>NC_043706.1:93329858-93371784 GCF_006229205.1 Suricata suricatta | reverse complement strand
TGGTGGGGGTGGTTATGTTTAAATGAAGTTGCTTTTACAGCACCAAAGACTTAATCATCCATTTCCTATATAAAAGGTAGCTACTTTTTTGCATGGACCTCAAGTATACTGTAGTATAGAGGTGGAATTTAAGGAAAGGTATTAAGCAGGCTGTGTTGTAGCTTATGGGCAAGTAATAAATTGTATCATGTATCTTGAAAGTATCATAGATAAGCTGCTATATTACAATCGCCACTTCAGATAGCTATGAAATTAGGTGATTAACTAGTTGTTACATAACCTAATTTCTGTAGAAGTCTAATTACATGAAAAAGAAGTTGGGGTTTTGATTTTTTACTTTGCTTTTCTGTTTGGAGTGTAATTGTAACTACTGTAGTGTAAATGATGGAAAATAATTGCATATGTTAAAAAAATAAATAAATAAACAGAAAAAAAATAATAAAAGATTAAGAATTTTAAAAGATGAAGAAAAGTATTTTGTAGTGTTTGTCCACTTAAAAACCCCTTCTTTTCGATCATTTAACTTACTTTCATGAACATCTAGCATGAAGCCATGAAAATGAACCCGTTTCTTCCTCTTCATTTCCACATAAGCATAAAACATGTCCATCACCATTGTTTTCCCTGTACCTTAAAAAAAAAAACAACTATTAAATAGTATGTACTGATTGCTCTAATGATTGTTCATTAGCTTTGGGATAATGAAAGCACATTCTTCTGGAAAGCTTAAGACTATGTTACTTTTTTAGAAAGGAGTGTTTATTTTTTATGTTAAACCAGCTAAAAATAAAATGTTGACATTGCTCTTTTCTGTTATAATCCTGTTATTAGGAAATACGACATCTAGTTAACATTACAGGGGCTATTTCCTCCAGAGAATTAATGTAACTAAACTGGCAAGATTTGCAGATTATTCATACTTCAGTATCTCTTCCAAAAGACATCAATATGCATAAAATAACTTTATCAACTAAATAAATATTTATGGCTTTATTGGGCCATAAGCATGAGGAGTGGTCTTAGGCACTATGGGAAATTCAAAAATGAAAAATTAAAAAGAAAATATTAGTATCTAACATAAAAACTGAAAATAAATAGTAGATGTAGATTAGAGCTGGAGAACTGCAATTAGAACACTTTATTTCTCCTTTTATATCCTACAGGATTTCCTTTACAAATGTCGATATTGTATTCTCTTTAAGTGTTTTACTTTAATTCCAGTAAACATAGTGCTCAATTCGTTTCCGGGGTACAATACCGTGATTCAACCGTTCTTTACATCACCTGCACTCATCAGGACGCGTACCCTCCTTACCCCCCCGACACCTGTGTTACTCACCCATCCTCCGCCCCCCCCCCTCTGGTAACCATCAGGTTGTTCTCCATAGTTAAGCGTCTTTTTCTCAGTTTCTTTTCTTCCCCCTTTGTTTGTTTTGTTTCAGCTTTTTAAGAAAGTGTTCTCAAAATTTAACACTTTCTTTAAAAGCTCAGAACTTAAGTTTTTCACAGGAAGGTCTACTTGAAGAACTTCTGATACAATAAACCCTTATAACGTAATTATTGAATATTCAACACACTGAAAATTTTAATCACTGTGATTGCTTTAGTAATCGAAGGGTCACAATTTTTTATTTTTAATTTTTTTAAATGTTTTATTTATTTTTGATAGAGAGAGAGACAGAGCATGAGAGGGGGAGGGTCAGAGAGAGAAGGAGACACAAACTGGAAACAGGCTCACAGAGCCTGACGCAGGACTGGAACCCACGAACGTGAGATCTGACCTGAGCCGAAGTCGGAGGCTTAACCGACCGAGCCACCCAGGCGCCCCGAAGAGTCACATTTAACGAAGTATTTACAGGAAGTCTTATTCCCTCACAGAAAGCCCAGAGCTCTGGGGACACTGGGGGTACTCGGGCTCAGTTCAGACCCAGCATTGCGCTCTCTCACCCTCACCACTTCCCCCACAACCACCCTACCACAGTGCCCATCCTCTCTTCGCGGGAGCTGAGTGTCAATAGGCAGCTCGGGATGTAAGATCTGAGTCTTAAATCTATTGGGCTTTCCTCCATTTTCATAGGACTTTGAACCTACGCCACTGGAATTACCCGAAAGTCTTTTGTATATGAAAACACAATTCGCCAAATACATTTGGTTATTAATGAAGAGACCAATTAGATTAAAATATATTTTTTAAACCACTCAGCATAACATTTCTTGATACAGTGAGCGGCAGATTTTAAGTCATTACATTTATGCAAAAAATAAAGTTTCAAATTCTGCTGCATGAAGCACAGTATACTTTGTAGATTCAGAAAAAAGGTCACAAATTATCTAACCAAAAATGTGATTAATGTATATTTGAATGTAATCTTTGTGCTAATTCTTTGAAAAATAGGCTTAAAATATAACAAGACCATCATATAAAAAGTTTCTGGAGATAAAAGCAAAAAGAAAAATCAGAAAGGAAAAAACTGATAAATTAGGCTACATGGAATTCAAACTTCTGAATATCAAAATCACTATAAATAAAATTAACATCCTTATTTATGTAATCAGTATATGGTTACTGAACACCATGTGTGACACCTTATCCTGCCTCAGGATCTGGTAGTAAAAACAAACAAACAAAACAAAACAAAAACACAAAAATCCCAGCCTTCATGAAACTTGCAAGATGAACCTTACATATATCTTTAAAATATAGAGTTCTTTAAAACTATAATGGAGTGTATATTTTGTTTTGTTCTGTTTCGTGGTCTGTCCAAAATCTCTTCCTTCCACAAACTCCTCTACTTAACAGGATTCTATGAGGGTATTAATCACAGGAAGGGCCAATCAAAATACCCCATTACCATATACACTGGCTGGCCCTACAATCAGCATGTACCCAGGTTAGGTCAGTATCCTCTAGGGGCAGTTAAAATGGGTTCTGAGAATGACAATCATCTCTTCTCTTTTTAAAAGAGCAACCTAGAAAATTCCAGAAATCTCTTCTACAAGAGCAAAAAATTGTGACCAAGAATGAAGCCAATGTCAAACCTGTGAACAAGAATGAAGCCAAAAAGGAAAGCAAGACAAAAAGATGAAGGAAAAGGGAAATGGAAGGAGAGGGAAATCCCTAAAATATCATTAAAATATTAAATATAGATCTACCCTCAGCTAAATCAACTTAATTCACTCAACTTAATAGTTATTATTAATTAATTAGTCAACTTAACAATTAAACCAACCATTAAATTCCTCCCCTGCTTCAGCTAATTCAACTGTTTTTCCCCCCCCACTACAACTGAAAGAGTACTACACAGTACAGACTCAACAGGGGAAAGAAAAAAAGATGATCAGTGTGCAATAGGAGTATTCAAATGACACCAAAAATACAAATACATAGCTTTAAACATAATTTTTAAATTCTACCAGAAATAAAAAGGAATACAAATTAAAACACAAATGATGTGCCATTTTTATGTTGGTGAAGATGTAGGAAAACAAGCACTCTGATACATTTCTCGTGTTAGTATAAAACGAGCCCTCCTGGGGGTTTCCGGGTGACTCAATGGGTTAAGCGTCGGACTTTTGGTTTTGGCTCAGGTCACGATCTCATAGTTCAGGAGTTTGAGCCCCGCATCAGGCTCTGTGCTGACAGTGCAGAGCCTGTTTGGGATTCCCTCTTTCCCTTTCTCTGCCCCTTCCCTGCTTGCATGTGTGCGCTCGCTCTCTCTCTCTTTCTCTTTCTTTCTCTCTCTCTCTCTTTCTCCCTCCCTCCCTCTCTGAAAATAAATAAATAAAATTAAAAACAAAAAACAAAAACCTAGCCTTTGTGGAAGTTAGTTTTGCAGTATCTATCAAAAGGTAGATAAGTATTTAAAAATACTCAGAACCAAAATCAATACTATAAAGATATTTTCCCCTAAATTATTTCAAACCTCAATGGAATCCCAATAAAAATCGACTTAAGAATAACTTGACAACATGATCCTAAAGTCTATCTCCTAGTAAAAATAAATGAATAAATAAACAAATGCCTCTCAACAAGAAACTGGTTAAGTAAACTGTGGAATGCTCATATAATAAAATATTACACCCAGTAAAATGAATGAGGTAAATCTACATGTTCTGACATGATATGATATCTAGGACGCATGATTAATCAGGAAAAAAGAGTACTTAACATTTGAGTAAAACAAAAACACCCACACTTTAAAAAAATTCTCCTGAGCAGCTAATTTCTTTAAAAAATGTCAAAAATATTCTAAAACAAGATAAGTAGCAAATAATAGAGGCTGGGGGAGGCAAAGAGGAGAAGAAGAGAAACTACATAATACAAATGTATTATGAAATTAGAGAAATTGTATTTGAGTGGTCCTGAATTTTTCAAAAAATCAATTAAACCAATTAAGCAGACCTACATATATATAATAACAGTGTATATGAAAAAAATAGTAATTGCTAAAGACAAATGCTCAACCATTTGCAAAAAATAAAATTAGATCTCTACCATCACATTTCACACCAAAATTATTTCCAGATGAATCCAAGGTGCTAAAAAATACAAAAGACCCAGAAGATAATATGTGTGAACATTTGTATCACCTTTGTACCACCTTGGAGCAAGAAAAGCTTAGCAATGTGTACCAAGAAAATGAAAACATTTCAGAGACTATGTTAAGAGTAACTAGTTCCAGACTTGCCATCCCAACATAAACAACTAGAAAACTGGATGAAATACATGAAACTAGTGTTTTCAGACACTAGAAAATAACAATACACGACTCTGATCTATGACAGAAGGGAAAAACAAGATGAGCCCTATAATCACTCCAGCTTTGGGCTTGGAAGCACCCTCCAGACTGCTAAACAGAACGGAGGAATCCATGCAAAACACCCAGAACATGCTGAGATGGGTTAAGAGAGATCAGAATTACAGGAGTCCCACGCAGGTGAAATTTGCAAGGCAAAGTGCCAGGGAGGAGAAAACCATCTACAAAAGGGCTCCAGAAATCAACATGTGAGTATTCTTGAGTCTTTGGCTGAATACTAGCTGCTCATGTGTAGGGTGATCCTCTATGATGGCAGGCAAAAATGGCCACCAGGGAACTGTAAAATGAACAATTTCCAGAGATACTGAACTCATACAACAACTTGAATGAATCTCCAAGGAATTACGCTGACTGGAGAAAAAAAAAAGCAATCTCAAAAGCTTATATACTGTGCAACTTATGTAACATTTTTGAAATGACAGAATTTTAGGAATGGAGAACAGATTAGTGGTTGCCAGGACTTAGAAATAGAGAGTGAGTAGGTGTCGTTATAAAATTTTGAGCAACACAAGGGACTCTTGTGACAGAACTGTGTAGCCTGTGGTGGTGGATACATGAACTTACACAAGTGATAAATTGTATAGAACTAAATACACACAAATAAATGAGGACTAGAAAAACAAGAAATTTGAATGAGATCAGTGAATTGTACCAATGTCATTCTGTTTGTGAAATTTATACTGTAGTCTTTGTACAATGTGACCTTTGGGGAGAGAAATGAGTAACATGTACACAGATATCTCCATATTACTTCTTACAAGTATATGTGAATCTATAATTATCTTAATAAAAAGTTTTATTAAAAGTACTTTAAATAAATCAAGCTGGTATGTAAGTAACTTAACTCCCTATCAAAATAAAATTCAACATATAAAAACCAAATAATCATCACATTTGAAAAAAATTCAGCACAAATTTATGATCAAATCTCTCAGCAAACTAGGAAAAGCAGCATAAATTCAAACACATAAGGGACAAATACAAAAAAGAAACCTATAATGAAAAGACGCTCAACACCACTAATCATTTGAGAAATGTACGAGATACTACTTCACACTCATTAGGATGGCTGTTAATTTTTTAAGAAGAAAGTAACAGGGTGCCTGAGTGGCTCAGTGGCTGAAGGGTCTGATTTCAGCTCAAGTCATGATCTCACAGTTTGTGAGATTGAGCCCCACGTCCAGCTCTGCCCTGAGCATGAAGCCTGCTTAAGATTCTCTCTCTCACCCTCTCCATCTGTCCCTCCCCGATTCACACTTGCATTCTCTCTCAAAAACCAAAAATAAAATGTATATGGAAACGCAAAGGCCACAGAATAGTCAAAACAATCTTGAAAAAGACAAAGTTGGAAGACTCTCACACTACACCACAGGGATGCATCAGCAAGATCCAGATTGTAGGAAATCCTACAGGACAAATTAGCTTATATGTGTGTATGTAACACTATACATGCATTATATATGTTACTTACATATATATGTAACAGCCTGAATTTTGCTGATGCACTTCTGTGATATGAGGTGTCCTTTACACACACACACAGACTAAAGACTTAATATCACGTTGAAAACAAACATTTATGACATAATTAGAAATCTGAGTAACTGAATATTTAATGAAATTTATAATGTTAAGATGAAAATGGTATAGCTTATATATACTTAAATTTCTACTTATTTTGTATTTGTTCTCTTATTAATTTCTACCAACATCTACTTTTTTCTCTACGTCTAACAGAGACTAATAAATATACCCAAGTAATTACTAATATTTGACTTTCCTCAGCACCAAACAGTGTATAGGGAGAACATGAGGAAAATGTTAAGTTCATGACAGTAGCAAAAAAGAGGGGAAACAGTGGCAAAGATCTTTCTAAAATGTAAAATTCTTTAACTGTGGTATGATAAGCACCATTAGATCTGGTATGGGTGGGCAAGAGCCTGTGTGCGGTGGAATTTCAGAGACGTTAAAAGATTTCTCTGCCCAAAATCACCAAGTGGCCAACTGAATCACTACTGTTCTATTTCATACACCAAATTCCAGTGAAACCCTAACTCTCAGAAGACTCTCTTTAAGTCGCAAATGTTCTGGAGAGGTAACCCACTAATCCAATGGAACCCATTAAAAACTTAAAAAGCAGGAGCACCTGGGTGGCTCAGTCAGTTAAGCGTCTGACCTTGGCTCAGGTCATGATCTCATAGTTCGTGGGTTCGAGCCCCATGTCAGCCTCTGTGCTGACAGCTCAGAGCCTGGAGCCTGCTTCAGAGCCTGTGTCTCCCTCTCTCTCTCTGACCCTCTCCCCACTCGTGTTCTGTATCTCTCTCTCTCAAAATTAAACATTAAAAATTTTTAAACTTAAAAAATAGAATAGTTTAGGTTAGAAAACAGCTTAGAAATAGTTCAGAAATTTAGCTAGAAGGGTAGAAGATCCTGGGATAATATGAGTCCAACCAGGTTAGTTTAATGAATAGAGGAGAAAGCTGTGTCCCATGGAAGACCCAGCATGAGAAATCCTAACATCCAAAGAGATGAAACAGCAGGGACATGCCCTAGAACACCAACTTGTAGTGACAGATATGAGAGACCCCAGATCAATGTTTAAAAAAGTGCCTCTACCACCAGAATTATTTTTTCACAGAATAGAATAGAAAATATCAAAATGTACCACACATAAGGGTAAGATTTCTGTCATGAAACTATTTTTCAGGGGTGTGTGTGTTTACACATGCGTGTGCGCACACACACACACACACACATTCAAGTGTAGGTCACAATGTAAAAACATTTTTTTACTATAGGTTATATAATGTTTCAGAGTCATCACAAGAGTCTATAAGCTTTGGGTGAGCAAAGGCTGTCTCTGCCTTTATTTACCATTATATCTGCAGAAACAACATGGTGCCTGGCACCCAGCAGACGTTCAGTCAACATTTGTCAAGGGAATGCAAGAACGAGGACACACGTTGAAAATACATGAAGAAGAAACCAGTACGAAATTTTATCTACCTCCCAATTTTGCTTTGGTCTCTACAGTATCCTAACTAAAACCTCATATTTTTCTCAAGAAAAGATTCTTACTAGGGGAGTAATTTGTGAAACCTAAAACCTTTCAGGTTCTAACTTTCAAGCCTATATAGTTATGAAGCCAAAAAGGACTACTCATGCGCCAGCCCCTCTTCCCTATGGTGCCCGTTTCACAGCCAACCTTCTGCAAGGGAGCTGGAGAGTGGTGTCCTCCATCGCTGCCCCAAGCCCAGAACTATGCTTCCCAACTCCTAACCCTAAAACCAGCCTACCTTTTGATTGGTGAAATTATCTATGTGAAGTAGGTGAGGTTAAACCAGAAGGCAGCAGAAAAGGGACTGAGAAACAAAAATGTCCTTTTGATTGTCTCCAATGTACAGGAGACGGCATCAACCCCGCCACCACCACTGCAGCCTGCCAGCCAGAGCTGAAACCCAAGAAAGCCAATGCAGGGTAAGAATGAAGCCACAAAACTCTCCAATGGCAGCTTTTGGCGTCTGCAGGAGATGTGCTAATATGCACTTTATTCGTGAAAACTTGCGTATCAAATCTACCGGGACTCTCTGGATTGAGGGTCTATCTGAGTCAGTCATCTCAATAGGAGTAGAAAGAAGTGTGCATGACAGAGCCTCGGGCAAGTGCAGAAATAAGGAGGGGAAGGGGGTGCTATGAAACAGACTTCTCTTGGCCATGAGTCTCTCTCAAACTGGACACCTGTGTCCCAAGTCTAAAAAAAGGAAAACAGTAACCAAAAAAGAGCTTGTGAGAGCATTCTGACGCTATGCTCTCAGCCAGAGAGCCCTCTCAAACAGAGGATTGACCTATCTTTCACGACCTGTTTTGTAATATCCTAAACTAAACTGACTAGAGCCACCAAAATGTTCCTCTCCCTTCCTATTTTAGAATTCCTTTCTCTTCCCCTCACTATGCTATAAAAATGTTCTTAACCAAAGTTGCCACACACCCAGCTCTGTGAACATCCCATGTTATCACACCTTCACTAATCCTTTCAACCACTCAGATGAATGACGCTTCCCTTCAATTTGTTAGCATATGGCTGTATATTCCAAACTAAAATCCAGTAACTTTTATAAGTTTTGGGTTTTTTTTTTAAAGCCCTTTTGCAGAAGTGGAAACAGTTGTGCTTTACCAGCCATCTCCATTTATGGTTAAGTGGTTAAGGTAATAGGAGAAGCAAAGATGTTGATTTTAGCAATGACTAAACATGAAAGTGAAGGTATAGGAAGTAAATGTTCTCCCAAGAGGCAAAGAATAAGACATGACCACAGCATGAGAGCAGTAACCAAAGGTGTAGGTACATAAAATTGGTCTAGCATTTGTAACAAATTGCTTTCTAAATAAGAAATAAGCATATGCTATTCTCAAAAATACCAATTAGCCAATGAACTAAGAAAAAGAATAGGTTGGGGGCACACGGCTGGCGTGGTTGAAAGAACATGTGACTCTCGATTTTGGCGCTGAGAGTTTAAGCCCCACAGTGGGTGTAGAGATTTCTTTAAAATCTAAGAAAATAATAATGATAAAGAAGAGCTTGAGCTTCTTTGACATTTTTCAAATCTGTAAGCTCCAAGAACTTGAAGAATCTTAAAGGACAATCTCTTATCCTCCACTTGTTTATGAACTCACCGATCCTTTTTTATCAGACTTGCTAAATCTCTAAGTGTAAAATAGGTATTTACAGGCATTCATCTAAAAATGAGAAGAGGGAGGACCCAGAAAAGAACGGTTGGATCTTTAAGGCACTATAACTGCTTATTCAACTCCTAGTATTTTTCTCATTCTAAAATTCTAAGATAATAACTTTTGCCACCACTTCCTCATAGCACAAGTTTGTTACAGGTATAGGGGAGCCTGAGGTTGGTCAGCTGAAGAGCAAACCAATTTCGCTATAGGTAAATGTACATTTTGAGGAAGCCAATAAAAGAAGTGATTGAGGGGTGCCTGGGTGGCTCCGTCAGTTAAGCGTCCGGCTTTGGCTCAGGTCATGATCTCACAGTTCATGGGCTCGGTCCCGCATCAGACTCTGTGCTGACAGCTAGCTCAGAGCCTGGAACCTGCTTCAGATTCTGTGTCTCCCTCTCTCAGTGACTCTCCTCTGCTTGTGCTGTCTCTGTCTCTCAAAAATAAATTTTAAAAAACATTAAAAAATTTTTAAAAAAAGAAATGATTGATAAGCAATAAGACCAAATAAAGAGCTACCTTTATGACATCAGTGACTGTGGGTCAACAGGGAGAGGTTTATGAGTAGGAGAAAAGAATATTTGTTTCAAGGAAACAGAAACCAAACGACAGACAATTTCACAAAACAAAGTCAGAAAAGAAGTAGACATTCATTGATTAGTTAAATCTAGAAAGTAAGCAATAGCTCATAAGGTTTCCGTGAAAAGGTAAGTCTTTGTGCCCAATATGTGGATATGGGAGACCAAGAAAACATAACCACTCATGCATTAAGAATAGGGGTGCCTGGGTAACTCAGTCAGTTAAGCATCCAACTCTTGATTTTGGCTCAGGTCATGATCTCACAGTTTGAGAGATTAAGCCCCACATCTGGACTCTGTGCCTACAGTGTAGAGCCTGCTTGGGATTCGTTTTCTCGCTCTCTCGCTCTCTCTCTCTCTCCTTTAACCTCTCCCTCACTTGCACATGCACTGCATCTCTCAAAATATATAAATTAAAAAAAAAGAATATCCACTAATAACTAAGTTATAGGTAATAATAACTAAATTAAGGAAGGACAAGAGTTTAGATTATGAGTAGAAATATTAGTGAAAATTAAAAGTAAAAAAGAGCAGCTTATTTTCTGAAAAGTATTAAGCTAAGCCAAATAGCACTGAGCAATGAGACTCTGATTTACCTAATAACCTATTTATAGAAGATTTCCTTCCCTGAGATCAACTCAGTTTTATACACCAAAAAATGTGTGCACCCTACCATGCTAACTAGCCCGGCCTTCAACTCCAGTCACACTCTCTGAGAAGAACAAGTGAAAACTGAGATAACTCCCACCTCTCCCCCAACCTCTCCCCCTGCTTTACTTTGCCCCATCCTATTCCCTTGCTAGTAGCAGACCGAGGGATGGAAATGGAAATATCCCTGAGTGTAGGCTGGGAAATTTCCTGTTTGGACCACTCTAAACTTATTTTAACACACTTACCAACATCTCCATAAACATACAGGCCCCGTGGAGGTTTGCTCCTTGAAAAAAGCTGTAAATTAAGAACAAAGTATAAATCACTAACATGGAAATAATTAAATATTACCATATTCATAGTATTCCTAACTATCACATAGAGGACTAACACAAGCTATTATATACAGTTAAGTACAAAAAACTTAAGGTAAAAGCTATGAGGCCCAACTTCTGTTTTAATGTAGGAGGCAAGAATCACAGTAGCCCAGAGCAAGGGCTGAAGTCACACAACTGGAGGTTACAGTTGTCATTTAATAACTAAGCCATCTTCCCCATCTTCCCCAAATGGGCTCCCCAAACAATGATAGCCTAGCTCATTCCCAGCTAGCAAGAAAGCAGAGGAATTTTTCTGGAGACACTAAATAGTCTCCAGAAGAGAAAAAGTCCAAAGGTACTTATGTGTGGACTTTTTCCAAAGAAATAACTGGTCCCTATGAGATGACCTCACAGCAGCATACCAGCCAACCAACCTCTTATGATGCAGCCTTGGATCAGCTTGCCAATATCCAAAAAAATTCTAAAATGAATTGACAGCCAAGAATCAATAGAAACTTCAAAAGAAAAAAGTGTCCAAGATGAAAGCTGGAGACCAGAGCAAGGGTACAGAGAGCATAAAAACTCAGATGAAACAGAGACTACACAGACAGCAGAAGGAAACTTGAAAATAAAACTGGAATCAGTATAACTGACCATATATATAATATGCTGGGGAAAACAAGAGAAGCTTTTAAAACTGTAAACCAAGAACAAAATGTAACTTTTAAAAAGGAGCATTAAGAACAAAAGAATACTCTGAGATTTAAAATATGGTGGCAGATCTGCAGCCAAATAAATAGGCTGTGCTCTTTCCCTATGGGGGCTCAGTGTGCAACGGCTGCAAAGATAGCCTCCTGGGTAGTGTATGCAGCCTGTTGATTGTATGGGTTGCCCTAAGGGACCCTGGAGAGAGCCCTTTCCAGTGGACATTGATGTCTGACCTCATCCTATCTCTAATCTAGTGTCCAGACAGGTATGTGGGGCACCTTTGGAAAGCCCCAGGGCACAGAGGCCAGGATCCACATGGGCCAAGTCATCCTGTTCACCTGTAACCAAGCTGCAGAACAAGGAGCATGGGATTGAGGCCCCACACAGGGCCAAGTTCAAGTTCCCTGGCTGCTAGAAGATGTACATTTCCAAGAAGTGAGGCTTTACTAAGTTTAATGTGGATGAATTTGGGTTTTTTAATTTTTTATTAATTTATCTTTAATAGTTTATTGTCAAATTGGTTTCCATATAACACCCAGTGCTCTTCCTCACAAATGCCCTCCTACATTTCCCCCACCCCCAATCCCCCCTCCCTCTCCCTTCAGCCCTCGGTTCGTTTTCAGTATTCAATAGTCTCTCATGATTTGTGTCCCTCTCTCTCCCCAACTCTCTTTCCCCCTTCCCCTCCCTATGGCCCTCTGTTAGGTTTCTCCTGTTAGACCTATGAGTGCAAACATATGGTATCTGTCCTTCTCCGCCTGACTTCTTTCACTTAGCATGACACCCTCGAGGTCCATCCACTTTGCTACAAAGGGCCATATTTCATTCTTTATCATTGCCATGTAGTACTCCACTGTCTGTATGTATATGTGTGTGTGTGTGTGTGTGTGTGTGTATATATATATATATATATATATATATATATACACACACATACATACCACATCTTCTTGATCCATTCATCAGGTGATGGACATTTAGGCCCTTTCCATGATTTGGCTACTATAGAAAGTGCCACTATGAACATTGGGGTAATGTGCTCCTAGGTATCAGCACTTCTGTATCCCTCGGGTGCTACTGCTAGGTCATAGGGGAGTTCTATTGATAGTTTTTTGAGGAACCTCCATACTGTTTTCCAGAGCGGCTGCACCAGTTTACACTCCCACCAACAGTGTAGGACCCAAAGCAATCTACACATTCAATGCAATCTCCATCAAAACTGCACCAGCATTCCTCTCAAATCTAGAACAAACTATCCTAAAATTTGTATGGAACCACAAAAGACCCCGAATAGCCAAAGTAATACTGAAGAAGAAAACCAAAATGGGAGGCATCACAATCCCAGACTTTAGTCTCTACTACAAAGCTGTCATCATCAAGACAGTATGGTATTGGCACAAAAACAGACACATGGACCAATGGAATAGAATAGAGAACCCAGAACTGGGCCCACAAATGTATGGCCAATTAATTTTTGACAAAGCAGGAAAGAGTATCCAATGGAAAAAAGACAGCCTCTTTAGCAGGTGGTGCTGGATGAACTGGACAGCAACATGCAGAAGAATGAAACTAGACCACTTTCTTACACCATACACAAAAATAAACTCAAAATGGCTGAAGGACCTGAATGTGAGACAGGAAACCATCAAAACCCTTGAGGAGAAAGTAGGAGACAACCTCCTTGACCTCAACTGCAGCAATTTCCTAATGTGGATAAATTTGAATTCATGGTGGTGGGAAAACAGATCATCTAGATGGCTGTGGGGTCAAATAATCCCTAATAATGGCCCCTTGGAAAAATGGCAGGCTCTGCACTCATGAGAACGTTGGCACTACACCCTCCCTATTCATGACCACCAATAAATCCTACTTCCTGTCTAAAAAATAAATACATAAATACATATATAAATAAAATACAGTAGCAGAGGGGCACCTGGCTGGCCCAGACAGTGGAGGATGTGACTAGTAATCTTGGGATTGTAAGTTCAAGCCCTATGTTGGGTGTAAAGATTACTTAAAAATAAAAAATCTTTAGGGGTGCCTAGGAAGCTTAGTTGGTTAAGCCTCCAACTCTTGATTTGGACTCAGAATATGATTCATGGTTTGTGAGATCGAGTCCCATATTGGGCTCTGTGCTGACAGCTCCAGAGACTGCTTAGGATTCTCTATCTCCCTCTCCCTCTCTCCTCCTCCACTCTCTCTCTTTCTCTCAAAATAAACATTTTTTAAAAATTAAAATATAATAAACAGCAACAAGAATAAATGGAAAATATAAGATTATTGGATTAATTTATCAGGAGGTCCAGTATCTGACAAAAAAAGGAATTCTGGAAAAAGAAAATAGAGGGGGAAAAGAGAGGAGGAAGTTATATAAGGAATAATGCCAAGATTTTTCTCAGATCTGAAGGACTTGATTTCTAGATTTGGGAGGAAAGAGTAAGTGCCCAGCACAGGGAGGAAAATAAAACCAATAACAAGTCATAATCCTGAAATTTTAGACACCAGGAATAGAAAGGACATCCCACAAATGTCTGAGGTAGCCACTGGGGCAAGGAACAAAGGAGTAGGGGAACAACTCACAAACAACAGACAAAGACTTGAATAAGATTTGAGGGACAATGATTTCCAACCTAATCTATCCAATGTATCCATCAAGTATGAAAATAGAAATTGACATTCCATACATAGAAGGTCTATTTTTTATGTTTATTTTTGAGAGAGAGACAGAGAGACAGAGTGCGAATGGGGGAGGGGCAGAGATTGAGGGAGACACAGTATCCGAAGCAGGAATCAGGCTCTGAGCTGTCAGCACAGATCCTGATGTGGGGCTCGAACTTACGAACCATAAGATCATGACCTGAGCCCAAGTTGGACTTAACCAACTGAGCCACCCAGGTGTCCCCATACATAACATGTCTTAATAACACCTCCCTAACAGAAATAGAGACTCCCAGGCTCCAGGAAAGACAAAGGATCCTGGGAAGGAAGCCCTGGTAAAATACAGGGTTCCCCTGGAAGCAGAGGCACAAACAGATCAAGAAAGCAATCAAGTCCAGGTCAAAACAGGAGGATGGAGGGCTCCAAGGAAGAAACAAACTGGCACTTCTCTTTGCCTGATACTATTATCAACCCAAATAAGCATACTAAATTTTCTTCCACTTAGAAGAGGAACAAACTTTGCAACAATTTATTGACACCTGTGCAAAAACCAAGGTAAGCAAGAGTGGAGAGAATTCAGGGAGGGTAAAAGCAGAAAGAGGCAAAGGCTATGCCTCACAGAACAAACCAGAGCAGTCAGGAGTTTGGTAGAGAACATACTCAAGGGCTAGAAACAATCTAGTACATAATGCTGTTGTTTTTTAATCTGTGGGTTCACTCCAACATGTCTTGGAAACTCTCTTGGTTTCCTGTCCCTCCCTACTTTATAAACCCAGCCCCTGACTCCAGCATTCCCCGTCCCAACTGCTGAGGCAAAAGGACGTTCATTGCTTTGAGTCTGCCAGCTGACTGCATTCCCTGTGTTCTTCGGCACATTAACTCTCAATCTATTCTTAAATCTCAACTGAAAACAGATTCCACTCCTGCCAAAACTTCTTAATTTGTTTTGTTTTAAGATCTTACATTAGCCATTCTTGTACACTGGTTATGCTATTTTCAACTTGCCAGAAAAAAAAAGCATTATGCTCTTAAATAATTTTAGAACAGCTTCAAATTAGAAAGCCTACATGGAACGTCATAATCTCTAAGTATATTCTATGTATTAGAAATCTTTTGAGGGGTGCCTGAGTGGGTCAGTCAATTAAGCCACCAATACTTGATTTTGGCTCAGGTCATGATCTCATGGTTTGGGAGATGGAGCCCCACATCTGGCTCTGTGCTGACAGCATGGAGTCTGCTTGGGAGTATCTACCCCCAGTTCCCTCTCTCTCTGCCCCCCCTCACCCTCTCTCTCAAAATAAATAAATTTAAAAAATCTTTTGAAAGCAATGTTCTATATTAGGTAACTCCAAGGGTCATAGCAATTCATAATTCTTCACAACACACATTGCAGGAATAGTCTAGGATCTACTCTAGTACTATTCACATGAGATCACCAATATATGCTAAGTAAATGGAGTTCAAGGCAAAAATTTAACAAAGATTTGGGGGAAAAGAAGACACAGAGAGAACCCAGTGCTGTCAAAAAAAATAGTATTTGGTCCTTTCTTCTGTTTTACCCAAGCTCAACATATTTTGGAAAAAGCATTTTGGCAGATGTTATATTACACTATATATTACACACATATTTTTAAATTATATAATATATATTACATATACATATTATAATTATAACATGTTAGACACCATCTACCCAAACAACATATACCCCAAGGATATTCACTTCGAGTGGTAAGCTAATATTCTCCTATACTTTCAGTCACCCAAAAATTATTGAAATTATTTCAAGGGATTTAAAAATCTCTATATTTTTTTAAGTTTTTTAAAATTTTTATTCATTTTGACAGACAGAGAGCATGTGCACAGGGGAGGGGCAGAGAGAGAGGGAGAGGTAGAATCCCAAGCAGGCTCCTTACTGCCAGCACAGAGCCCAACATGGGGCTCAAACCCACAAATTGTGAGATCATGACCTCAGCCAAAACCAAGAGTGGGATGCTCAACCAACTAAGCCACCCAAGCACCCCTAAAAATCTACATTTTGGGGCACCAGGATGGCTTGCTCAGTAGAGAGTGTAACTCTTGATCTTGGAGTTGTAAGCTCAAGCATAAAGTAGAGATTGGATGTAGAGATTACATGAAATCTTTAAAAAAATAAAAAGCTAAATATCTGTATGTTAAGAGGAAAATCAGAATGGAATGGTGAACAGTAAGACTATTTAAAAAACTATAAAATGAGTCCTAAAGAAATTTTAAAATTCTTTATTGATAGTAGTGAATTCACAGAAAGTAAGGTTCACAGTTTTCTTCAAAACGACTCAGAGAGGAACCCACATCATTTACATGCTCCTAATTTACATTTTCTCACAATTTACCCTATTTTTCAGTTCCATTAAATTTCCTTTATGATGTTTTAATTTTTTTAAGTTTATTTTGAGACCACAAACGTGAGCAGGGGAGGGGCAGAGAGAGAGAGAGAGAAAGACATAATCCTAAACTGCGTCTGTGCTCTCAGCATAGACCCTGAAGTGGGGCTCGAACCCATGAACCTTGAGATCATGACCTGAGCTGAAATCAAGAGTCAGACTTTTAACTGACCTAGCCACCCATGCACCCCTATAATGTTTTCATTTCTATCATTTGTTCTTAGGTCTCAGAAAACTCCACCCTGCTACCATCCTTAGGTGCTGATATTCTCCATTCACTCCCCTCCCCCAACCATGTCTTCCCACCAGCTCTGCATCCCAGGAGGCTAACGTTGCTGGCTGGCTGCTAGCTGGCATCAGACCCTGCGACACACTACTTGCAGGCAATGGAAGAGAGGGAGTAGTGCAAGTCAGACCATTCCTTCCTGTTCCCTCCTGGCTTCACTGCTAAGTCTCTGGCAGAGCTGCATCCCTTCAGGACCATCAGTCAGGTCCTCAGGCCACAGCTCCACCCCACTCCAGGCTCCTCCTTCAGCTCTCCATTCCTTGTTTGCTGCCTCAGGCCTGCGCTGCCCAGGACTCTGTCATCTTGATTCAGTCTTTATTTGAAACATCTGCTGTGAATGGTTTGCTGCCAGGACTCTGATATGCCCCCTATCCTTTAAATGCACACACTTAACACTAGACAAAGGCCTGAAATTGTGAAGATGAACGAGTTTCATTAGTGACCACTTCTAAGATTTTCTGTGTTACTTGTATCTTTAGAAATTTGTAAAGTAAGACGACGACACCTTCTCCACTGGGCTTTTAGTAAGGATCCAGTGACACTGTTATAGATTGTGCAGGTGGTAAGTTTAGAGATGATGCCGGGGGGGGGGCACCTGGGTGGCTCAGTCGATGGAGCTTCAACTTTGGCTCAGGTCATGATCTTGCAGTTCATGAGTTCCAGCCCCGCACTGGGCTCTCACTGACAGTGCAGAGCCTGCTTCAGATCCACCACCCCCCCCATCCCTGCCTCTCCCCCTTCCTCCCTCTCTCAAAAATAAAATAATCATTAACTTTAAAAAATTTTTAAAATAGGGGCGCCTGGGTGACTCAGTTGGTTAAGCGTCCAACTTCAGTCCAGGTCATGATCCCACGGTTCATGAGTTCAGACCCTGCGTCAGGCTCTGTGCTGCCAGCTCAGAGCCTGGAACCTGCTTCAGATTCTGTGTCTCCCTCTCCCTCTGACCCTCTCCTGCTCCTGTTCTGTCTCTCAAAAACAAGTAAATGTTAACAAAAAAATTAAAAATAATTAAAAATAAATAAAGATGAGGTTGGAAGATAGTGGTAAGCTATCATCTACCTCCACTAAGCACAAAAGACAGAGCATAAGAGTACTGGAAACGAACCCCTAAGGACTGGGTAAAAATGATGGTTCTGCTACTTATTAGCTTTGCGACCCTGGATAAGACTTATCAACTCAATAACCTGCCGTTTCCTTATCTACTGAGGACAGCGTAGAGCACAGGGACTTCCCACTCAGTGGCCCCCCTCGGGATAACTAATCACAAGCTCCACTTTCTCAGGCTGAAAACTGCAAACTTTATGTTTTACTGATGTCTGTTTCCATCAAAACCTATACACCAAAAAAAAAAAAAAAAAAAAGAAACATCGTATCCTTTGAGACATCTCTCTCAAAGATCTGAACACCAATGTACACTCAAGCTATTTTTTTATCTATGTAAACTCTATGTCCAACAAATAAAGAATACATTCAAGAGCATGTAGCCCAATTTCAAATATAGTCAATATGCTAAGCCATAAAGGAAACCTCAATAAATTGCAAAGAATCACTTGAGTCCAACCGTAATGAGATAAAATTAGAAATAAATGATGGAAGGATAGCTGAAAATAGAACCTTCCCGTCACGTTCACCCAGACTGCAGAATGCTGCTGAAACAGTCTGAAGGCCTTCAGCGTGCCAGTCCTTTCAGATGGCCAACAAGCCCATTTCTCTGGTTACTTCACTCTCTGTTTCTGCAGTGATTCTCTGGAACCTTCTCAGCTCCCTTCAAGCCAAACTACACTTCCCCCATTACTTTCAGCAGAGGTCTCGTACTTCTCCTTAGAGAGAAAGCAGAATGCATTGGGGTGGAACTCTTTCAACTTCCTGTATGAAGTTACAATCCCACCCATATCAGCACCCATCCTTTCCTCTCCCTCCCGTGACAAAATGAGAGGATTTCTCTTCCCATGCAACCTTCTCTCAATTTCTGGATTCAGTCATCACCCCTACCCCCACCACCCTCTCAGGAACATGCCCCCCAAATGAAATGTTTCACTTCTCCGGTAATCCTTTTCATTAACTTCTCTACAAAGGCCTTCCTGTGAATTCATTTTTACAATCTTTAAGTGTAATGTCTTGCAAGCAAGACATAAACCCAAAAACTATAATGGAAAAGACAGAAAGACTTAAAGTAGGGAAATTAACCATTTCTGCTTGGGGGAAAAAATGCTAATGGTAAAAGACAAGGAAAACAATCCTACAATATTTATTAGAGACAAGAATGTATTTCCTTAGTAAATGGAATTTTTATAAATCAATAAGCAAAACAAATACAAATGGCTTAAACATTTGAAAGAATACTTCTCATTCACAATAAAAGTGGTGTGATTTAATATAACAATGAAATATTGCCAGGACAAAAATCTAAAACTCTAAGAGAATACAGTATTGTCAAAAATGTAGGGAGACAGGGGCGCCTGGGTGGCTCAGTCGGTTGAGCCTCCGACTTCGGCTCAGGTCAGATCTCACGTTTGTGGGTTCGAGCCCCGCGTCAGGCTCTGTGCTGACAGCTAGCTCAGAGCCTGGAGCCTGCTTCCGGTTCTGTGTCTCCTTCTCTCTCTGCCCCTCCCCCTCTCATGCTCTGTCTCTCTCTGTATCAAAAATAAATAAAAGCATTAAAAAAATTTTTTTAAATGTAGGGAAACAGGCAGGCTCATAAATTGTTATGAATATGAATTGCTGTAATCTTTTTTTTTCATAGCACAGTGAATTTTAATGTCCTCCCTTTTGGGGAGGTGACCCTGCACACTTTTGGAGACACCCCAAAGATGTCCCGTTATTCCACTTCTGGATATTTATGCAAAGGAAATGAAAACACTAACTCAGCAAGGTATCTGCACCCCCTGTTCATGTGGCACTATCTACAACAGCCAAGATATGACAACAACCTAAGGGTATATGAATCGATGAACAGATAAAGAAAATATGGTATATATTTACATTGAGATATTACGAGGTATAAAAAAGAAAGAAATCTTGCCATTTTTAACAACATGGATGAACCCTGAGGGCATTAAGCTAAGTGAAATAAATCAGGCAGAAAAAGACACGTACTGGGGCTCCCAGCTGGCTCATTTGGAGGAGCATGCAACTCTTGACCTTGGGGTTGTGAGTTTGAGCCCCATGTTGGGTTTAGAAATTATTTAAAATAAATAAACTGAGGGACACCTGGGTGGCTCAGTCAGTTGAGCGTCCAACTTCGGCTCAGGTCATGATCTTGCAGTTCACGAGTTCAAGCCTCTCATTGGGCTTGCTGCTCTCAATGCATAGCCTGCCTATGATCTGTCCTGCTCTTCCTCTGTCCCTCCCCAGCTCACATGCTCTCTTTCAAAAATAAACATTTGAAAAATTAAAAGTAAATAAACTTAAAAAAAAGAAAAGAAAATATATACTGAATGATACCACTTACTTGTAAAATCTAAAAAAAAACAAAAACAAAAACAAAAAACCCTCAGAGAACTCTAGTTCAGAGAGTATTCTTAAGATTAGTACACTTGCTGTAATAACCCAAATCAAAAGGGAGGATTAGGAAAACAGGTGTTAAGAGTGTCATTAAAATTTTTTTCTTAATGCTTATTTCTTTTAGAGACAGAGAGACAAAGCACAAGCAGGGGAAGGGCAGAGAGAGCCAGAGACAGAATCTGCAGCAGGCTCCAGGCTCCAAGCTGCCCGATGCGGGGCTCAAACCCACAAACCATGAGATCATGACCTGGGCCTAAGTCGGACCCCTAACTGACTGAGCCACCCATGCACCCTAAAAATTTTTTAAAACAATACGGCTAAACTGTCAATTGTCCAATTTAAAAAATGTGCTGATTTTCCCTGATGAACATGGAGCAAAAATCCTCCACAATGTATCAGCCAACCAATCCAACAATACATTAAAAAAAATTATTCACCACCACCAAGTGGGATTTATACCTGGGATGCATGGCTCATTCAATATCCGCAAAACAATCAATGTGATTCATCACATCAGTAAAAGAAAGGACAAGAACCACATGATCCTCTCAATAGATGCAGAGAAAGCATTTGACAAAATTCAGTATCCTTTCTTGATAAAAACCCTCAAGAAAGTAGGGATAGAAGGATCATACCTCGAGATCAGAAAAGCCATATAGGAAAGACTCAATGCTATTAATCATCCTCAATGAGGAAAAACTGGAGCTTTCCCCATACGGTCAGGAACAAGACGGGATGTCCACTCTTGCTACTGTTATTCAACACACTATTGAAAGTCTTAGCCTCAGCAACCAGACAACACAAAGAAATAAAAGGCATCCAAAAATGAGGCCAGGAGGAGGTCAAACTTTCACTCTTTGCAGATGACCTGATATTCTATATGGAAAACCCAAAAGATTCCACCAAAAAACTGCTAGAACTGATCCATGAATTCAGAAAAGTGGCAGGATATAAAATCAATGCACAGAAATCAATTGCAATTCTATACACCAACAATGAAGCAACAGAAAGAGAAATCAGGGGCACCTGGGTGGCTCAGTCAGTTAAGTGTCCGACTTTGGCTCAGGTCATGATCTCGCAGTTTGCAAGTTCAAGCCCCGTGTCAGGCTCTGTGCTGACAGCTAGCTCAGAGCCTGGAGCCTGCTTCAAATTCTGTATCTCCCTCTCTCTCTGACCCTCCCTTGCTCGTGTGGTCTCTCTCTGTCTTTCAAAAGTAAATAAAAAACATTAAAAATTTAAAAAAAAAGAGAAATCAAGCAATCCATCCCATTTACAATTGCACCAAAACCATAAAATATCTAGGAATAAATCTAACCAAATAGGTGAAAAATCTATATACTTAAAACTACAGAAAGCTTATGAAGGAAATTAAAGAAGACACACAAAAAATGGAAAAATATTCCATGCTCCTGGATAGGAAAAACAAATATTGTTAAAATGTCAATATTACCCAAAGCAATCTACATATTCAATGCAATCCCTATCAAAATAACACCAGCATTCTTCACAGAGCTAGAACAAACAATCCTGAGATCTGTATGGAACCAGAAAAGACCCCAAATAGCTAAAGCAATCTTGACAAAGAAAACCAAAGCAGGAGGCATAACAATCCAGACTTCAAGCTGTATTACAAAACTGTAATCATTAAGACAGTAAGGTACTGGCACAAGAACAGACACTCAGATCAACGGAACAGAATAAAGAACCCAGAAATGGACCCACAACGTATCGCAAACTAATCTTTGACAAAGCAGGAAAGAATATTCAATGGAATACAGTCTCTTCAGCAAGTGGTGCTGGGAAAATTGGACAGTAACATGTAGAAAAATAACCTGGACCACTTTCTTACACCACACACAAAAATAAACTCAAAATGAATGAAAGACCTACATGTAGGTCAGGGAGCCATCAAAATTCTCCATGAGAAAGCAGGCAAGAACCTCTTTGACCTTGGCTGCAGCAACTTCTTACTCAACATATCTCCAGAGGCAAGGGAAACAAAAGCAAAAATGAATTATTGGGACCTCATCAAAATAAAAAGTTTCTACACAGTGAAGGAAACAATCAGCAAAACTAAAAGGCAACTGATGGAGTGGGAGAGAAGATATTTGCAAATGACATATCAGATAAAGGGTTAGTATCCAAAATCTATAAAGAACTTATAAAACTCAAACACCCAAAAAAACAAATAAGCCAGTGAAGAAATGGGCAACAGGCATGAATAGACACTTTTCCAAAGAAGCCATCCAGATGGCCAACTGACACATGAAAAAATGCTCAACATCACTGATCATCAGGGAAATACAAATCAAAACCACAACGAGAAACCACCTCACACTCGTCAGAATGGCTAACATTAACAACTCAGACAACAACATATGTTGACAAGGATGCAGAGAAAAAAGATCTGCTTTGCACTGCTGGTGGGAATGCAAACTGGTGCAGCCACTCTGGAAAACAGGATGGAGTGCCCTCAAAAAATTAAAAATAGAACTACCCTACAACCCAGCAATTGCACTACTAGGTATTTATCTAAGGGATACAGGTATGCTGTTTCAAAGAGACACATGCACCCCAATGTTTATAGCAGCACTATCAACAATAGCTAAAGCATAGAAAGAGCCCAATGTCGATCGATGGATGAATGGATTTATCCATTCTTTATCCATTCATCCATACACACACACACACACACACACACACACACACACAATGGAGTATTACTTGTCAATCAAAAAGAATGAAACCCTGCAACTATGTGGATGGAACTAGAGGATATTATGCTAAGTGAAATTAGTCAGTCAGACAAATATAATGTGACTTCACTCATATGAAGACTTTAATATATAAAACAGATGAACATAAGGGAAGGGAAGCAAAAATAATATAAAAACAGGGAGGGGGACAAAAACACAAAAGACAAATATGGAGAACAAACAGGTTACTGGAGGGGTTGTGGGAGAGGAGATAAGCTAAATGGGTAAGGGGCATTAAATAATCTACTCCTGAAATCATTGTTGCACTATATGCTAACTAACTTGGATATAAATTTTAAAAATACATTTAAAATAATAATAATAATGTAATTCAAAATTTAAAAAATAACTCAATCATAACAGACAGTCAATGCTCTTTGTCAGTTGGGACTTATTTTAAACAAACCATCTACACATTACTTTTGCTTCTACATGTTGTTTGGGATTCCTCCAAAATGGACACTGGGATCTATGAGGGAACGTCCCCAAAATGAGCATTCCAGGAGATCCAGCAGGATGCTGCAGAGGCATCTGACGGCCAAGACTTGGATGTCTCAAAACATCATCTCTGCTACTCAACGGTTCCAGCCGGTTGCAAAGGACAGGCCAATTCAAGAAGAACGAAGATAAGGTTTGAATGTTAGGATTGGGGGCCATCTTTGGAGACCAGCTACCAAATGTATTACCTTTTGTAACCATCCAGTTTTCCAAAATAGTTACACTAATGTATAGACGCTCCAGGCCCTCCACCCCTCATTAATACTCAAAACTTTAGGTACTTTTAATTGTAGCCATCCTGGTGAGTATGTATAGGCATCTAATACAGATTTTAATTTGCATTTTCCTAATGAGTGTGTTGCTGAGCAACTCCAAATCTGACCACTTGAATGTTCTCTGGTGTTGTTTTATTTGTAAAAATCTTTATCTATTTGAAATACATATTCTATGTCAAATCTATCCATCACTCACCCTCTTATACGTGGTTTATCTTTGCCATCTTGATAATGTTGTCCACTTATGAAAAAGTTACTAATCACAACAAAATCCAAAATATTTTTAAAAAGTAAATAAAATGAAAAATATCTGCATATTTACATTTAAAATTTCTTTAATGTTTTTATTTATTTTTGAGAGAGAGAGAGAGAGAGAGACAAAGTGAGTAGGGGAGGGTCAGAAAGAGGAATCACAGGATCTGAAGGCAGGCTCCAGGCTCTGAGCCAGGGGTCAGCACAGAGCCTGACACGGGGCTCGAACCCACAAACCGTCAGATCATGACCTGAGCTGAAGCCGGCCGCTCAACTGACTGAGACACCCAGGCGCCCCCATATTTACATTTTAGGCAACTGCTTTCAAAACTGTTACCAAAACTATTCCTTTAACTGCTACAAAGTAAACATTTGCTATCCTCATTCTAAATATTTTGATTTAATCATTTTAATTTATGTTTTGTTCCTTATATTAAAAATTCTAGCATTAAAAAAGTAATCCAAGGTGATTTTCATCAAAGTTATAAGCTGAAACAGCATGTCCTCCACCTTTCCGGGTTAAAACCCATCCGCTACTCAAGCATAATTTCCATTAGGACAATTAGATAATAAGGGTGGTGCTTTAAAATAAAAAGGGTTGTTTTCAATTTGTTTAAAATGCAGGAATACTACTTTTCCTGTTTCTCCCCACTCCCCTCATCATTCCATTATTATCTCCAAAAATGATAGAATCAGAGACAATGATCCCAGCTGGAATGCTGGGCATAATTACATCTTTTAAAAACCAGCATTATATCCTTCACAACATAGACCACTTTCTGATAAAAGTAGATCACTTCAGGTTTCTAAGAAGATCTTTAGAAACTAAAAGGCTGAACTATATGTTAGCACCCATAAATGTTCTTTAAATGAAAATGTTTTTAAATGCCTTCAGCTGAATTGCAAAAGAACCCTCCTAACCTAAAGTACACTAATTTGTTCAGTTTACTCCTATAATTAAGCCTATTTAAGTACCTAAATAACTAGCAAGTGTGGATTGGGGGGTGGGGAGGGATGAGCTTAAACCTCTAGAACAACTAGCAAAAGAAATGGCTCCATTTCTGATTATAACATAGTTTGAAGATGCAAATGACTTTTTAATGCCTCACACATTCAAACAACAAGCATTTACAAGTGCCTACATGTGTCACTAGGAAACAAATGACAGTCCTAACTGGTATCCTGATTCTGACTGGCTTAGACAAAGCTATACTCAGTGTCATCTATTCTGGTCCACTACCAGTTCAGAGGGATGTCCAAGACACAAGCATAATTCTCAAACCAATCTGGAATTCATTAAAAAAAAAAAAAGATGTGAAAAATATCCCTCAGTCTGAACCTGGATGAAGTTCTGAATTTGAGGAATTAAAGTGACCTTCCAGGCTTCTCCTGGATTATCAATAACTGATGCTAAGGAGGAAATGAGAACATAAACACATCCAAGAGAGGCATATGGATATAGAAACTCACAGAGACATCAACACTCACACAGACACATGGATAGGCTGAGAGCCTATCATTCAGAATCAGCAGAGAATTATCCTCTGAATCTTCAGTGATGATTTTGTTATTCATTTTTCATTTATTCTGCAAACAAGAATTAAGCACTGAGAACCTCCTTTGTGCTAGGCAGTGAGCTAGATTCTGCACACCCAGAAGATTCAGAAAACAAAGTATTTACTTAAAGGAGTATATGGTCACCAGGTAGGCAATATGAGAGGAGCTAAACAAAAGGATAGGGTGAGATACAGCCTTGGCAGACCCAGAGGCAAGAGAAGGTCCTAGTCTTGTCCAAGGAGTTTCAAGTAGTTTGTCATACCTGGTGCTTTAACAGCTGAGAACTAAGGCAGATGAGGCTGACAGATGGCAGGGACCAGGCTCTCAAGGATCTTGTAGAACACACCAGCGTGTCTGTACCTTCACCCGAGGGCATCAACAACCCTTAAGCGGGAGAATGGTATAATCCAATTATGTGTTAGAAATATTTCTTGAATGGATAAACAAGGTGTGGTGTATATATATGCAATGGAATATTACTCAGCAATCAAAAAGAATGAAATCTTGCCATTGCAACAACGTGGATGGAACTAGAGTGTATTATGCTAAGCAAAATTAGAAAAAAGACAAACATCATATGATTTCACTCATATGTAGAATTTAAGAAACAAAGATGATCATAGGGGAAGGGAAGCAAAAATAATATAAAAACAGAGAGGGAGATAAACCATAAGAGACTCTTAAATACAGAGAACAAACTGAGGGTTGCTGGTGGCATATTTAGTTAGGGGATGGGCTCACTGGGCGATGGGCATTAAGGAGGGCACTTGTTCGGATGAGCACTAGGTGTTATACGTAAGTGATGAATCACTAAATTCTATTCCTAAAAACATTATTACACTATACGTTAGCTAACTTGGATTTAAATTTAAAAAAATAAAAATAAAATAAAACTAAGAAAAAAAACAAACAAGAAAACACTGGGCTCATTATTTTCCCAGTACTTGAAATGGGGACATTACTTGAAAAAGACAAAACATTACCAAACATAAGATTAAACCAATATTAAATGAACACATAACTACAGGGGTGCCTAGATGGCTCAGTCAGTTAAGCATCTGACTTGGGCTCAGGTCATGATTTCATGATTTCGTGGTTCGTGGATTCGACCCCCCACTGGGCTCTGTGCTGACAGCTCAGGGCCATAGCCTGCTTCAGATTCTCTGTCTCCCTCTCTCTCTCATCTCTCTCTCTCAAAAATAAATATTAAAAAAATAAATTTAAAAATGAACACCTAACTACATATATAGAACTCAGAAACCTGGCATTTGTGAAATAGATTTAAGCCAAGACAATTCATCATATGGAACTTCAGAAAGAGAAAAATAATTTTCATTGCTAAAAAGTCTAAATATCTTCTAGGCTTTTCTGAGCTGGTGCTAATAGTTCCCCTTCCTTAGTCTATTTGTAAGGAGCAAATGATGAACTAACTGGTAGAGTCTAAAATTACATTATCAAGTTGTAATTTCCTAAAAATAATTTTTTAATTATATTTTTAAAAATTTTTTTAATATTTATTTTTAAGAGAGAGAGCATGAGCAGGGGAAGGGCAGAGACAGAGGGAGACACAAAATCTGAAGGAGGCTCCAGGCTCTGAGCTGTCAGCACAGAGTCTGACACGGGGCTTGAACCCACAGAACCGTGAGATCGTGACCTGAGCCGAAGTCGGATGCTCAACCGACCAAGCCACCAGGTGCACCTGAAAATGATTTTAAGAAACCTGCTGAAATATCTAACAATTACATTTAAAAATATTTTTACTATAGAATATAATAAATAGGCTACATTGGATAAAATATTGAATAGTTACCTACCACCCAGCTTTATCAAATCTTTATATTTTAACATACTTATTCCAAAATTTAAGTAATAAAACATTAGATACAGCTGAAGCCTCCCTTTGCATCCTATTTTCTCAGAGAAAATATCCCCACGCTATGCAATAGTCCATTTTAGAAATACATTCTGATTTATTTATCCAGTTTTGTAACATCTGCTAGTTATTCCCACAAAACAGACTCTGCATCCATTCTTCTGTTGAGGTGTTTTTTTCTTCTGTTTTTGATAGTTCTTTATGTAATCTAGATAATAATCCATAATCAATTATTTTTAATGCAAGTATTTTCTCCCAATCTGTGTTCTGCCTTTTCACTTTTTCTAGAACGCTTTTACTTGGCTAAAAGTTTTAAATTTTAGTATAGTCAAATGTATCCATCTTTATCTTGACAATTTAGGTTTCTTATCTTGTATAGGAAATTCTTACTAGTCCCAGGTTCATAAAGATATTCCTTGATATTTTCTTCAAGAAGTTTAAGACATTGATTCTATGTAATTTATGTTTATGTTTAAAGAAAAGATACCTAATTTTATTTTACTTTTCACATAATCAATTGTCTCAGCCTCTCATCTACATTTATTGACTAGACCATCTTTTTCCCTACTGATTTTCAGTGCCAAGTCAATAGTACATCAAGTTTTCACACAAGTTCTGAACTTTCTACTTTGTTCCATTTGTCTGTCTGTCTAATGGAACACTGAATGGTTCTGTTGACTAAAGGCAGGTATACATAAAGAGAAGTAATGGGAAATTAGATAAAAAAGCTAGACTAAGTACAGTTTAAGAAGAATTGTGAATATAATGAATGGTCTCCCACCAGCCTTCAAATCTGCTCAGGGACCAACCATTAACTTAGAGCAGGAGTCAGCAAATAGTGACTTGTGGGCCAAACTCAGCCTGACACCTGTTTCTGTAAATAAGTATTTGTTGGAGTATATTTTTTTATGTATTTTTGTGGCTGCTTTGACTACAGCAGGAGAACTGAATAATTGGGAGCGAGGTCATATGGCCCCCTAAGTCTAAATGGTTTCCTAAGTGGTTCTTTAAAGTAAATATTTGCCAAATAAATAAATATTTGCCAACCCATGATCTAGAGATCTGACTATAATCTCAGCATAGATTCCACAGTACTTATTCCTCTTTATGGCCTATGAAATTTTGTACCCATAACCAAAGTAGTAAGCTTTGGTTGATAAAGACAGGAAACATTCCAATCCTCAACATTATGAAATAGGGCTATATCCCTTCCTCTAAATTCATTTCAAGAGATTTATTAAAGATATTCTCATCTATGTTGATGGCATAATTTCACCTTAGGAATTATGACAAAACTTAAAATATAGTTGAATACACTGGTTAATTATTCTGTAGACAAAAACATGCCTGTTACACTCTGTTTCTCGAATTTCAGATTTTAAATGAGTCTGGGATGTGTTATTTCTCAAAAAACAATGTGGTCTGACTCCTGATTGTACTTTTCACAGACAATGCCACCACTGGGTTAGGACATAATTTTGCTTCAGCTTTCATAAAAATGTGATACAAGAGACATTCATGTAAAAATATTCCTGGTCTTTAATAAATTTGTAGCTATAGATGTTCCCCATTTTGTATTCAATGTTGCTTATGGTTTTCTAATAAATAAACGGATCAGGGAAATTTTACCCAAATCATGCTGCTCAACCGATTTTACCTATAGGAAATCCTGGCTCTAAGAAGAAGAATGGAGAGAATATGCATTCCCTCCTTTAGGTGTACGAGAGAAGGGAAGAACTGAGGAAAAACAGCAAATAGCCTAGTCTTGGATCCAGGTAAGTAGGGCTCCCACATGTCCCAGGAGGAAAGGCTACAGCCCAGCATTCCAGGTATCCTGCTCAGAGCCTCTGTGTCCTACAAGCTTGAACAGGAAAAGCATCAAGACCTGAGATTAGCTGGCTTTAAAGGCAGGCCAGGTCTCTTCTATGTGATCTATGCATTGTTCTTAGGAGGGTAAAGACAGGTATCCAAATAAAAGATAGGATGTAAGAGGAAGTTGGAAATAATTTCTCATTAGGGAAATCCTGAAAAGTATTTTGTAGAGAGCAGGAGGAAAAGCAAAGGAATACTGTGCCTTCCACTCCCATTCCCAGGTCACTTAGGCTCCGATGTCTCCTCCCAAGGGATGAAAAACCCCGGCTGCCTGTATTCCTCTGATTAATGGAAACAGAGATGTTCACAGCAGCTCCACACTCTACTTAATTCCCTCCCTCCCTGACTCTAGAAATGCTTGATTTGGCTGTGTAAAAGTAATTCTAATTATAGTGATTTACATGAACTACTTACCATTTATGCCTAATTACCTCACAGCACAATAACAATTATGCATACATTAAATGTGTCAGATTAACCTGGTGGTAGGTTTTATTTGATAACAAAGGTAAAGTGTTCATAAATGCTCATTCTTCAGAGTTTGTTGCTTCTACACAATGGTCATCTGCTCCGAACTTTTTCAAATTTTTAATAGAGAAAATATTGTTATACAGGTATGTCAAAGCAGCCTAGTAACTGCCACCAGTGTTTTTCTCACCAATAATTCAGATGCATTTTATTTTAATATTATAGCTTAGCGTTACACCAAGTTTCTTAAGAGTACTATGGGGAAAAAAAGTCCACTATAATGAATGTTTAAATATCTGCATTAACAACAAATGCCTAGGGGCACTTGGATGGCTCAGCTGGTAGAACACACAACTCCTGATCTCCAGCCCCATGATGGGCGTAGAGCTTACATGAAAAACAAAAAATAAGTATCTACATTGCTAAGTGAAATAAGTCAGACAGAGGAAGACAAATGCTTTTTTCACTTATATGTAGAATTCTAAAACAGCAAAATTGGTAAAATGGTGGTTACCAGGGGCTGGATGCTGGGAGAAACGGGAAAATATTGTTCCAAAAGTACAAACTGCCAGCTATAGGATAAGTCCTATAGGGGGTCTAAAGCACAGCATGGTTCCCAAAATTAATAAGACTGTATTATATACTCAAAATTAGTTAAGACAGATCTTAAATGTTTTTATCACCAAAAAAAAAAAAAAAAAAAACAACCCAAAATGGTAATTATGTGAGGGAATGGTGATATTAACTAACCTCATTGTGGTCATCTTTTGTAATACATGAGTATCAAATCATCACATGTACCCCTTGAACTTTCACAAGCTATATGTCAATAATCTCTCAATATGCTTAGAAAAAATAAAATCATAAATCCTATTTTCCAAAATCAACAAGTTTAAAAATAAATTTCTCCCTTCAGTAAAAAAACCTAGTAGCCCCAGTTTTCCTTCTCTGATACTTGGCATATTGGTGCTTATTTTTAGAAGAGATAGGTTTTCAACTATGTGGTCAATTAATCTTCAACAAAGCAGGAATCCAATGGAAAAAAGACAGTTTTTTCAACAAATAGTGTTGGGAAAACTGAACAGCAGCATGCAAAAGAATGAAACTGGAACACTTTCTTACACCATACACAATAAATTCAAAATAGATTCAAGACCTAAATGTACAACATGAAACCATTAAAATCCTAGAGGAGGACATAGGCAGTAACCTCTTTGACATCAGCTGTAGCAACTTCTTACTAGATATGTCTCCTAAGACAAGGAAAACAAAAGCAAAAATAACTATTGGGACTTCATCAAAATAAAAAGCTTCTGCACAGCTAAAGATACAATCAACAAAACTAAAAGGTAAACTACAGAATGAGAGAAGATAGTTGCTAATGACATATCCAATAAAGGGTTAGTATCCAAAATACATAAAGAACGTCTACAATTCAACACCCAAAAAACAAATAATCCAGTGAAGAAATGGGCAGAAGATATAAATAGACATTTGTCCATAAAAGACACACAGCTGACTAATATATCACTCATCATCAGGGAAATACAAATCAAACCACAATGAGATACCACCTTACCCCTGTCAGAATGGCTAAAATTAACAACACAGGTGTTTTTAGATCCTGAGAAATGGGAGCCCTTTTACACTGCTGGTGGGAATGCAAACTGGTGCAGCGACCCTGGGAAATAGTATGGAGGTTCCTCAAAAAGTTAAAAATAGAACTACTCTATGACTCAGCAATTCCACTACCAGGTATTTACCCAAAGGATAAAAAAATACTGACTCAAAGGGATACATGCACCCTGATGAGCCCAAATGTCCCTCAACTGATGAGTGGATAAAGAAGATGTGGTGTGTACACACACACACACACACACACACTGGAACATTACTCAGCCTTAAAAAAAAAAAAAGAATGAAATCTTGATGAAGCTCGAGTGTATTAGGCTAAACTGTTGGGAAATAGGACGAACTGTCCTCAGTTCTCAGCACTGTCCTTGTGAATAAAACATCTTTATCAGACTTCTGCTCCCAGAACGCTGGGAAAAGGGGACTTGATGAAGTCCCAAGAGGACGTGCAGGACAGAGCTTTCCTGGGCATCAGCCAAGTGCGTCAAGAAGCCGCGACACCAGAGATATACCCACACACAGTTGCAAGCTGTTCCGGTTCTGCCCGCTCTGTATCTGTATCTATTGTTCTGGTTAAACATTTACTGCTATTTAAACGTTTACTGCTCTCTCCAGGCTTGTAAGGAGGGTATAAAATAAGATGCTGTTCCTAGTAAAGTTTGCCATTAGCCCTCAGCTCTTGGTCCGTCTCCATCTCTCTCGGGGACGATTACAGTTTCCAGTCTCTCCGGGACCATTTATGCTTCCATTAAGGAGCATCCACTGTTCACGCTGCCACAAGGAGCGTCCCTTGCTCACGTTCTCATTCTCCGGGTTTGGGAACATCCCTGTTTCCACTGGCTATCAGCCTTTGGGACCGGTCATTGCGTCTTGCTTGTCGGCTCCCCAGGATCCCTCCTCACGAAGGAGAACCTACCATGCTAAACGAAATAAGTCCGTCAGAAAGACAAATAATGTCTGTAAAAACTGGACCTTGGGCTGATGTTACTCTTCAATGAAGGATGCAAAGTCCCAGAGGGAAACAGCCAGACCACCCCTGGGTGAGGGATTTCCTCACTTGACCTTTGGAGGGATCCTTCCCGCCCTCTCCTTTCTCTCTTCAGATCTCCAGTGGTCTAACCCTAGTACTCCCGCGACAACTGAAGGTCTCTGGCCAAGGCAGCTCCCTGGTGTGGTCTGGAAGGTCTGAAGGGGAAGGTCCCCTTCCCTCTCCTCTATTCAATAAACTTCTAGATCTTAAAAAAAGGAAAAAAACTAAAGCGTTTATATATGTGTTTTATTCAAATTATATTAGATGTTTGGGTCTTTTTTAATGTTAAAGATTTGGCAAACTTAAACTACAGGACAAATACTTCCACAAAGAGATGTTCATCTGTTTACAAAAGACTATTCACAATGCATTAGGATTCAACAAATATAAGCTTTAAGTAGATGTATTTAAAACTATCCGAGATGTCTAATCTCTTACTTCTATTAGATTACAACTACACCTTAAAGCCAGGCATCCTATATACTAAATATTACATTTACTTACAGCTAAATACCTGTCAATTTACTAGGCAGACCCATCATTGGCACTTCAGAAATCAAAAGAGGAAGTGTGGGAGAATACCCCCAAAAAGAGCCAAACAACAATTTAAAAAAAAAAGACATGTTGAATTGGCAACCAGATACATTAAGGATTAAAGGGTACTTTTCACTGGATGTGAGTTCATCAGTCACTGTAAGATGAACCCCAAGGATGAGGAGGCGGGGGGGGGGGGGGCGGACTGAATTTCTAAAAGGGAAAGAGAGGAGTAGAAAGAGAACAAATTAGAACATTCATGAAAGCAATTTAACTCTCAGATAACCAAAAACCCAGTTAAATAAAACATCCTGTTTCCTGGCTATGACACATAACCACACCAATATTTTATTTGGAAGACCATCTGTATTACAGACTATAATTAGGTACACAGTACATAAGCTCTCTGTTTTCCAAACTTTTTGGTTCTTTACTCACCTATGAACTTCTGGAAATATTGGAAAAAGAAGAGGTAGCCACCTAAAGGGAGAACTCATTATTACTTCCTATAACCATTGTGTTGGACTGGCCAATCACAGTGCCACCACCCTCACAGTCTACTTCTAGAAGGAACCACCATGCTCATGGGAGTCCTGGATGGTTCCTTAGGCAGAGATCTGATCAGTATAAGATCTGGCTAGTGGCCTCTGAAAAGCCTGGTATGAAAGCTCTGCCCACACAGGGATAATGTGATTGAATGTCCTATCAGGTTCTTAGTCGGGAATTTAAACCACTGATACAGGAAGAAAATCAATAAGCTGAGAGAACAGAAATGGAAATGAACATGGGGGAAAGGAACAACAAAGCAAGCGAACAACATGAATGGCACAGCACTGGAGCAAGACTCAGCAAGTACCTGTTACTACTGCCAGTCAAGTCGGCGGCTCTCAGAGCCACTGACGCAAAGCCAACTGGGTCCTGGCTGTAGGAGGGAGATGCCCTTCATTGTTATTTGCATATGTAGTCTTTCTCTAAATCTCCAATTCTTTCTGTAACCTAAATGAATTCCTATTCCATTTAACCAAAAGACATTCACACAATGACAGCCTTTTTCTTTCCATAAAAATAAAACTATCTAAGTATACACTAAAGATTTTTGTTAAGTAAAATTACTTTGACTACAGGGGTTTTTTTTTTAATTTATTTGAGAGAGAGAGAGAGAGAGAGAGAGAGAGGGAGGGAGAGAGAGAGAACAAGCAGGGGAGGAGCAGAGAGAAGGAGAGACAGAATCCAAAGCAGGCTCTCCACCATCAGCAACAGAGCCCGATGCAGGGCTCAAACTTAGAAACCATGAGATCATGACCTGAGCCGAGATCAAGAGTCAGATGCTTAACCAACTACACCACCCATATGCCCCTAGAGTTTGTAAATAAAGTACTACTAACATATGTTATACAGAACCTTTTCTCTAAAGGCCTCATAATAACAGAATATTTGTGTTGGTGGGGGGGAAATGTTTTGGCCAGTTAATTAAAGAAAACTAGGTTCTCTGGTTGAGCCATCCTCTAATTCTTATTACCATTAATTCCTCTCATAATTTGAAGATGACACTGCTGATGACAATGGCTTCTATATTGGGATAAGGAGGAACACCTTGGTGGCTCAGTTGTTTAACGGTCTGACTTCGGCTCAGGTCATGATCTCCCAGTTCATGAGATTTAGCCTACGTCAGGCTCCACAGGCTGATGGCTCAGAGACCACTTGGGATTCTCTCTCTCCCTCTCTATCTCTCTCTGCCCCTCTCCCACTCTCTCACATGATCTCTCAAAATATATAAATAAACACTTAAGGGGGGAAAAAGGGTGCCTGGGTAGCTCAGTCGGTTAAGCGTCCAACTTCTGCTCAGGTCATATCTCATAGGTTGTGGGTTTGAGCCCTGCATCAGGCTGTGCTGACAGCTGAGAGCCTGGAGTCTCCTTCTGATTCTGTGTCTCCCTCTCTCTCTGCCCCTCCCCTCCTCATGCTCTGTCTCTGTCCCTTTCCCTCTCTCAAAAATAAACAAACATTATAATGGAATAAGGAATGGGAATTTTCCTGTTGGCTCAGAATTTCAGCAAAAGCTCAAAGCTAAGGACAAGGAGAAACAAGTTTCCCTAGATTCTAAAGAGAGTATTAGTCATATCTGTGCAGGAATTACTTTAAAAAGAAAAACAAAAGGCAAAAATATCCCTAAAAACAAAGTGAAACTGAAGAAAGTAATCAAGGTAGACAGCTATTAGCTAAGTAAGGAATGCTGTGGCATCCATCTCCCCCAGATAAACTGCATGGTAAGAGTGGTGGTCCCTAAGAGAAATATCCAAAAAGACTAGGATTGAGGGTATGACAAGAGGGACATCCCCCACCCAGCCGGATGCTTGTTTAGGTGAGGAAATTCACAGGCAGTTACCAAAGCAGGCTATGGAAGTGTTCATGGAAGTACCCGACACATGTTCCCAGGAGGCTGACTGGAGCTGGAGTATGGATTAGAGAAAGGAGATGTCATTCTCCCTGTGGCCTAAGTAGACACCATAAAAGGCGTTCTGACCAGAGCTATCCTGAAAGGAGCCCACTCAAGAAGGCTAAGAGAAAAGGCAAGGGGAGCCAGCAGAAAGCAGTGGTGCCAGGTGTTCAACTAGAACCCTAAGAGGTCCAAAAATGGAGCAGTGGGGAAGTTCCCCCAGGGTCCATAAGAACCCACCATTGTACCCCTCAACAAAGGGCTAGCATGTCAGAGTCTACCACACCAGACTCTTAATTGGTCACTTAAGACTGCTGTTTCACTCTAATCTTCCATCCCTCTCATCCTGACCCTGGAGAAGCCAGGCAAGCAGACAGAGGAGGAGGAAAGAAAGGGAAAGAGCAAATCACTCTGCCTTCTGCACTGCTGATCCTGGGACAGGCCTGAGCTAGAGACAGGAAGTTTTTGAATTCCACAGCTGTCATTTGGACTAGACTACGTTGGTCATTACTTAAATATGAGGCTATCTGAATCCTCCACAAAGGTAAAAGAAAGCTATGGAACATCAAGAGATCAGAAATGGACATCCAATAGAGCTTGTTTAAAGGAAGTGATGAGAAATCTTAAAGCGGTTTCATGATTGTACCAACTGCACTGAATCCATTTTATATGTCTACACTTTTAACTGTTTGATCTTTTATATCACACAAACCTTACCTTTGAAAAAAGTCCTCCTGTCTCTATATCATATCCTTTAAGGTCCTCATGTAATTTCTGCAAACACTGTATGACTCTTCTTTGATGTTCATCGTCCTTTATCTCATGAGCTTTGATCAGAAAGTCATAGTGGTCCAGGGGTCCATGGCAAACAGCCAAAGCTTTTGAGTAAACCTCTGTAGCTGCCGTTGGAGACATAATCTCAGGTGTTTGAACTGTATATGCTGTAAACAAAAATATAAAGACTTTCTTAGAGGAATGTTTAATAGTATTCTACATGTTTCTTAGTGGTCCCATTAAAACCTTTAAGTTACAAGTATGTATGTGTGAGCTTTTTATTGTAAATCTCTTTTTATAAAAATAAAACACATTCTGTTCAATAAATATAATCATCTTTTAATAAAGGAGTAGGGGCATCTGGGAGTCTCAGTCAGTTAAGTGTCCAACTCTTCATTTTGACCCAGGTCACGATGTCATGGTTTGCGAGATCAGGCCCCTGTGCTGTCAGTGCAGAGCCTGCTTAGGATTCTCCCTCTCTCTCTCTCTCTCTCTCTCTCTCTCTCTCTCTCTCTCTCTCTCTGCCCCTCCCCTGCTCACACTCTTTCTCTCAAAATAAATGAATATTTAAAAAAATAAAATAGGGGAGCCTGGGTGGCTCAGTCGGTTAAGCATCCAACTTTGGCTCAGGTCATGATCTCACAGTTACAGGTTCGAGCCCCATGTCCAGCTCTGTGCTAACAGCTCAGAGCCTGGAGCCTAATTCGGATTCTGTGTCTCCCTCGCTCTCTCTCTCTGCCCTGCCTCCACTCACACCCTGTCTCAAAAATTACATTAGAAATTTTTTAATAAAATAAAAAGGAATAAACTCCAAGCCCCATAAGCTATCATTCTAGAAAACCTAACCTGCCACAGAGTCTCTGCTTTGTCTCTACTCCATTAAATAAGCCACATGGGCTCATCAGATCCTTCCCCACAGCAGGGCTGGTCCCTCTGAATTAGGCCTAATTCTGGCTCTTAAGTACCAAGGCAGACACACAGAGACTAGCCACAAAGGGTTTTCAACTCCCCCTTTATTGTTTATTCTTCAAAAACACACAGCATTCAGATATTACCACATTGATTTCAGCCCTCTGCTTATAAGATTCCTACCCTTTTCCACAACTTTTAAGATGGACATAAAGAGCTGAAACACAATAGAGTGTCTATGTCAAAGCAGTGAGCTTTTCTGATCCTTTTTTAGCTTCTCCTGGGAGAGAAATGATTGGCTGTGGCAAGATCAATCATAACTATTCCTTATCTGGGGCAGTCTCAAGGAGCAGAAACTCCCTTTCGGTTTTTATTTTATTTATTCTTTCATTGAGGTAGAATTGAGATACAATGTTATATTAGTATCAAGTGGACAACATAGTGATTCAACAATTCTATACATCATGCAGTGCTCACCACAATCAGTGTAGTCACCATACAAAGTTATAATATTGACTATCTCTCTTCCTACTTTGTAAAAGCAACAATAAACAGCAGCAAACTGCTGCAAACAGCACATTTTTAGATAGTGCCATTGCCCATCTTTGAGTCTGACAAAACTTTTGCAAAGATACACTGCCAGTATTATTCTTGTTTCACTGAATACCATGTTTCCTTTGTTTCAGTAACATGAAAATTACTTACCTTGGGGTAAAAAAAAATAACAGTCAAGGTTATTTCCATCTTTTTCCCAAGAGAGGAAAAAAATTCTAAATAAACCATGAATGCTGGGGATAGGGCAGGGCTGTCTTCTAATAGCTGTTCTTCCTTTCTGAATAAAAGTTTTAGTTGGGTGCAAGGCTGCCCAGCTTAATTACCCATTTCTGGCCTCTCAAGCAGCCAGGCACGGCCATATGACCGGTTCTAGCCAATGGAATGTCACCTGAAACCTGCAGCTCTGGTACATGCCCTCCCAGAGAAGGGACAAGTCCCTCCTCTTCCCCCTCCTCCCTCTTCTTCTAACTGCAGTGCAAGTATAGCGACTGCGGCTGGAAAAGCCAACCTGGCAAGAGAGGCCTGCAAACACTGAGCAAAGCAGAGCAAAGTTCTCCAACAGTGCTGAGCTGCCAGACCAGCTCGGGGCCACCTACCAGATTTTTACGGAAAAGAATAATAAACTTCTGTCTTGCTTTTCAACCAGGTCCTCAGCCAATCATCCATAAATACAACTCATTTTATACAGTAAATACTCTAATCCATCCCCTCCCACGCTTCCTCAGACTGCCACCCTAGCTGGGGCTCTCATGGTCTCGGGCTTGGCCTCCCTGCCTCTGATCACCTCCGCTGCCCCCAAATTTACCACCATCTCTAAATTATCTTCCATCAACTATAGAAATGATCTTGCTAAAATCCAAATGTGATTTTATCAATATTTTTCTTGAATTTCATCTCACTGTTTAAAGGATGGTTTTCAAGCATAATTTTAACAGCAGCACCTTTTTTTTTTAACATACAAAATCTTCTAAGGAATCCTAAATTTATTAAAGAGAAAAGTGGGAGGTGGGCACAAAACCCCACCCTCTTCACATCTCCCTCATTTCCACAGCTGTACCACACCCATTTCCAAAGCAGCCCCCGAAACCACTTTTCCACCTTATAGAACCATACTAAGTACAAACACTGTGCAGAAGAGTTGGCACAGCAGGCCTGAGTTCACTGTCCTTGGAAAGGTCTGCTTGCTTGGTGGACCCTTGGCTGGGAATTTGCATTCCAAGAGGGCTCCCACCATTCCCAGAAATGGAAAGAGTGACTCACCGTGACTGAACTGTTTATACCATGCACAAGCAACATGGTTTATGCTGAACACCTAGTTTCCTTCTACACGTCCAGAATTTTGGTACATGCTATGCAAAAAGTAGCTACGTGACCACCCCCACCCCATCCTAGGCCATGAGTCTCGACGGAGCTTCCCTAACAGACAATATTTCACATCTCTTGGCACAATTCATTACTGGAGGAACAAAGCATATCTTATGTGACTCCACTGGAAGAAGACTCTTGGAAGCTTGCCCCTAATTTCTTCCAGATTTTGCCCCACATGCCTTTCCCTTTTGCTGTATTGTGTTTGTATCCTTTGCTGTAATAAGCAATAGTCACGAGTACAACTACAGACTGAATCTTGTGAATTCTCCTAGCAAGTCATCACACCTGGAGGTCGTCTTGGGAATCCCCCAGCAGAGGATCCTCATTCTTCAGTTCAAGAAATCCAGAATGGCACCCCAGTCTGCATTTCCAGACTACTCTCCCTCTACTCTCCAAAAGGCATCCACTGGTACAAGAAATAATTATCTATCACATGTAATGGGTAACAGGGTAATAAGAGAATATCAAGGTTGCTTTTTTTTTTTTTAAGTAGGGGTGGAGGGGCAAAAAACGCAGCAGTAATGTATCAGATCAACGGGCACTAACAAGTAAAAGAAATTTGGGTACTGAAAAACTGGTTATGAAACTATTCTAGGTGGGAAATAATAAAGGCCTAAATTGGGATGGGCAATAGTAGAAATGTCAGAAAGCTGGTTAGAATGGAAAATGCAAAGGCAGACTCAATAATGGGAGTTGCCTTCTAGTCAGATAGATTACTTACCACATCCCAAATCCATTCTTTCACTTCATAGTCATGCCTTTGTTCATACAGATTTCCCTGACTGGACAGCCTCCTCTTCCAACCTCTGCCGGCCTAATCTCTCCCTGCAAAACCTCACCATCCTTCAAAGTCCCTTAGCTCCCTACCAACAAAACCTCCCACCTCGCCTGTATTTACCCACCCTTTTCTCTTTCCTTGGCCTAAGAGTTGTTTCTCATTCCATCAAGGATATTAATGCCTTCTTGTCCTCTGATCAGAGGCTTTCAAATTTTCGAACCCTATTTAATAATCATGATCCAATATTCACTCATGTATAAATAACTAAAAAACAATTTTCATAAAATAAGACATTTAGTAAGAGTATAAAATGATTTAAAAAGAAAACTATGCATGATATACTCTAGTATTTTTAATAATATTTTACTATATACACAGGCACCTGGGTGGCTCAGTCGGTTAAGCAGCTGACTTCAGCTCAGGTCATCATCTCGCGGTTCGTGGGTTCGAGCCCCACATCGGGCTCTGTGCTGACAGCTCAGAGCCTGCAGCCTGCTTCAGAGTCTGTGTCTCCTTCTCTCTCTGCCCCTCCCCTGCTCATGTTCTGTTTGTCCCTCAAAAATAAATAAACATTAAAAAAAATTTTTAATATTTTACTATATATATATGTGACCTATATATGTACTAAGAACTACTAGATTTAGTTATATTAAATGCCATATATTATACTTATTTACCTTTTTGTTTTCTCTCCGCCTTCACCACCCAGAGTGTTTGTTAGTTTGTTGTTCCCCAGAGTAGATGTTCTTTGAGGACAGGAATTCTTGTCTGTTTTTGTTCAATGCTATATTCCCCAGTGAACAGTTCCTGGTACAAAACTGGTGCTTATTAAATATTCCGTGAATCCCCTCCCTTTCTACTTTTCCAGAGATGTCATTCTCTTCACTAACCACCTCTGTATTATATCATCAATCCCCTCTCTACCAGATTTTTCATACCAACTCAACCCTTTCCTATCTCCGAATTATATAATAACAACAAAACCAGTCATAAGAGGTCTGCTCTCCCTCCTCTCCTGCACAAGCCAAACCACTTGAGTTACCTTTACTTTTTCTAGCCACTCCCTCGCATCCTGCTCAATCCTCAATCCGTTGTGGTCAAACTTCTACTGAGACAGATGCTGCCAACTTGACCCAAGGCCTACTGTTGCCGAATCCAGGAGCTACTCTTCAGTCTGCATATTCCTTTTCATGGTCACAAAATATCTTTTTTAAAAATGGTCATTAGAAAGATCAGGGCTGTGGGCAAAGTATGTTGTTCCTCTTGGCCTGTAGAGAGGCTTAACATTCTTTGCTTCTACTTTTTTACTAGCCTAACATCTTTATTTAGTAGTATACACTTCTCCTGCATTTTCAAAAAAGAGAACCAAGGCACTGATGTGTAAGCAGGCATGAAAAGAGAAATAGCATTTATCCAGTTCCACATGTAAGGAGCCTGAAAGTTGCCACTCTATCCTAACAACGAAAAAGCTGAACAGACTGAAAACCAACATCTCTTCCCAGATCCACAGAACAAGGGAGGATGCAGGGCAAACCATTGCCCCTAAGATGTAGAAGAAAGACAGGCAAACACAGGGAGTAATCGCTTACCAGAGCAGAGTCACAAGTGGAAACCACCCCAGGAACCAATGCCAGAGTAGGAAAACCTGAACTTATTTGACAAATTGCTGGGAGCTCAATGTGGACAACTCA
>NC_043706.1:93322736-93329758 GCF_006229205.1 Suricata suricatta | reverse complement strand
GAACCTAACCTACTGGGGAATTATTAGAGCCTAACTAACCTGGCAGAAGGGAAATACCCAACTCCAGCCCACTCAGCCATCCACTCCCACCTAAAAGGGGGAGGAAAACATTTCTGAAGTTCACAATTCAGAGGCACAGGCTCCTTAAAACACTGAGACCTAATCAGAGGACTACAAAATACTTCCTCTTCCTACATACCTCATCACATTACTAAAGGCAGATTTATAGTAGTTTCTTCTACCTGCTGTATCATGTGCAAGGAAAAATTACAAGATATACTAAAAGACAAATAATTTGAAGAGATGAAGCAAGATTCAGAACCAAACATGGCAAGGATGTGGAATTATCGGACTAGGGATTTAAAACAACACTGGTCAACATGCTCAGGGTTCTAACATATAGACAGTATGCAAGAACACAGAGGCAATATAAGCAGACAGATGAAAACCGAAAAAAGGAAAGAAAGAAAGAAAGAAAGAAAGAAAAGAAAGAAAGAAATGCCATAGATCCTAAACAGTGTTAAGAGATGAGCTTATCAGGGAACTGGATAGAGCTAAGGAAACAATTTCCATGCTGAGGATGCATCAATTGAAACCTGCAGAACTCTAAAGCAAAGCAAGGCTGGGAAAACCAGTAACAACAACAGAATACCAAGGGCTGTAAGACAACTACCAAAGATGTAATATACACATCATTGGGTTACCAGAAGAAGAAAGAGAAACAAAAAATATCGGCAACAATTGTAACTGAGCAGTTTCCCAAATAAATGACAAACACCAAACCATGGATCCAAGGAGCGCAGAGAACACCAAGCAGGATAAATACCAAGAAAATTACACCTAGACATATCACTTTTAAACTACAGAAAATCAAAGGCAAAGAAAAAATCATGAGGGGCACCTGGGTGGCTCAGTTGGTTAAGCATCCGACTTCAGCTCAGGTCACGATCTTGTGGTTCATGAGTCCAAGCCCCTCATCAGGCTCTGTGCTGACAGCTCAGAGCCTGGAGACTGCTTCAGATTCTATGTCTCCCTCTCTCTCTGCTCCTCCCCCCACTTGCCCCACTTGTGCTCACTCTCTCTCTCTTAAAAATAAATAAATATTAAAAAAAAAAAAAGAAAAAATCATGAAAGAAGTCAGAGAAAAATACACCTTACCTATAGAGGAACAAAGATAAAAATTACATCCAACCTCTGAAAGGATGCAAGCTAGAAGAGAGTAGAGTGAAATATTTAAAGTACTGAGAGGAAAGCCTACCAATCTAGAATTCTGAATCCTGCACAATTACCTTCCAAGAGTAAAGGAGAAATAAAGGCTTTCTCAGACAAATAAAAGTTACAAAATATACTAAAAGTTGCCAGTAGACCGGCCTTGGAAGAAATTCTAAATTCTTTTTTTTTTTAAGTTTATTTATTTATTTTGAGAAGAGAGAGAAGGTGCAAGAGGGGGGTGGTCAGAGACCAAGGGTAAGAGAGGTTTTCCTCTCTCTGCTTATATTGCTCATATGTTCTTGCATGCTACTTTATACATTAGAGCCCTGAGCATGTTAACCATAGCTGCTTTAAATTTCTAGTCTTGATAATTCCAACATCCTTGCCATGTTTGGTTCTGATGCTTGCTTCACCTCTCCAAATTGTTGGTCTTTTAATATGTATATCTTATAATTTTTCACTCAGGCACCCTGAAATGTTAAACTTTTAAAAAAATTTTGGGGGGTGCCTGAATGGCTCAGTCAGTTAAGCATTCAACTTTGGCTCAGGTCATGATCTCACAGTTCATGAGTTCCAGCCCTGTGTCCAGCTCTGTGCTGACAGCTCAGAGCCTGGAGCCTGCTTCAGATTCTATGTCTCCCTCTCTCTCTCTCAGCCCCTCCCCTGATCACACTGTCTCTCTATATATCTCAAAAATAAATAAATGTTAAATTTTTTTTTAATTTTTAATGTTCATTTTTGAGACAGACTGTGAGTGGAGAAGGGACAGAGAGAGATGGAGACACAGAATCTGAAGCAGGCTCTGAGATGTTAGCACAGAGCCCAAGGTGGGCTTGAACTCACAAACTGTGAGATCATGACCTGAGGCGAAGTCAGATGGCCAACCAACTGAGCCACCCAGGCACCCCATGAAATGTTAAACTCTTTAGAGAGAATTAAAATAACATAGGTCAGGAACTAGATCCATACATACCTGGGTGGCTCAGTTGGGTGAGTGTCTCACTCTTGATTTCAGCTCAAGTCATGATCTCACAGTTCATGAGTTTGAGCTCTGTGTTGGGTTCTGTGCTGACAATGCGGAGCCTGCTTGGGATTCTCTCTCTTTCCCCTCTCTCTGTGCACCTACTCTATTTGCTCTCTCACTCAAAATAAATAAGCTTAAACATTTTTTTAAAAAAAGAAACTCAGATCCCTAAAAAATGTCTAAGAAGAAATAAGTGAAGGTAAAATAAAAACTTTTACTTTATTCTTTTTTTTTATGTTTATTTATTTTTGAGAGACAAGAGTGCAAGCAGGGAGGGGCAGAGAGAGAGAGGGAGACAGAATCTGAAGTAGGCTCCAGACTCTGAGCTATCAGTACAGAGCCCAATGCAGGGCTCAAAGCCATGAACCACTAAATCCTGACCTGAGCTGAAATCGGATGCTTAACCAACTGAGCCACTCAGATGCCTCTACTTTCTTTAGTCTTTTTTTTTTTTTTAATGTTTGTTTATTTTTTGAGAGAGAGAGAGACAGAGCATGAGAGAGGGAGGAGCAGAGAGAGAGGGAGACACAAAATCCAAAGCAGGCTCCAGGCTTTGAGTTGTCAGCACAGAGCCCGATATGGGGCTTGAACCCATGAAATGTGAGATCATGACCTGAGCCAAAGTTAGACGCTCCACTGACTGAGCCGCCCGGGCACCCCTACTTTCTTTATTCTTAATTGATTTAACACATAACAATTTGTTCAAAATAACAGCAACAATGTAGTCAATCATTTATGCTGAGGTAGAGGTCATATATATGTTTATGCATTCTCAGATACAAGTGAAATAAATGACAACAATAATATAAGGGACAGGAGAGAGGGGTTGGGATTCTTTTGTCATTATAACGTGGTCCTTGCACTACCCTTGAAGTGGTGTAGTGTTATTTGAAAGTAGACTTGGATCAGCTATGAATATATATTGCAAAAAGTAAAAAGAAATATAAATGATATGCTACGAAAGAGAAAATGGAATCATAAAATACTCAATTAAAACCACAAAACAGAATTGTCCTGTTCACCGCCCGGCCTTGCGGGTTCATTCCTGAGGGAGGGAGAGAGAAATAGGGCAGGAGGGAGACACAGAGAGTGGAGGCAACACAAGGTTTCTGATCAAGCCACTTCTTCTTTATTGAGAAAACACCGTATCTTATAAAGGTTTCGAGGTGGGAAAACAAGGCAGCTGACCTAGGTCGGTTGCTAGGAAACAGGGGTAAGGGATTAAGGCTGGAGTAAAAGAGGAACCAAACTAAAGTGTTTTAGCACAGCTCCTGAGTGGCTGACACGACCCTGCCTGCAGGCAGTTGATCTTTGATCTTCTGGCTTCTCCTGACAGGGAGCCACACAGAATAAAAACAAGAACAAAGAACAATGGCAACAACTAGAAACAATAACAAACATGTAGATATTAATCCAACTATATCAATAACACCCTGAATATCAATTATATAAATGCATCAAAGACAGAGATGGTCAGAGTGGACCAAAATACACAAGACCCAAGTATATGTTGCCTATAAGAAACCAACTTTAAAGATAAGGACATATGAATTAACAGTAAATGAATGATGAAAAATATATATGCTAACATTAAAGAAAGTAGGTATGGCTGTATTAATTTACACACAGGATATTTCAAAGCAAGGAAAGTTATCAGAGATAAATAAGGGCATTACATTACATAATGATGAAGGAGTCAATTCTCCAAGAAGAATCAATCAACCCTTAATGCATAGGCCCCTAACAGCAGAATATCAAACTAAACTATAAAATGCTAGAACTGACAGAACTATAAGGAGAATAAATGAATCTACTATCATAGTCAGAGACTCCAACATCCCCCTAGCAGAAATAGATGGATCCAGCAGGCAGAAAACTCAGTAAGGACATACTGAACTCAACATTAACAAGGAACTAGCTATACCTGACATTTATAGGGTACTTCCTCGAACAGGGGGAATACACATTCTTCCCAAGCTCACATGGAACATTCACCGAGACAGACTACATTCTAGGCCATTAGACACATCTTAAGAAAGTTGAAAGACCAGAAATCATCTGCTCTAGATAACAAGAGAATTGAACCAAAAATCAGTAGCAGAAAAATAACAGGAAAAGTCTAAAGCATATGGAGGTTAAACAATACACTTCTAACTAACATATGAGTTAAAGAAGAAATCTCAAGAAAAATGTCCAAGACCATATACCCTTCACAATAATTAACTCAAAATGGATCACAGACTTAAATGGAAAACACAAAAATATTAAATCCCTAGAAGGTAATATAGGAGAATTATAAAAAACAAGGAAGAAGCCTACATAATCTTGAGTATGGTGATGACTTCTTAGCTACAACACTAAAGGCACAATCCATGAAAGAAATAATTGATAAGTTGGACTTTAATTAAAATTTAAAACTTCTGTGAAAGCCAATGCCATGGTGTCATTGGAAGACAAGAGACAGAACAGGTGAAAATATTTGCAAAAGATCAATATGATAAAGAACTGTTATACAAAATACACAAAGAACTCTTAGAACCAGAAAACAATCCAATTTAAAAATGGGCCGAAGACACCTCACAAAAGATAATACACAGATGGCAAAGAAGCATATGAAAAAATCTCCACACTGTATGTCATCAGGGAAATGAAAAGCAAATTAATAATGAGATACCACTATTCACCTATTAGAATGGCCAAAATTCAGAGCACTAACAAATGCCGGCCAGGATATGGAGCAAGAGGACCCCTCATTCATTCCTGGTGGGAATACAAAATGGTACAACTACTTTGGAAGACAGTTTGGCAGTTTCTTGCAAAACTAAACATACTGTTATCATACAATCCAACAATCATGGTCCCTGGTTTTTACCTAAAGAGGTTGAAAACTTAAATTCACACATATACACTCACACACACAAAACCCTGCACACAGATGTTTACAGGAACTGTATTCATAACTGCCATAACTTGCAAGCAATCAAGATGTCCCTCAGTAGGCAAATGGCCAAATAAATTGGTACATCACAACAAAATATTACTCAATGCTAAAAAGAAACTAGCTATTAAGCCATGAAAACACATGGAGAAAACTTAAATGCATATAACTAAGGGAAAGAGCCAGTTTGAAAAAGCCGCATATTGTAAGGTCAGATATTCTAACCATATGACATTCTGGAAAGGACAAATCTATGAGACAATAAAAAGATCCATAGTGGACAAAGGGTGGGGGAGGCAGGGAGGAGGGAGTAGACAGAGCACAGAAAATTTTCAGGGTAGTGAAAACACTCCATAGGATACTATAATGATAGATGTACGTCCTTGCACATACACACCCATTGTTCAAGAGTGAACCCAAATGGACTTCAGGTAATTATTATGAGTCAATGTAGGTTCATCAGCTCTAACAAATGTACCAGTCTGGTGAGGGATATTAATAGGGGCATCAATGCATGTGGGAGGCAAGGGGGATAATGGGAAGTCTCTGTACCTTCCTCTCGATTTTGCTGTAAACCTAAAACTGATCTTTTTAAAAGAATTTCTAAAAAAGAGAGAATCAGACAAGACACTCAAGGCTGAGAGATTGGCCAGCTTCGGCCTAGATAGCAGCTGTATAAATTGAAACACAAAGACTTCTCAAAAGCTGCACTAGATTAAATGTTACTACATCAGTGTACACAAATTATGGGATGCTGCTGCCATATTATTTAGATTTGTATTAATTTGTCTTATTGTACTCCAAATGGACAGTGGGAAAATGCCATTCTGAAGATCCACACAGCGATCCACAAACATAAATGGAAGATTTTAGAGGCCCGTAAAGTCTGCACTGTTCTAATGCCTCAATTTGTACTGTATTTTACTCTCTTAAATAAGGTTTTTTTTTTCAGATATTCATCAGGTTTATTTCTGCTTTGTTGTTTTCTATGCCACTTTTTTCTTTTTTTTATATACAATTTATTTTTTTAACATATGCAATTATTTTCCGTCATTTACAATACAGTAGTTTCAATGATACTCCTAACAGAAAAGCAAAGTAAAAAATCAAAACCTCACTATATACTCTAGTTCATATAAGACTTCGTCAATATCATGATCTCCTTCTGTCTGAGTGATTGTAACTCCCTAGATAGTATTTTAACAATTATTTCTATCCACTCCCCACCCACCCCACAAAAGAAATAGTGTCTCCAACCTTTGAGTGCATCTTTGATTACTCCAATTTCCTTCTTTTTTTTTTTTTTTTTGAAGTGAATACAACCTCAGGATTCTATGGTCTTCATGTCAAACACAAGATGAAGCTTAGAACTGGATCACTTGGCCCTTTCTCTTCTTAGTGCCTCCCAGTTCAAAGTGCCTGCATGTCTTTACGGCCAGCACTGCCCAGATCTGCAGATGGATTCAACGCATTCAGGCATCAATATAATCTCCTTTGTAGTTTTAGCTTTTTCTCAGAAAATCTGTTTAGTCTGCCCACCACAGCCTCTCTGTTTCTTGTAATAGGCCACTTTGCTTGGGCTTATAAAAAACCCCTTGCCCTTCCTGTCCCAGGTCACTTTGTGCCCCTTTTCTTACAGGAAATGTCACAGGCTTGGGGAATGTTCACCATGTTTGTTTGCTGGGGCACTAACAGCAGAGAAAGCAATTTTCCCCAATTTTTAGTTTTCGTTTTTAAGAGAGAAATTTGGAAGAAAACACTTCTGAAGTTCTGCGATCAACAAGCTAATATGCTCCACTTAACTAATCTCACTACATTAATAAATAATAAACTATAATTACACTGGTT
>NC_043706.1:93303343-93322636 GCF_006229205.1 Suricata suricatta | reverse complement strand
AAAAAAAACTATTAATAGCTGCTAACTTTTATCACTTTTATTGAGCACTCCCTGTATGCCATGGACTAGAGTAATGACAATGATTTTTATTAATCCTCACAATAATCCTATTATACAAGTAACTAAAAAAACCAGGAGTAAATTTTTCATTAATTCATTTATTGTTTGTTGAAAACAATGACATCTGGGGTAGTATTCTTGACACCAGTGGGAAAAAAACATGAAAAAATTTTTCCCTTGTGGAGCCTTCACTCTAGTCAAGGGGAAAAGAGACAAAAAATTAGAGAAAGGAGCAGACAGTGATCTGCAGCACTCATGAAAATAAAAGGGAAATTCTAGCGTCTCTGACCAACAGCCTAGACACCCCCAGAAACTTTAATAGAAATACAGAATCTCAGGCCCCACGTCAGAAGTCTGAATCAAAATTTGCATTGTAACAAAATACCAGAGTGTTCCACATGCACACTAAAGTTTAAGGAACACAGGAGTGCCTAGGTAGCTCAGTCAGTTAAGCTTCCGACTCGACTCAGGTCACAATCCCAGGATCCTCTGATAGAGTCCTACCTCAGGCTCCACACAAAGCGTAGAGCCTTTTTAAAATTCTCTCCCTCCCTCTTCCTCTGCTCCTCCCTCTCTCTTCTCTCTCACTTTCTCTCTAAAAATAAAAAATAAAATTAAATATAATAAAAAATAAAGCTACATATTTACCTACATATTTTTAAGTAGAAGCAGAGAGACCAGTTAGGAAACTATAACAATAGTCTAGTTCAAAGATCTCCATAGTCTGGACCAGAGTTAGCATTTTGCAACTTAAGTAAACTGATGAAGATCATGTGCCTAATAATAGCAGCAGCAGCAATGACTGCTGTAAGTACTTACTAAGTGCCAGGTACTTTTCAAAGTACTTTACATATATTAACTCATTTAATATTCACAACTACTCTATGACATAGGTACTAACAGTATCTTTAAAGGTGAAGAGAAGTGGGGATGCCAAGGTGGCTCAGTCAGCTAAGGGTCTGACCCTTGATCTCAGCTCAGGTCATGATCTCACGTGCTGCCTGTCAGCCTGGGACAGCTTGGGATTCTGTGTCTACCTCTCTCTCTGCCCCTCCTCCCACTAACATAAACTTGCTCTCGTTTTCTCTCTCAAAGAAAATTTTAAATAAATAAAGGTAAAGAAACCGAGGCACAAAGGGACTAAGTAAGTAACCTGTCCATGTTCCCATAGTCAGGTAGTGGCGGAGCCAACATCTGTCCCCACAGGTACATTAAGGAGGTAGGATGTTATGGTCGAAGAAGGTTGGGCTCTGGAGCCAACTCTCAATCATGGAGGGCGGATTGGGGAGACTGGGCACGTGATCACCATCCTAGTCAATGAGAATTGATGCCTAAGGGGAATTCAGCTTCTGCTAAAGTTTCCCCCAATGCTTTTTTTTTTTTTTAATATATTTTATTTTCAAGTTAGCTAACATACAGTGTATACAGTGTGCTCTTGGTTTCAGGAGTAGATTCTCATGATTCATCACTTACATACAACACCCCGTGCTCATCCCAACAAGTCCGCCAATGCTCTTTAAAAGGAGACCAGAGTAAGAACTCATTCTTTCCTGCCTTTGTACTTTTCTCTGTCAAATGTGAAATCCTGGACTGCTGCAAGCATCTTAAGAACATGAGGGAAAATGCAGACACATGGAGGACAATCATAGTCTTGATATATGTTGTGGTAATTAATTTTATGTGTCAAGTTGACTGAACCACAAGTAGCCCATACATTTATCTGGTCAAACATTTCTGAATGTGCCCAGGAGGGTATTTCTGGATGAGATGAATATTTGAATCAGTAGACTGAGTAAAACAAATTGCTCTCCCTAATGTGGATGGGCCTCATCCAATCCGCTGAAGACCTAAATAAAACAAAAGGCTGACCCTCCCTGAGTCAGAGAGAATTCCTCTCTGCCTTTAAACTGGCACATCAGTTTTCTCCTGTCTTTGGACTCCCACTGAAATATGGGATCTTCCTGGGCCTTAAGCATAGTGGTCTTTAAAGACTTAAACTACACTATCTGCTCTCTTGGTTCACAGGCCTTCAGACTTGGACTGGAATTACACCACCAACTTGCCTGCATTTCTGGGTTTCCAATGTGCTGACTGTAGGTCTTGGCACTTGTCAGTCTCCATAATTGTATGAGCCAATTCATTACAATAAATTTCTTTCTAAATGTATATCTACTCTAGTTGCTCTGTTTCTCTAGAGAACCCTGATTAATACATAAGTTATAAAGCTTGATTGTACTGACATTGTTTTCCATAGAGCTGGAGTGATAATAGCAGAGGAGATACGTGCCCTTTGTATTCCTTCCTTGATGCTTTAAATTGGAGTGGATTTCTAATTCCACACATAGGTCGATAGTTGAGAATATCTTGAAGATATTCTTTAGATAGTTAAGCAAAACAGTAGACCAGACTGTTTCAGCAGTAGACAAGGCTTTTTCCTTTAAGAAATGTTACTTTAGGGGCACCAAGCTGGTTCAATCATGGAGCATATGACTCTTGATCTCAGGATCATGGGTTCAAGTCTCACTTGGCTGCTGGGTGGCTCAGTCAGTTAAGCATCCAACTTCAACTCAGGTCATGATCTCATGGTTTGTGAGTTCAGGCCCCAAGTCAGGCTCTCTGCTGAAAGCTCAGAACCTGGAGCCTGCTTCAGATTCTGTGTCTCCCTCTCTTTTTGCTCCTCCCCCGCTTGTTTTCTGTCTCTCTCTCAAAGATAAATAAACATTTAACAATTTTTAAAATAAAAAAATAAATAAAACTTTAAAATTAAAAAAAACATTATGTTAAAAGTCTGCTTCATCCTTAACTTTTTTTTTAATACTTGAAGTTAAATATTTTTTGAGAATCTATCCTTAACTTTATATGCAAAATCAGTAAAGATGTGGTTTAATGGGCAGAAATTTTACATGTAACTTGTCAGCAAAGTGGAGTTCAGCTCAAAAACCTTCTGTAAAGATTTTTCAGCTCAAAAATATCCTATGATTCAAGGAAAGAATTGAAGATACACCAGATGACACACGACCATACAAATAGAGTCTCCAAGGTAACAATCTTTTTGCATTGTTCATTCCTAAATCATTATATATCTAGAAATACTTATTACAATGTGATGAATCTGACCAAACATACTTTATGTATGCTTCCTGCCGCAGAATAATCAAAGAAGTTGTACAAAATCAACAGACTACAAAAGGTCATTATATAACCCAGAAAAGCTGTATGTTTTATGTTCAAGTTTTCTTTGTGAAACTTGGATTTATTTGAAAATTCATAGTGACAGAAGTCTGAAAGGTAAAGAAAACTAACACTATTAAGTGCCTACTACGTACGTAGCATGCAGGCAGCACTTTCTATACATTATCCTCTCTCAACAAAAGCGAGGCAGCTATTATTCCTTAAAAATAAGGAAACTAAAATAACTTAAAAGGTTAGAAAACTTAAGTGAATGGCCAAGCCAGCTAAGTGACCCAAACCACCAGGACGTCGCGCTCATTGAAACAACCATAATACTATGGACAAGTGAAGGCTGTGCTCCCACTTGTCGTAGCCAGGCAACAGAAAATCAAGACACAAACCTCTCTTAGGCCCTCTAATTTGATGTTCTCAAGCCTCCTGGAGCAAACACCAACCCCTTCCTCCTGGGTCTCCATCCTCCTTAGGCCCTGCCAGAGCGCTGCCCGGCCTACGTGGTAGGGTCAACCTGCCTCTGCTAATAAATGGCACTTCCCAAATGTACCAGCCACAGCTTTTTCTATTAAAAGCCCCAAAATGAAGTGTTACAAGAAAGAAATTCCTTTCCCTATAAATCTAAAAGCCCCTATATTTCGCATAGTTAGCTTCTAAGAATTTTGGCAAACCAGGTTTATATTATGTACCTTTTTAAGCTTTGATAACAAAACATTAATATATTTGGCACTAAATAAAGACATAATGACCTAGCCCTCAAATAAGAAGAGAAACAGGATACAAAGTTGGGAGACAAATCAGTGCTGGATCACGATCCTGATCCAAGATGATTAATGTGCTACAAAATTGGATGAAAGTACCACCATAAAATTTAACTAAGGTGAATTTAAGTTCAAAAACTTAATTATCCTGAAAAGAATCCGTTGAAAACCTATCAAAAAGAATTCAGTCAGCAGCAAATACACAAATATTTATAAGGCATCTATAAAGTGCAAAGCTCTATGGTAAGAATTTATACAATCAGGGGCGCCTGGGTGGCTCAGTCAGTTAAGCGTCTGCCTTCGGCTCAGGTCATGATCTCACAGTTCGTAGGTTCGAGCCCTGCATCAGGCTTTGTGCTGACAGCTAGCTCAGAGCCTGGAGCCTGTCTTCAGATTCTGTGTCTCCCTCTCTCTCTCTGACCCTCCCCTGCTCATGCTGTCTGTGTGTGTGTCTCTCTCTCTCTAAAATAAATTAAAACAGTAAAAAAAAATTAAAAAAAAAAAGAACTTATACAATCAGTGGTGAGCTGGAAAGACACAGTAACTGCACTCAAAATACTGACAGTGCGTGGGGAGAGATACAAACAAGTGGATAAACAACGCTAACACAGCACAGTACATAAAGGGAAGAGGAAGATGCTAGGAGACCACAGCCAAAACTAGTAACCTAGCCTAGGGAGTCAAGGGTACTCAGAGGAAATGATGCTTCAATTGAGAGCAAAATGATGAACAGGAGTTAGCCAGGTTAGGAAGGAAGGAAGGAAGGGAATGAAATGCATTGGCCTGAGGAGGCTCTGAAACACAAGAGTATGGCACACACTAAAGAAAATGAAACAAGTTCAATATGCTGAGATATGAAGTGAAAGGCAGAATGGGGCAAGAGATGAGCTATTAGAGAATTAAAGAGGAGCCAGGTGACACAGGGTCTTGCAATGATAAGCAGGTCGAAGTTAACCTTGAAAACAATAGGAAGCCACTTAGGAGTTTTAAAGAATGCAGTAGCTTAATTATGCCCTGTCTTAAGCCAAAAAAGGAGGATACTGGAAAAATATTTTGGCAGTTATATCTTTCTAACATGCTAGCAATAACTAGTCGGAAAATACAAGAGGAAAAAAAAGGATGCTACTTACAATAAAAAGTCTAGAATAAAGCTGAACAATATTATCAATTTGTTAGAGTTTAAAAAAATGTTTTTTTAACATTTATTTATTTTTGACAGAGAGAGACAGATCATGAGCCGAGGAGGGGCAGAGAGAGAGGCACACACAGAATTAGAAACAGGCTCCAGGTTCTGAGCTGCCAGCACAAAGCCCAGTTCAGGGCACGAACCCACAAACTGAGATAATGACCTGAGCTGAAGTCGGACGCTCAACCGATTGAGCCACCAAAGCTCACCCCATCAATTTCTAAGATTTATAAAAAAAAATCTTTCTCAGTGGCATAAGTGAAAATTTGGAAAAATAGATCTAATATTAGAAACACACACAAGTTTATCAACAGTGCCAATTCTTCACAATTTATAGGTTAAATACAGTTCTAGCAAAATCCTTAGAAAATCGTGAAAATTAATGCAGGGAATCTTGCCTACCAGTTGTGAAAATAAATATAAAACACTATGATCAAAAGATCAATGAATAGATACTTAAAAATAAAAAGTCTTCATGGTTTAACTTATATTTTTGTTATCCATTTTGTCTAGCCCTCTCAACTAGACTGCAAGCTACAAGCGGGTAGGTTGTCTGTTCAATTCACTATATACATAGCACCTACAATGCCTGGCATATGATAAGCACACAATAAATATTTGTTGAATAAATAAATAAAGCAATGGGAGGCAACAGACTCTTCAACAAGTGATATTTGGACCACTGGTAGACAATAGAAAAAATTAGATTACCCCTTCATACTACACACCAAATGAATTCTAGGTGGTTTTAAAACGCAAATATTAAATTCAAAGAAAAAACTACACATGAATATTTATCTAGTACAAAGGTCTGCAAACACTGGCCTGCAGGCCGAATTCAGCCATGCCCACTAGTTTATGTATTGTCTATGACTGTTTTCACACTACAACACCAGAGTTGAGTAGTTGCAATAAAGAGCATATGGCCTGCAAGGGCAAAATTACTTGTTATCTGGTTCTTTACAGAAAAAGTTTGCCAATTCCTGATCGATTCTCCTAATAGGTATGGAATTATTACTAAGCCCAATCCTGTCTCAATATCACACTCAACCTGTGAAACTCAGACTTCATGAATCCCAACTAAATCCCAGTAGGAATGGATCAAAAACCTAAATATAAAGGACTATAAAATGCTTAGAAAAAAAACATAATTGTAAATCTTCATCACTTTGGATTAGGCAATGATTTCTAGCTAGGACACCAAAAGCAACCAAAGGAAAAAAATCTATCTTCATCAGAATTAAAACTTTTATACAAGGAACATTATTAAGAAAGTTGAAAATACAACCCACAGAATGAGGAAAATATTTGCAAATCACAAAGCTGCCAGGGAACTTAACTCCAGAATATATAATTCTTATAACCCAAACTTATAACCCAATTTTTTTATATATGCAAAGGATCTAAATAGACATTTCTCCAAAGATATATGAATAGTCAATAAATACATGAAAAGATGTTGAATGTGAGTAGTTGATTGGGAAATGCAAATCAAAACCACAATATGATACCACTTCACACCCACTAGGCGAGTGAAGATCAAAACGACAATAATAAAGGTTGAAAAGGATATGGAGAAATTGGAACCCTCAGATATTGCTAGTGGGTATGCATAACAGTGCAGATACTTTGGAAAATAGTAACAATTCCTCAAAAAGTTAAAGAGAATTAACACATGACTCATTTCACATGAAATGAAAACACGTCCACACAAAAATGTATACAGTATATATACAGTAATGTTCATAGCAGCATTATGCATATTAACCAAAAAGTGGAAACAAGCCAAAAATCCATCAACTAATCGACAAAATATGGTATATCCAACCATACCATGAAATATTATTCAGCCATAATAAGGAATGTTGGGGCACCTGGTTGGCTCAATTGGTAGAACATGCCACTCTTGATCCCAGGGTCATGAGTTTGAGCCTCCCATTGCATGTAGAGATTACTTAAAAATTTAAAAAAAATTTTTTAAACCAAAAAAAAAAAAAAAAAGGACTAAAGCACTGATACATATTACAACTTGGATAAACCTCAAAAACATTATGCTAAGTGAAAGAAGCTAACACAAAAAAAACACATATTGTATGATTCCATTTATACAAAATATCAATAGACAAACCATAGAAACAAAAGGTAGATTAGTGGTTGCCAAGGGCTGGGGGTACAGAAGAGGGGGTACGAAGAGGGGAATAGCTAGTGACTGCTAAAGAGCACTGGATTTCTTTTGGGGGGTGGTAAAAATGTTATGGAATTGGACAGTGGTGATGTCTCCACAGTTTTGTGAATATACTAAATACTACTTAGTTCTACCCTTTAAGAGGGTGAATTTTCAAATGGAATATGAATTGTATACACTCAAATGGAATATGAATTGTATCTCAATTTTTTAATTAAAAGTGTTCCAGGGGCACCTGGCTGTCTCAGTCAGTAGAACACATGATTCTTGATCTCCAGGTTGTGAGTTCAAACCCATGTTGGGTGTACAGATTAAAGTTTTTTTTTTAATCTTACAGGAAAACTCCAGCAGGAATATTCCCAATACCTACATATAACCAAAAAAGCCTTGTTTCCAGTATATTTAAAGAACATCTCCCACTAGGACCAACAATCCAATTTTAAAAAGGACAGAGGAGTATCAACTGATACTTGACAAAATACATGAATGGTAATAAGTACATGAAAAATTGCTCAACATCTTAGTCATTAGGTAAAGCAAATTTATTTTTTTAATTAATTAATTTTTTTTTAGTTATCTCTGTATCCAATGTGGGGCTCAATCTCACAACCTCGATATCTAGAATCATATGCTCTACCAACTGAGCAAGCCAGGTGCCCCAGCAGATGCAACTTTATAAAGCACAATAAGATACCATTTCCATTCTCTAGACTGGTTAAAATGTAAAACCTTGACAACCCCAACTGTTAATAAAGATATTTAGCAACCAGAAAAATCACACATATTTGACAGTACAGAATAGTAAAATCACTTTGGACAAGAGTTTGGCAGTTTCTTATAAACTATACTCACTATATGAACCAAAAGTGCCATTCCTATGTATACACCCAAGAGAAATGAAAACATAACCAAAATCACCAAGATAAGATTGTAGCAGCTAGAAATAACTCAAATTCTATTGAAAGGAGGATGGATATATGAATTGTGGTATATTCATATGACAGGATACTACTCTGCAATAAAAACAAACTGCCAAAACATGAAATCATAGGAGTTAATCTGAAAAAGTATATAAAGTGAAAGAAACTAGACATGAAAGTATACTATATAACTCCATTCATGAACTTCAAGAACAGATAAAATCATTATGATAGAAAAATTAATCTATGGTAATAGAAATAAGAACAGTGATCACCTATAGTATATAAAAAATGAGTAAAAGGGGTAGAATGAACTTTCTAGGGTAATGGAAATGTTCTTTATCAAAAGTCAGCAAGCTATAGACCATAGCCCAAATCCAGCTCGCTGCCTGTTTTTGTAAATAAAGTTTTACTGGAACACAGTTGTGTTCATTTACATATTACCTACAGCAGCTTTTACACAATAAAGGCATGAAAAAAATGTGGCAGAAACCCTATGGCCGATAAAGCATAAAATATTTACTATCTGGCCTTTACGGGAAAAGCATGTCAACCCTATTCTGTATCCTCATTGAGTGCAAGTAACAGCAAACACATTTACTAACACTCACTGAATCACACATTTAAGTTCCATGCATTTCTTTCACGCTAGGTAAATTTTACGTCACTTTTTAAAAAGATCCTAACATTTTTTTGAGGAAATTTCTAAACTGATTCTGAAATTTATATAGAAATGCAAAGGACCTAGAGTAGCCTAAATCATTGCTGTACAAAAGAAATATAATGTGAACATATATAATTTAAATTTCACTAAAAGCTACACTTTTAACAGTTTTTTATGTTCATTTACTTTTGAGAGACAGAAAGCACATGCATGAGTGGGGGGAGGGGCAGAGAGAGAGACAGGGAGACACAAAATCTGAAGGAGACCCCAAGTTCTAAGCTGTCAGGACAAAGCCCAACAGGAGCTGGAACTCAGTAGCTACAAGGTCATGACCTGAGTTGAAGTCAGACACTTAACCAACTGAGCCACCCAGGCACCCCTAAGAGCTACACGTTTATAAAGGTTTTTAAAAGAGGTGAAATTAATCTTAATCACATATTTTATTTAATCCAATATAACTAAAATATTATTTCAAAGGCCAAAAGACAATTTTTCATAGATCTTTTACATTTCTGCACACCTGTGAGCAGAGAAACAGACAGCTTTTGTTCTAATCTTTCCAACAATATTTGTTGTGTAATAATGTCTCCCCCAGGTTGCCTAAGTTCAAGGTTCCTTAGTTGTGAAACAAAACCATTCAGGAAGTCAACATCCACCTGGACCAACCTCTGCACCACCCTCCTGGAGCTTGAGGGACAAGGGGAAAGGAGACATACAGGACACTCACATTGCCTGCTGGACCATGAGTAATAAAATTTTTTGTCTCTGACCCAGGAGTTTCATGTCTTCTGCCAACATTATGAAATTCTGACAAGCTAACATGCTTCTTATAGGCAGAATAAAATCTCAGATCCTTCACAGTTCTTAACATCAAGAACTATAATCAACATGTATTCAGATATTTACTTTAAAATTTTTTTTTCAGGGGTGCCCGGGGTGGCTCAGTCAGTTAAGCATCCGACTTTGGCTCAGGTCATGATCTCATGGTTCCTGAGTTTGAGCCCCACGTCGGGCTCTGTGCTGATGGCTCAGAGCCTGGAGCCTGCTTCAGATTCTGTGTCTCCCTTTCTCTCTCTGCCCTCCCTGCTCATGCTCTGTCTCTCACTCTCAAAAATAAACAAACATTAAAAAAAAATTTAGGGGTGCCTGGGTGGCTCAGTCAGGTGAGCATCAGACTTCGATTCAGGTTGTGATCTCATGGTTCATGGGTTCAAGCCCTGCATTAGGCTTTCTGCTGTCAGTGCAAAGCCCACTTCAGATCCTCTGCCCCCCCCACCCCTCCCCTGCTCATACTACCTATCTCCCTTTCTTTCAAAAATAAACATTAAAAATTTTTTTAATTTTTTTTTCATGTCTTCAAAAATCAGTACATAATTTACACTTATAACATATCTTGGTTTAGATGCTAAATTTTCACTGGAAATATTTAATCTGTACTTAGACTTCACAAAATCTACAGTTGTGAAAGTAGATTCACCTTCCTAAATTGTTCCAAGATTACTTATGTTAATGAGGAGAGCTATGTAAGTGTGAGGGCAAGAGGTACAGGATATCTCTCTGCCTTCTGCTCAGTTTTACTGTGAACCTAAAACTGCTCTAAAGATAAAATCTTTTTTTAAAAAACATCTTGCAGTAGCTGAATCAAGTATTCTTTCTAAAATCTGTATTTAACTAAGAGTAAATTAAACTTGACTTAAAATTTAGTTCCGCAGCCACATTTCAAGTATTCAATGTCCATGTATGGCTAGTGGCCATGGTACCAGACAGCTCATTTAGATCTAGTCAATCTTGAAAAAGAGTGAAGTCAGAGGACTCATACAGACAGATATTAAGATGATAAAGCTAAATAATTAAGTCAGTGTGTTACTGGCACAAAAATAGGCCAACAGAACAAAACAGAAACCCACTAGCCAGTGGATTTATGTCAAAGGTAGCCTGGCAAAAAGATGCTCTATTAAAAAAATGTTCCTAGGTCAATGAATATCCACATTAAAAAAATTTATCTTGACCCCAATTTAACATCATATATAAAAATTCCAGATGGATCATGGATCTAAGTGTGAAATGCAAAACAATAAATCTTCTAAAAGATATCAAAATACCTTCATGACTTTAGGATAAGCAAAGATTTCTTAAATAGAATCCAGAAAAAAAAAAAAGGCTAATAAATGGGCATTACAATTAAGAACTTCTGTCCATGAAAAGACTCCATTAAAAAAACTAAAATACAAGCCACATCTGACAAAGGACTCATATCCAGAATATATAATGAATTACAATTATTAAGAAAGAGACCTTGGGATGCCTGGGTGGCTCAGTCAGTTGGCTGCCTGACGCTTGGTTTCAGCTCAGGTCATGATCTCACCTCTCAGCTCATGGGTTCAAGTCCTGCATCAGTTCTGTGCTAACAGTGCAGTACCTGCATGGGATTCTCTGTCTCCCTGTCTCTCTGTCCCTTCCCTGCTCTCTCTTTCTCTCTCAAAATAAATAAACATTTAAAAAAAGAGAGACCAAAAAATGCATTAGGAAATGGACAAAACACCTGAAAAGGTATGTCACAAAACATTCTATCCCAGTGTCTAATAAATATGTAAAAAAGGTGCTCAACCTCAATAGTCAACAGGGTAAAGCAAAATATAACCACAGTAAGATATCACTACCCATCTAGTAAGAGTGACTACAATTAAAAAGAATACCGAGTATTGATGAGGATGCGTGCATTTGAAATCTCATACACTGCTAGTATAAATATACGTTGATGTAATACTTCTGGAAAACTGCCCTTACCTATTAATGATGAACATATGTTGTATGATTCAGCAATTCTCAGGTATCTGCCCAACAGAAAGCATACATATGTACATCAAAAACTTTGTACAAACATTCATAGCAATACTATGAATAGCAGTAGCCAAAAACTGGAAACCCCAATATCTAAAACTATAGATTTAAAAATTGTGATAGAATCCTTACATCAATCAGAATGGCTAGTATCAAAATGACAGGAAATAACAAGTGTTGGTGAGGATCTAGAGAGAAGAAAACCCTTGTGTACTGTTGGTAGGAATATAAATTGGTGCAACCACTATGGGCAACAGCATGGGGGTTACTCAAAAGATTAAAAATAGAAATGCATATTAACCTAGTTAATTCCACTAGTGGGTGTTTATCCAAAGAAAACAAAAACACTAATTTGAGAAAATATATGCACCCCTAGTTTATTGAAGCATTACTTACAATAGCCAAGGTATAGAGGAACCTAAGTGTCCATAAATAGATGAATGGATAAAAAAAAGATATGGTATATATACACAATGGAATATTACTCAGCTATAAAAAAAAAAAGAATGAGATCTTGCCATTTGCAATGACATGGATGGACCTTGAGAGTATTATGCTAAGTGAAACAAGTCAGGCAGAGATATACAAATACTATATGATTTCACTTATGTGTAGAATCCAAAAAACAAATGAACAAGCAAAAAAAGCAGAAACAGACCCATAAATATAGAACTGGTGGTTTCCAAAGGAAAGGGAGGTAGGTGGAGGACAGGCAAAAGGAGTGAAGGGGATTGGGAGGTACAGGCCTCCAGTTATAAATCATATAATTCATGGAGATGAAAGATACAGGGAATATAATCAATAATATTGTAATAGCATTGTATGGTGACACATAGTAGCTACACTTTTGGTGAACATAACATATAGAATTGTCTAATCACACCATAATATTGTGTGTCAACTATACTGCAATTAAAAAAATAAAAGACCTTTAAGAAAATTGTGATATAATCATACAATATGTTATATTCAGCAAATGAATTAACAGTTGCTATATGTGGGAAAGATCGAAGAAACTCACAAACAGAATTTTAAGTGAAATAAACCAGAATTGTGATTCTATTTACATAAAATTCAAAATCAAGCAAAATAAATCAGTAGTGATATACATATCACAATGTTGATTACCATTGCAAGTAAAGGCCTAGGGACTTAGAGGGTCTCCAACAGTTGCCTAGGGCTCTATAAATATTCTATTTCTTGATTTAGATCTTTATGTCAGATCTATTCTCTTTATGAAAATTCAATAGGCTTTACACTTATTACTTGTGTACTTTTCTAAATGAATATCATACCTCAGTAACTTAATTTTTAAATTTACTTAGTGGTTGTTTTTTCTGTATTTTCTACCATGCACATGTACTGTGTTTTGTAATTAAATATCATTTATTTTTTAAAAAGAAAAAAGTAATCAAATACAAATTGGAGAGATTGATCTTAATAGCCCTAGGAGTCTTAAGGTGAGACATGAATGTAACAGGACACAGGAAGATAACTCACAACAGTACTCTAGCCAGACATAGCTGAAGCAATATATTGAGATACTGGGTCCAGATTTACAGAATGACATGCAGAAAGTAGACTGTAGGGGCGCCTGAGTGGCTCAGTCAGTTAAGCATCCGACTTCAACTCAGGTCATGATTTCGCAGTTCATGGGTTAGAGCCCCGCATTGGGCTCTGTGCTGATGGCTAAGAGCCTGGAGCCTGCTTCGAATTCTGTCTGTCTGTCTGTCTGTCTCTCTCTCTCTCTCTCTCTCTGCCCCTCCCCCACTTGCACTGTCTCTCAAGAATAAACAAATATTTAAAATTTTTTTTTAAAAATAGACTCTAATCTCAAGAAGAGAAGTCGTTCCAGGAATCTAGAAATCATTTCATAAGAGTTGACCAATAGGACAAGGGACAGCTGACATTGAGAAGAGACAATAATAAGATCACAACACCCTAGGTCTAGCATATAGATGGCATCAAGAAATATTTGGGAAATAAATGAATGAATGGAAGAAAGCTAAGTCTTTCATGTTTGAAAGGTTGTCAAATGAAATCAAGACAAAGAAGCACCCAATAATATGATGAATGAATGAAAAAAATGAGTCAATAAGTGAACAATATGATCAGTCTTCATATGTTTAAAGAACTGTCATATGTGCAGTCAGGACTAGAGTCATATCCAGGTTGTGCCTGAGGAAAGATTCAAGATGAATGGAGAGAAGGTAGAGAAAATCTCGAATTTCAGTCTGCTTAAAGAATTTTTTTTTTTATTTTTAATGTTTGCTTTTGAGAGAGACAGACAGAAATGCAAGCTGGGAGAGGGGCAGAGAGAGGGAGACACAGAATCCTAATTAGGCTCCAGGTTCTGACCTGTCAGCACAGAGCCCGATGTGGGACTTGAACCCAGGAGGCATGAGAGCATGACCTGAGCTGAAGTTGGACATCCAACCGCTCAACCGACTGAGCCACCCAGGCACCCCAGTCTATTTAAAGAATTTTCTAAGGGCACCTGGCTGCTCAATCAGAAGAGCATGCGACTCTTGATCTCAGGGTCATGAGTTCAAGTCCCCATGTTGGCTATAGAGATTGTTTAAAATTAATTTAATTTAATTTAATTTAATTTAAAAAAAGAATTTTCTAACATGTAAGGCTTTCTAAAAATGAAAGAAACCATTAGGGCCAAAACCACAAGCCTATCTAACATCCTCTGACTACATGACCTGAGGTCTTCTTCAGCTCTAATATTCTAGGATTCTATAAAATATTATCTTTATATCTTTTTCTTCACAGCAAAGAATTGGCAACTAGTTGAGTTTTGAAAACAGTATCAATTTCTTACTAAATGTAGAGATTTTACCTGAGTACTAATAAATCAAACTTCACCATGTTTCTTTGAAACATCACGACAAAGAACCTTTAGGTATTCAGAGTATCCAGAGAAAAGGTAATTAAGCCCAGGAGAACAAAAACCATCCCTGGTTACCTATAGATGCCCTTTGCACAATCTTAAGGGGAAAAAAAAAAATCAAAGCCTTATTTTCTAGAATTCGAAACACTGAAATCAGGCTGGGTTCTTTGACATTGTTAATATAACAGAGTGCTCCCTTTAAATTAAAATGATTCCAATAGTTCTGTAGAGAGTTGAATTCATTCCATTTCTGTTCACTGACTGGAATCTACCACCTCTGGTATTTTAATAATATTTCAATTCGCCCCAGCATAGCTCCACATTTATATAACCGTTCTTATAGTTTTCAAATTACTTTCTCACATAGTAACTTATTTGAGCCTCATAAATGACCTATAAGGAAGGTAGAGTTAGGATAATTAATCCCATTGTACAGATGAGAAAATGGAAATACCAATTCATTTGAAACAAATGAAACCAAAATCACCATCTAGTCTTTGAAGGTCACTTTTTATTATTCATCTGTTATCCCATATGTTCATCAGTCCCAAGACAGAACTGATCAAAATTCTTCAAAGTAACGGTTATAGAATAAAAGGAGCTTCACTTCTTTACAAAGAGGAAGATGCTTGTTGCCAAAGAGAACACACGCTTAGTTAAATGAAATCAAAACTATATAAGAATTTTAGATTTCTAGTTTAAAATGTTTACCCAACTGCTGTGAGAAAAATGCACAATCAGGAAAAGCACATTTAATATTTCTAAAGGGCTGGATTAAAATTTCAGCTGTAAACTTCATTACTGTAATTAGATTTTTAATGCATATTTATTAAACATCCATTCAAATACTGTGTTCACAATTATTCATGAGTTATTTGTACATTTGTGTTGATTTTAACAAACTGTAAACAGTGGCCACTGACCAGAAATTTTCTCCGACAATGACAGAAGCCCACACTAAGGTCATAGGCAGCCCACTTATTCTTTATTATGTTCTACATCATATCCAAAAGATAAATATTCAGCTGTTTTGTTGAAAACTGCAGTGGCCATCAATGACCCAAAAAGTCAGACTTACCAGTGACATTAAAGACCTATGTTTGATTCAGTGATGAATAAACAAAGTGCAGAATAGAAGAAAATCAAATCTTAATTAAACTCTTTCTTTAGAAAAACAACATAAGCCATCATCAAGGAATGCATCACAAGATGATTTACTTTATTTATAAAAGGCTGATTTAGGGGCTTTAAAAGGGTGCTTTTGATTTAAATAGAAAAATTATGAAAATTAAAACTAAATGCTTGCTGGTTATCATTCTTTTCCTTTAGAAGCTAGTTAATCTTAATGTGCCAGTGTATAACTTCACAAAAGGAAAAAAATAGTACTTTAAATTTCATGATAACAAATCAGTAAAATACCGCCTAAAAATCTGAATAAAGCTATTCTGAAGTAATTATAGGCATGGCCTAGCATACTGAGTAACTCCTTAATATTCACCCTGTTCATACACTAATAATGAGATCTAAGAGATCTATTTTCTTTCAAATGATAAAGAAAAATAACATCTATTTGTTATGCTCATTTACTTTAAATTTTATACACTCACACATACATATAAGAATTTTTTAATGCAATCTACATAGTTTACATTTGAGCTATTGCTACATTATGAAGCTATGAAGGAACTACTCTAAAAGAATTATACATTCAGGCTTTAAAAATTGTTGAAGAGGCGCCTGGGTGGCTCAGTCAGTTGAGCTTCCACCTTCGGCTCAGGTCATGATCTCACAGTTTGTGAGTTCAAGCCCAGCGCTGGGCTCTGTGCTGACAGCTCAGAGCCTGGAGCCTCATTCAGATTCTGTGTCTCCCCCTCTCTCTGCCCCTCCCATGCTCATGCTCTGTCTCTCTCTCTCAATAATAAATAAAGACGTTAAAAATGTAAAAAAAATAAAATAATGAAAAAATGAAAAAGAAAAGTTGTTGTAAACTGCCACTCAGTCAAGAATATGGATAGATACGTGGGTGTCTGTGGATAACCTGGATGGATATCCACTATGGATAGACTGGGTGGCTCAGCTCATGATCTCCGGGTTCACGAGTTCAAGCCCTGTGTTGGGCTCTGTGCTGACAGCTCAGAGCATGAAGCCTGCTTCAGATTCCTTGTCTCCCTCTCTCTCTGCCCTCCCCAGCTCATGTTCTTGTGTTCTCTCTCTCTCTCTCAAAATACATTTTTTTAAAAAGAAGAATATGGATAAAGGTGCCTGGGCGGCTCGTCAGTCAACCATCTGGCCTTAAGTGACCAGCTCTTGATTTCAGCTCAGTTAATGATCTCCCGGTTTGACTGGTCAGTTTGAGCAACTTGGGATTCTCTCCCTCTCTCTCTCTCTGCCCCTTCCCAGCTTGCGCTCCATCTGTCTCTCTCAAAATAAATAAATAAACATTTAAAAAAAGTATATGAATAGATAATATGTTAAAAAGTAACTCCTAGAATAGGTTCAAAAGAAGAGAAGAAATAAGGCAGCATGAGCAAGGACAGTAAAGAAAAGCCATGAAAAAGATTCTGGAGATTAAAGTATCTAGTGCCTCCGGCAGAGTAGATGCAGAAATGGGACCTCCATCAAGGACCTCAGGTAAGGAAGACATAACACAACAGGTAGAACAGACGTATTCAAAAGGTTTATAAGAGACAAATTACGACGAACCTTAGATACAGGTCATTGAAAAACAGGAGTGACCTAGGAAAACAAGTGTTAGATACATTCAAGCAGAGGTTAGATCACTTGCCAGAGAATTTATGGAACGTATCCCTATACTGGGCCCAAGGCTGAACTACCAGTTTCCAGAGTCTTAACACCTATTATTTCTGTGGTACTTTTTGTAAAAAGACAAATCAACAAAAACAGTTTTACCCCATTTAGGTATTATTTTCTTTTTTTTAAATTTTTTTAATGTTTTATTTTTGATACAGAGAGAGACAGAGCATGAGAGGGGGAGGGTCAGAGAGAGAGGGAGACACAGAACCGGAAGCAGGCTCCAGGCTCTGAGCTAGCCGTCAGCACAGAGCCTGACGCGGGGCTCGAACCCACGAATGTGAGATCTGACCTGAGCCGAAGTCGGAGGCTTAACCAACTGAGCCACCCAGGCACCCCTAAGTATTATTTTCTTAAACAAAGACGACAAAGCCCTTGAGGTATAAAGCACTGCTAATCTACAGTAACTCAATCACCCATTTCTGGACCTCTTATATTCCTTTATATCAGTTCTGTTCTTAGACACGCCCTATTTCATCTGCCCCTACATCTAGGGCACCAGCTATGCCTATGTAATAGGCTGTGCTATGCTTTTTATAAACTATTTGGAAGAAACCACTATCATAAAGTTATCAGTCTCAGGAGTTGGCATGACCATTCTTCTCTAATATAATAATAGATGTTAATGAAAATCCAAGAAACATGAAGTTTCACGTAAGGGCATTCATCTATTTGGATAGTATAGTCCAGAGCCCATTTTCTTAATCACTAATATGTACTATCAATAAATTATACCTATTCATGTGGCTGAGGTATGTTAGTTCTCATATTGATCCCTAAGAGAGATCTCGTGTAGACATGTAGTAAAGTGATTGTGGAGCCAAAGGTAAATATGAGTCATCATGTAATAGACACCTAAAAATACACATTGAGATACAAAAAGACTATAATAAGAAGAATTCACAAGATGTGACTCTCATATTACCTTGCCTCTGTGAAACAAACTTAATTTCCAAGGCTAGCATAAATGAAATAGAATTTTCAGATGTGCTAATTTTAGAAAACCTAGAAACATTCTCCTCTTTGGCTTCTCTTCTAGTTTTCCTAGGACCTCTCTTAAGACTCTCTGACAAGGTCATGTTCTTCTCATAAAATGTCAGTTTTCCTCCGAGGACTCATCCTCAGACTTTTCTCCTTTGCACTCTACAAATACTCCCAGCCTAGTTCTTACATTCTTATGGCTCTTGATACCTCATATTTCCTTTCTCAGTCTCAGACCTCTCTATTTCCCACCAACTAATTAAACTTATTTACCTGGGACTGTCATAACCACCTCAAAGTTAAAAAGTCCAAAATGGAATCTCTCCCTAAAATGCCTCTGGCCCTACTTTTTGTTTGGTTTGATTACCTTGATAGACGGATGGCGATGCCATCAAATTACCCAAACTAGGAAACATGAATTGATCCTAACCCTTCTCTTTCCTTGTCTCCCCCAAAACCTGGCAATTTTATCATGCAAGTGCCTCTGAATTCCACCCCCACTTTGCTGCCCAGCTCTCCACCTCACCACAGCAGTAATTCAGGCCTTGAATATCTCTCTCCCGAGCTACAACTTCCTCCTAAATAATCATCATGCTTCCAGTGTTTCCCACTCAGGCATTCCTGATCCATTTTTCAGGCAGCAGTAAGAATAATCATGCTAAACTGTCAACAATAGCCAAAACATGGAAAGAGCCTAAATGGCCATCACCTGATGAGTGGATCAAGAAGATGTGGTGTATATATATACAATGGAGTATTACATGGCAATGAGAAAGAATGAAATCTGGCCATTTGTAGGAAAGTG
>NC_043706.1:93298928-93303243 GCF_006229205.1 Suricata suricatta | reverse complement strand
TTACCCAAAGCCAGGCCACCTTTCCAGCCTCATCTCTAGCCTCTCTCCCTGAGAGCCCATAAACCAATAAGGGCCATGTACAGGTCACTTCTACACTTGTGCTACAACACCCTTCCTTCTCCAAGCAGAGCTGCTTCTCCTCTGTAGTCCTGCAACATGTAAGGACATGATGGGTTATTAATGTCCACTGTTATGTTAAAGAGCTGGAAGATAAGGGTTAAGTTTGTGCTTCTAGAGCAAAAAGTACCTGGGTTCAAATCCTAGTTGGGTGGCCATGCCTGTTTATTCATCTATGAAATAGAGTTAATAAGTATTTCACATGGCTTTTATAAAGATTAAATTATGAGAAAAAGAAACTGCTAGGGATGACCTGGAATACAGAAAGGGTTCAATAATGTTAGCTGTTCAAATTTCATCTCCCTTCCAAGACTGTGAGCTATTCAAGGGCTGGGACCCCATTTCATTCACTTCCCCTCACCCAACATACATACTCTTAGTACAAAGCTCCAACTGAATTAGAAAATTTGAGGCATTTTCCACCCACACTATGACCTCTTTAATCTCTAATAAAATGTTTCCCCTTAACTATCTGGATGTTAAACATCACGTTAAATGAAGATACACTTACACCTAAAAGAAAACAGGTAGTGAGATAAAAATTGAGCATATATATTTATATAAGATAAAAAAATTCAATTTAAAACTTTAATAAACGAATGGAAATACACATATCCCAAAGTGGAATTCATAATGCTGTATTTCCTAAGGAGTTTAAACTTAGGCAATTAGGTAGGCGATTTGGATGAGGAACCTTTTAGGACCCCCACCTCCCCAAAGTCTTCCAAGTTCAGTTTCCAAAACACCTTGGAGCCACGGCTGGCGTGAAAGCTTAGATGAGACATAAAAACAAAGAACATGCTCTTCCTTTCCCCTCATTCCTTTCCTCTATGTATTTCCTTCTGTTTTTTTAATATTAAGCCAATGCTACCCTCACGTTATACTGCAGGAAACAGAGTTGAAAAGATGAAAAAATGTAGATAAATATAAATGTAAACAGTAAATAACACCCACTCCCAAGATCAAGGGATGCAAAACAAATTTTAAGATTATGCTCTAAATATGAAAAAACATTTCAACTAAAATTTTCTTTTTAAAGAGAGGGAGGGAGTATATGTAGTTATAACTAAATTTACCTCTCCCTGAACTGTATTTTCATTAGATCTCCATACCTAAAACTGGCTAAATTTTTAGTATAAGAGGCAGTATTACAATTGAACCCAAGTTCATCTGCCCTGATGCCCAAAAAAGACCATCACAGAGATTCCAAATATGTAGCAAGGAAAGGGTTTATTTGACATCCAGTCAAATTAGAGGACAGGAGGGCGAGAGTCAAATCCATCTTTCCAAAGGAGTGTCAGAGAAATTTAAAGGAAAAGGAAAAAGGTCTGGGCTTATTAGCTCGCAACTCCAAATAGTCCCATTAACCCTTTGGTTACTGGTTTCAATCCCCAAGGTCTTTTGACCATTCCTCAGAGAACTGGGACAAGGACCGCTATTAGTTACCTCCTGCTGAGATGGGGGTGAAGATCAGGGTTAGAGGAATAGAGCGTTTCTGAATTCATCTAGAAATATTCCTTGGTTCCAGGTTGAAACCCAACATTCTGCATTACCAAGATTTTTGTACTTTGGTTATTACTTCTCATGCAATATTTTATCTAGGCCTTGGGGGAGATTTGTTGGAACCAACTAGCTTGTACTTATTAACTTCTTCAGACCAGCTCTCCTAAAAAGTAGTGTCAGGTCCATCAAAGGCTTGCCAGTCCAAGCATGACTCTTTTTGCTGTTCTCCTTACTGACATAATATAGGAAACCTGTGGATTTTTATTATTAGAATGTGATGGATCCACGGCTTAATTCCCTTTAGTTTCACTGAAGAATGGGTAGTCAATAGCATCTCATTAAGGTCCTGTCTAATAGGTTGGAGCTGGTCCTCCAGGTGCTTGTTCTTCCACACCTTTAATAACACCAAGTGTCCAGGATTCCAGTGGTATAAAGGCACTGCAAGCAAACTTACACAGCGAATGTAGCTGATAGTATTCCCTAACGCCCCATCAGGAACTCTTAAGTCGTGAAATGAGTGTAGAGTCTTCCATATAACAACTCACAGGGACAACCCACAAGTACTTCCAGGGGCCACTCTTACTCAAAGCAGAGAAGCTGCCAAGGCTTCTCCCCAACTTAAGTTAGTTTCTTGGCATATTTTTGAGAAAGTTCACATTTTCTGTTTTTCTAATCTGTTGGCTTCTCAAGGAAGCATAGAATTTCCATTGAATGCCCAAGGCACTCAACACTGCTTGTATGATTACAGCCACAAATTCCGCTCCACTGTTGCTCTGAATTGTTAGTGACAATCCAAAGTTAGGAATAATTTTGCTTAAAAGTGTTTTTGACAAATTCTGACGAGGCCTTCTCTGAATGGCATGGAAAGTTTCAACCCAACTTATACAGGTGTCTACAAATATTAGCAAATATCCAAAACTACCTGCTGTTGAGCACCTAGGTGGTTCAGTTGGAGATCAAGCCCCAAGTCAGGTTCTGCAATGCATGTGGAGGCAAATCAAAATTCTCATTTGCTCTCTGTCCCCACCCACCTGCTCCTACATTGCACACATCTGTTCTCTCTCTCCCCCTCTCTCTCAAAAATAAAATTATATATCTATATCTATAGATAGATATAAAGCTAGCACTTTAAAAAATTACCTGTTGTTTCTGGCATAATGGTAAAATCTACTTGCCAGATTTCTCCAGGTTTGGTGCCTGTTGTACACCTTTTAGACCTGGTGGGGGCCAGTCTTAGGATTGTTTTTAGCACAAATGTCAGGATCATTTTTAGCATAAAGGTCACATTTTTTAACAATTCTCTGAAGATTAGGACCCACAGTATACTTCTGGATCCACTGAAGAGTGGCATCTTATTATCCATAGTGGGTGCTTCAGTGAATATGGTTAATCATTTCTTCCATAAGATATTCTGAGATAAGGATTCATCCAGCTGGCTTTAGTGCCAACATAGCATCCAAATTCCCATTCCTTAGCTCTTCTGAGATTTTCCCAGTAATACTAGGTTGATAGTTAAGTCTATGTCTACTGAAGTCATTACAGAAGGTTTCAGAGTTTTTGCCAACCTGGCAACTTAATCTGCCCAATTGTTCCTTTGGGCAATCAGTCCAATTTCTGATGTCCTCAGCAATGACAATAGCTGATGGGTCATTGCTGCATCCAGCTCTTCATGGTCTTTGATTATTAAAACTGTTCCCATCCATGAACATATCTCCATCAGGAATGAAGGACTCTTAGATGGAGGAATGCTCTCAGCAGTCCTCAACTCTCAGAAGCCATCAGGGATTGCCTTGACTGAAGACAGCTGCATTGTCAAGGATATACCCTCTTCCCAAGTGGTCATGTTCAATCTCTGTTATAAAAGTCCAGCTCTTTTGTCCCAATTTAGGGTGGTTCTGAAGGATAATCCAACTTTTAGAACTCCTCAGAGAATGAGGTAAGGCTACTGTTGATGTTTTATCACAGCTCAGCTTCTGCCTAATCTTGCTCTATTATGGTCCCTCCTCTTTCCCCAGGCATTGATCACTAATAAACTTCTTTACGTCCTAATCTCCATAATCTTAGTCCAGGCCACGCACAAAATTCTTTTCCAAAAAGTCCTCTCACAAACCTTCCACAAGTTAACTTTTCACATTCAGATTTTGTCCTAAGGTTTTCCTCTTTAAATAACCACTCTTGCGGGGAGCCTGGATGGTTCAGTCAGTTAAGTGTCTGACTCCTGATATCTGCTCAGGTCATGATCTCAGGCTCATGGGACTGAGCCCTACATTGGGCTCTGTGCTGAGCATGAAGCCTGCTTGGGGTTCTCTCTCTCCCTTTCTCTCTGTCCCTCCACAGTGCATGCATGCTCTGCTGCTCTCTCTCTCTCCCCCTCCCCAACTTTCACCCAAAATAAATAACCACTTAAAAAAATAATAACAATAATAATAGGATACCTGGGTGGTTCAGTCAGTTAGGCATCTCTTTTTTTTTTTTAATGTTTTATTTATCTTTGATACAGACAGAGACAGAGCATGAGAGGCGGAGGGGCAGAGAGAAAGAGGGAGACACAGAACCAGAAGCAGGCTCCAGGCTCTAAGCTAGCTGTCAGTACAGAGCCTGATGCGGGGCTCGAACCCACAAACGTGAGATCTGACCTGAGCCGAAGTCGGAGGCTTAACCGACTGAGCCACCCAGGCGCCCCAGGCATCTAACT
>NC_043706.1:93268135-93298828 GCF_006229205.1 Suricata suricatta | reverse complement strand
TTTCCATGTTTTGGCTATTGTTGACATTGCTGCAATGAACATTGGGGTACATGTGCTCCTATGCCTCAGCATTTCTGTATCTCTTGGGTAAATCCCTAGCAGGGCTACTGCTGGGTCATAGGGGAGTTCTATGGATAGTTTTTTAAGGAACCTCCACACTGTTTTCCTCTTGATCTCAGTTCAGGTCATGATCTCACGGTTCATGAGTCTGAGACCCACCCAGGCTCCGTGCTGACAGGAGGGAGACTGCTTCAGATCCTCTGTATCCCTCTCTGCCCCTCCCCCACCAGCACAAATGTGGTCTCTCTCGCTCTCAAAAATAAATTTAAAAAAATAATTTTTAATTCCTCTTTTAAAAAATAACCAGTCTTGCTCTCCTCACATACAGAGTTGCCTCCTTTATTATTTCCAGGAGTCTTAATTACACTTATTAAAATTATTTATATCTATTTATTAGGATACTCGTAAAACTTCATGAGGCATTAGACAAAGTTCCAATGTTTTTTTTTCTTTTCTGACAAATCTTGCAATGGAAAGAACATGAATTTATTTGACTTTCAGTAAAGACAGGCAGAATAAAAGTTTACATTTAATGCTGATAATTCCAAAGCATGTCTATTTTTATTAAACCAAAAACCTTGTATTAGCCCTAATACCGAATATTTTCCAAATAACATGAACCTCAAAGACATCTGGGTTGTTACTATTCTATCTTTCTAAGTTTTATTAATTTTTTAAATTTACATCCAAGTTAGTTAGCATATAGTCTGTCTTTCTGAGTTTTAGAATGCCCAATTCTTATAAGCAATCGCCTTTAAACCAACTAAATAGAGCTCTTTTACAAATTAACTTTACAAATAACATTCAGAGGTAGAGAAAATATCTCACATGTACAATATACATGGACACACATACAAATACCCACGATCCAAACAAAATCTTAACGGCCCAATTTCCAAATATCTCCCTTTTACAACACAAACCTAATTGCAAGATGGTATTATAATTAATGGATGTGGCCAAGCAGTATTGCAAAAATAGACTGTCCAATTTTGAAGAATACAGACCAAAAGACTGCATGTGGGGGTCAAATTGTCATTTCCAATTTTCCAATTAGAACACGGCTGGTTTTATTAAAAAATACCAAAATCTACAGCAACTACAACAACAAAAAAAACCTAAATGAAGCCCAGACTACTTCTGTGAACATCAGTTCCTGCCCAAAAGTTGGGGTTTCATAGCATGAACCAAATGGCTTCCTAGTCAGCCTCTTCTTAAGCAAGAAAGGAGGTTAAGAAAACCAAAACCCACTATTTGAAGGCAACCAAATGGAAGGAAGAAATCTGAGAGCCAAACCAAATGGAGAAAGAAATAAACTCACATGCTGTCCATCACACACGAAGTAGTCACCAAGAGACATCTGTTCAAACTGAACCCCAAAAAACATTTCCTTGCCACAAGAGTGAAAATTAGGCAAAGAAGGTCAGAAGTACCCAGGTAGGGTGGGACCCCAGGGACAGTCCCTAGGGCAAAGAACCTGTCACCAGGCCCCCATCACCAGCTGGTGGCCAACAAACCACACAGGGGCAGGGGAAAAAAATCTTGGTTAGCTGGCCAAATCTGTAACCGAACCCAGGTTTGGCTGCCCAACTTGCAGCAAAGACAATCACTGAGACATCAAGTATGAAGCAAGGAAAGGATTTACTTGAGAGGTAAGCAAACAAGGAGATGGGAGAGCAAGACTCAAATCCACTTCCACAAAGGAGGAGGGAAATTTAAAGGCACATGGAAAAAGACTGGAGGAAAAGTTTCAGCTGTGCTTATTAGCCTGAAGCTGTAACTAGTCCCATTAACCCCTTGGTTACCAATAAGTTTTAAATTCTAAATGATAATTCTGAAAACAATAAAATCTTGATTTATTTTTTTTTAAATATGAGTACAGGTTCATAGCAAAGGCTTTGCAGTCAGATATAAATCCAAGTATAGACTTTACTTGAAACCAAAAGATCTGACACTTAAATAGCCATATAACTTCCACAACCTTGGATTCATCATCCCCAAAATGAGGATAATAAGAATTAAGTGAGATAATGTATGTAGAAAGTACTTAGCATACTGCTTGTTATTGTGACGTTCCTTACATCTTAATTTTCAAAAATTATGGCACATGCATAGAATAGAATTATATTTCAACCATTTGAAATGAGGCAGTTCTAAATGTATTGATATGTAATGACCTCCAAGATATAGTAAATGAAAAAAAAGAAAGGTACAGCGGGGTGTGTATATGTTACCACTTCTATTTCATTTTTTAAAAATAGATGCTTAAATACATATACATTTGTACATACACAGAATGTCTCTGGAAGAAAACATAAGAAACTAGTATTAGATGTTGCCTCTGGGAAGGAAAATTAAGTGGATAAGGGACATGGGTGGAAGAGTCTTAATATTTTACCATATTTCTTGTATCATCTGTTTTTACTACTTATTCCAAAAATAAAAATAATAAAGTTTATATTATGACCCAACATTTATGCTACCAAAATATTCCATTATGTAGTAAGTAGATTATGTGAAACTGCAAAAAAAAACAAAAAACAAAAAAAACCCGTAAGGTGACTTAATCAGAGTTTTGGTATTAATTTCAACTCTATTGATGATAACAATTAAAGAGTGATAGGGGTTTAGCTAAATGAATCAATTTATTAAGACACAAAAGAAGGGATGGAGATGAGAGAAAAGAAAACAGTACGTGGATCGAGGAGACAATAAGAATACCATCATTCATTCAGAAAATGTATCTTGCCCATCGGGTACTGAACACTATGCTGAAGAAACAAGACATTTAATCCTTGCTTTTAAGTATCCCGTAGTTTAATGACAGTATATGAATATAGCAGCAAAATCACTACTCCCGGGACCCAGTTACTCATAATATATGTTCATTCACTCCTCAACAGGTAACAATTTGAATGAATGAATGAGCAAGCCTGGTAACAAAATATACCCCACTAAGGCCTCTAGTGACTTGAAAAGAACAAGAATTGATCCCTCAATCTGAGAAAGCTTGCACAATTGTGTTCCCAGAATCCAGAGAGCCAGCGGGGCCTGCAGAAGTCCGACGTTTGGCTTTTAGATTCAGTGCAGGGTCACCAGCCTGGAGAGTAGGGAAGGCTCAGGTGTAAGGGTCCCCAGTCCCCAATCCCGATTTTGCATCCACTCCAGCCAGGCACTCCCACACCTGGGCTCACCAGGTGTTACCTCTTCTGACAGCCGGTAGGGAACAAACTCTGAGTTGACCTCTGACCTCAAAATGAAAGTCGCTCTGGGGCAGCTTCCTCATTGCTCAGAGCTCCTTCATGGGCACCCAAAGACAAGGGAGGCTGAAACTCCTCTCCAGGGACCCTTAGCTCTGAAAACCATGAAACCAGGAGACAACTGGGGGATATAGAGGGTGACTGACCCGAGGCTTCCCCGGTCATATGCAGTCGGCTCGGCCTACTCATGACACAGTCACTGACCTTTCCAAAAGGTGTTTCCAGGGGCGGTGGCCGGAGGGGCGAGAGCAGCAGCCCAGGCCCCGCACCCAACACATCTCCCTCTCAGCCGGCTCTGCACTAAGCGCAGTGTAACCAAGGGCGACCAGGAGGCCGCCATCTTGAACTCTGTACAAAGGGAGGAAGAGGAAAACTTTATTGAAACCCAAAAGAGAAAGGGTGGCACAGACAGTGGAAGCCGTGCTCACAGAAGGTACGCAGGAGAGAACGAAAGGGAGCAGAGAGGAACGCGACCTCTGGTAGCAAGAGGGCCGTCTAGCCTCCGGTGCCCTTCCGTCCTTCCGGGCGCTGCCCGCCAGACTACGACTCCCAGAATGTAAAGCGGCAGCGCCGGAGGCGGAGCAGTGCTGGGGGGGGGGGGATGGGCTTGGGGAGAAGGGCGGGTTTGGGGAGAAGGGCGACCCTGCGCCCACGGCCAGCCCAGGGTCGGAGCACTGGATCCGAAAACGTTTTAAGGGAATTGGAACGAGATAATGACGTGCGGTCACGTCACCACCCTTGAACATTTTCGATTTGCTTACCTGACCGAGATTTCGAAACCTAAATAAAATGTAAGTTGACCCAGTGGGCACTGATGTTTTAACGAAATATTGTTTACCTGGCCACACCTCCCTAAATGGTAGCCCTAGTTCTTTTGCCTCCAGCGTCAGACTCATCTTTGGCAGATAACCTGAAATGAGCTCTTTCCACTTTTACTTTCTATATTTGGATAGCATAAATCATTTTTAATATGACATACACTCAAAGGTGTTTAAAATATGTGTAAATGGCATAGGAAAGCCAATGGCCCAAGATGGACAATGAGCGGATGGAGTGGCCGTGGGATAGTGTGTCCAAAGAGGAATTTCTCTAAGTGATTGCCCTAATTTGATTAAACAAAAAAAGTTTCAGTTATTATAAGTGTATTGAGAATACAAATTGCTGTCCAGAAGAGGGTGGCAATCCAACAGAAGGCATGAAAAAAAGCAACAAAAGATCCTATCAGACGTTATGGAATCAATGAAAGGAGAGCACTTAAGGAGAGCACTTTGGCTGGGAAATCAGGAAGACCTTCTGGAAACTTTACTTTTAACAGAGATGAAGATCTTCCAAGAACAGGAAATAGAGTAAACTAAGGCAGGCAAGAAAGTCTGAATTACAGGAAGGATAAAGCCAGGTTTCAATTGAGTGAAAATTAGAAAGACACTAGAAAGAGTTCCAGGAAGTCAAACACTTCACCCACAATAGAAGATTCCAAAGAAGCAGGAAAAAGAGCACAGCATAAAATAATAATTTGGAGAATCCCTACTGTCAAATTATTTATGGAAAAGTTATTTTGATTATATCTTTCAAAATATATCAATTTACACTTACTATTTGTTATCTATCTTTAATTCTATTGTCTGACATGACAAACTATTCCTCCATTTTATAGTGAATATTTATTTTGTGCATTTAATGCTATTAATTTGAGGTGTGACACTTTTGAAAAAGGACCTTTTGAAAAAATCGAACTATTCTTCCTTGATTTACAATTTATCACATTCAAGTCTTTCAGATAGTATCTGTTGCTTGCCTTGGTCAATGAAATTACTTTTTTCAGTTTTTTTAATAAATTTTTTAACATATTATTTATTTTTGAGAGACAGAGAGAGAGCACAAGCAGGGGAAGGGCAGAGAGAGAGAAGGAAACACGGAATCTGAAGAAGGAACCAGGCTCTGAGCTGTCAGCACAGAGCCCGATATGGGGCTTGAACCCATGAACCATGAGATCATGACCAAGCCGAAGTCAGACACAACCAACTTAGCCACCCAGGTGCCCCTGAAATTACTTTTTATTAGAGATTCCAACAGCTTAGCAATTGTGGAAGTGAAATAAGCACTCATAGACAGTTTAATGCCAAATTGGCGGGAAAATCTACAGGAAATTTTCACATGGCTGTGCAAGTGAACAGAAACATGGCAAATAAACTTTATTGTGTGCCAGTATTGTGTGCCAGTATGAGGTGACTTAAATTACATCTGTTGTATTCAAGACAATTCATTATGATCAGAAGACTAATTAAGTAGCCATTATAAACCATTTTATTAAAACATCAATCCTGTGTTCCTGCAGTTCTGCAATTGCTAAAACAAATAAAAAAGCAAAAGTAACCCTGAGAGAAATTTTTTGAACATTATCAGAAAAAGTAATAGAAGGAAATCAGAAAGCATTATCGTGTCCTTATTTTTATTTAATTTTTTTAATTTTTGAGAGAGAGAGAGAGAGAGAGACAAGAGTGTGAGTGGGGGAGGGGCAGAGGCAGAGGGAGACACAGATTTCAAAGCTGGCTCCAGACTCTCAGCTGTCAGCACAGAGCCCTACACGGGGCTCAAACTCACGAATCATGAGATCATGACCTGAGCCGAAGTCAGACGCTTAACTGACCCCTATCATGTCCTTATTTTTTAAATCCCCCTAAAGAAAATGCCAAGTGGTGTTGGCATCTAATCTCAAGGTCAAAACCAAACTGAAAGTATGGACAAATAAAGTAATGAAGGAAATGGGAAAGAAAATAGTCAATAGAAAACATACTATAGCAGAAGTCAGAAGTTATATTTGGGTTCTGATTTTGTCGCTAAATTAACTTCTCCCCTTGTTTTCCTTATCTGTAAAATTAAGATAATATCTATCCTAGCTACCATCCAGAGGTTTTATGAGAATGTATATATATAAATGGTTAATCAAATACACTTAGAGACTGAAAGAGGATAAGGTCAAAACCTAAAACAATGAGTCTAGGACAGCATGGATTCATGACATCCAAGAATTGTAAAAATAAGGAATGTATTCTAAAGTTTGCAAAAGATAGGGAGAACAAAAAAAACAAAAAAATCAGGTAGGATCTAAGTAAATGAGATAATAATCCATAATAAATATGGGTGATTTATGATATTTAGTTTGTCTCCAACTCTAATACACTATGATTTTCCAGCCCTAAGTTCATGATTTGCCACTTTAGAGAGTGCCTTTCAGCCACTGTCAGAGACACACTGCAGAGGAACAGATGTCATAGACCATTGGCAGGAACTAGCCAGGATACCAGTATAAACCTAATATTGTTATTACTGTTATTGTAAAGCCAATTCCTTTGGAGGAACAGGATACCCTAACGTATGATTCCCACTTCCAGTACCCTATCTGTAGCCCCCTCCATCTCAGCAGATGACAAATGGAAGGCTACTTTCTTCTCTATCATAAGAGAGTCATCCTCTTTCTCACTCATCCCACATCCAGTCCAACAATGAATTGGTTGGCTCCACCTTAGAAAGTATTCGGAATCCTTATTACTTTACACCATCAACAGTGCTACCACCAACATTTGTCTAAGTCACCATCATCTCCTTCCTGGATTGTTGCAGTTGCCTTCCATCTAGTCTCTTTGCTTCCACTCTTGTTCCCTACAGTCCATCCTCCACACAGCAGCCAGATTTATGTTTTATTTTAAAGAGTTTATTTTTTTAAGTAAACTCCTCACCCAACATGGGACTTGAACTCATGACCATGTGATTGAGATCATATGCTCTACCGACTGAACCAGCCAGGCTCCCCCAGATTTATGTTTTTAAAATTTTAATTTGAATCGTGCCATTCTTGTGTTTAACATCCCCTAGAGCACCTTCCCCTGTCACTCAATTATTAAAACATCCTACAAGGCCTCATGACTTGGATCCCAGCTGGCTTTGTGATCTCATCTGAAGCTCCTCCCCCCTACTCTCCCGCAGTCCATCCACATTGGCCTTCTTGCTATTCCTGGAACTCACAAGCCTGCTTATCACCCAGAAACTTTTGTATTTCCTGTACCTTCTGCCTGGAATGCTCTCCTCCCAGATATCTACTTGGTTCACTTCTTCATGTCCTTACCTCCTTGTATCTTCTCAGTTAAGGCCTTCTCTAGTTACCTATATAAAATTACAGTCTCACCCAGCACTCCTTTTCCTCCTTCCCAGCTTTATTTACTCCACAACCGTTACTCTCATGGCATAACACATAAATTCCTAATTTATTAATTTATTATCTGCTCTTCTTAGAATTTAAGCTCCACGTGAACAGGGATTTATGTCTGTTTTGTTCACTGTTGTATCTCCAAAGGTTAGGAGAGTGCCTAGGTTAGCAGACACTCAATGTTTGTTGAATGACTGAGTAAGCAGTCTTAGTAAAAATACAAAATTTATTGTTTTAGTCTCTGCAAAAAAGCAAATAACCTGCTTCATGAAATCAATTATATTCCTCATATTTTGAGCCCATTTTAAAGATTTATTAAAAACACCATCAAACTCAGTATCACAGAAGTAGAATACAACGAAAGGGCACCTATTTTCCACTTATTTATTCACTGATTTGTCATTACACATAGATCCTCATAATTACAGTTTCTTCTAATTTAACAAAGAAATACTTCAGCACTATAAGAAACACTGTGATTCATTCAAAGACACATAAGGAATGATTTAAAACCATAATAACTTATTTTACAAAGTAGAATCAAAGATCTAGGTTCTAAATTCCAACATTTGTATTGAAAAGATTCTGAACCAAGGAGCACCTGGGTGGCTCAGTCAGTTGAGCCTCGGGCTCTTGATTTCAGCATGTGTCAGGATCTCACAATTCATGGGTTTGACCCCCAGGTTGGCATTCTCTTTCTCTCCCTTTTTCTGCCCCTCCCCTGTTCTCTTTCTCTCTCTCTCAAAATGAATAAACTTAAAAACACACACACACAAAGATTCTGAACCAAAAATATTATTTCAGGGGCGCCTGGGTGGCTCAGTTGGTTAAGCATATGACTTCGGCTCATGTCATGATCTCACGGTTCATGGGTTTTCACCGTGCTCTGTGCTGACAGCCAGAGCCTGGATCCTGCTTCAGATTCTGTGTCTCCCTTTCTCTCTGCTCCTCCCCCATTCATTTTCTCCCTCTCCCTCTCTCTCAATCTCTCTCTCTCAAAAATATATAAACATTAAAAATTTTTTAAATACAAATTCAGTTACTTAATTTCAACAAACTAATCAAATACAGTTAAGCACCTTATTAACTATGGAAACTTGTAAACATGATATACAATACCTACTTCAGTAACATAAATTTAGGTAAAGTATAAATTTTATTGCAAGCAGTCCATTCCTTCCAGTAAATATGAATTCTGTATTTGCTAACTTTGCAACAAAAGTTACCATTTCCCCCTATTTTGAAACATCGTTTAACATATAACTAGAGACTACCAAAGACAAAATACTTGAAGTCAAGTCCAGTGCTCAAATCTTTATTTAGTTCCTTTCTACTTATTTTCAACAACAGATAAAATATAACTGGTATGTTTGTTTTTCAGTTTTCAATATCTTTTATTGGGATATTCTTTTTTTTTATTTGAACCACATGACAACATGTCTGTATTTACCTATATCTTTCCTCCTTAAATATTCCATACCCAAACTTTGAGGGTAGAGTGGAAGCTTTCCTTACAATTTCTCCACATGCCCTCTCTGCCATCTTTCTTTTTAAAAGAGCAATTGCTTTGCTTCTTGGCCTTTTGGCTAAGATCAAGTATAACCTCCCCCAACTCCACATGCAAATTTGTAATCTGGTAGCCACCTTCAATTAGTTTCTGTTCCTCATCACTCACATCCAGTCTTTCACCAAATATGCCTGAATCCTATCATCTTAATATGACTTAAATCCATCCATTATCATTGGTCTTCCTCCTGTCTTTCCAAGTCTAAATGCAGTCGTTTCCTAACTGGCTACATCTTTCTCCTCCACTTCAGCCTGCTGTCAGATTGGTTTCCAAAAATATGACCCATCTGACCACATCCCATCACAGAATCTAAACTCTTAATGCCTTCCTACTATCTACATAATGAAATACAATTTATTATAAGCCTTTGGAAAATCAAACTCTGGCTCCTATCTAACTTACCATTTCCTCCTATCCATCAAATGATTTAGACTCAGAAAACATGTACTGGGTGATTTACCAAATATCTCATTTGTTTTTATGAATCTCTCTCTACATTATTTTAGGAAAACTGGAAAACTGATCCCAGCTCCACCTCCCTAACCCCTTCTTATTTCCAACTAAAGTGTATTCTGGTCATTTTTGTAATTAGAAAAAAAATCACATTAATAAAACAATTACAAAAAATAACTTACCAAAAGACTTGAAATTGAGTACTTCTCTGGCAACCCCAAGAATGTTCCAGGTTTAATACTACATATGTGTTCAGCATTCATCACACACATACACACACACACACACAATATTCACATAGATGGATATCCAGACTTAGAAAAAATAACTTACCCAGGATAGCACAGGTATTACTCCTTCTCCAAGTTAACTGAGTAGTAACAAGGGTTGAAAGCTTGTCTACTCAATGAGATAGTTCTTAAAATCAGACCTCTATATATAGACAAAAAGGTAGATCATGCTACATAGAATTTTGATTGACACTCAGTGATGGTAATAACATATGTGGTTTTGTCAGTTGGTTAGTTGGTTGATGCAGTGCATCCAGGTAATGAAATACACCAAATGTTTTTCAGTTCTATAGACTGCTTATTCAGAGGAATACAAGTTGGCCTGAAATGCAGCCAATCTTTAAGACTCAAAGATGCAATCATAATACTGTATGAACTTATTTGTTTAAATAAATATTAGTACTTGCAGCAGGTGATTAGTCTCATAATTAGCAATGATTTGGCCTAGACTTCAAAAGAATCAGCTGGGTATTGCTTTTGTTTTGCTTTCGATTGGACATCTTGGGAAGATAACTTGGATAAGGTCTAATTTAAGGTGAGTTTTATTTACCTAACTTTACTGACAACAGAGAAGTTCCTAATCTAAACTCTCTAGATGATAAACCTGAATATCTTTTAATCATGGGACATATCTAATTCAAGAAGGGTTCATTCCAAAGTTGAGTGTCTTCTGCCAAAACCAGGACTGCGTGCAGAAAACTAAAAGAACAGATGAGGAAAGAGTCATGAGACCTCTAATGTCTATACACACCAATTGTAAGGGCCCAATTTTCCCAGCATGTATCTCACTCAGGCCAAGCAATTCTCATCAACTTCAAAGGGAGAGATGTGCATCCGCAGATCCAAGTTTGCAGTATGCAGGGCTTACTCAGCAGGAATACATACTATAATTTATGGTACCAGGCTTCATTTCTTTAGTCCAAATCAACTCAGCTGGATTTTGAAGCTTGAGTTCTTACAAATAATCAACTGTCCCTTAAAATATCAAATCCACTTGGCTTTATTTTACACATCAGTCCTGTTGATTACCTAAGATATGTCATAGTTTGAGTTTATACAATAATATGAAGACTTGTAATACACAGCTATATACTATACTACTCTGTAGCATTATAGTATCAAATTACCAAAATTTATTCTGGAGATAATTTTATGCATAGCAAAGAAAGAAGCAGGAGATATAATTTGCCATGTTTGCTGTTCAACAATTTTTAAAAATATAATTCTGTTTACAAGTAGTATTTTTCAGCTTTAATTTGATACTTTACTACCTTGTAAATTATCTTCTAATGTAATTACTTTTATATAATAATTATGATCTTGAAAGTCTATGAAGTGATTAAAGGGCATTTTCTAAGAAATGGAGTTCTGGATTTAAATTATGCAATTTTTCTGCTTAGAGTTTTGGTGTTAACTAGTTTATTATTATTATTATTATTATTATTATTATTATTATTATTATTAAATAGTTATGAAATGGCAAATATAGAGATAACCTTTACAAATACCTGAAACTTTAGGTCTAAAATGTTTTTAACTGCAGATTTCAAAAGTTGACCCAAGTATATCCCCCTTATCTTTTTTTTAGCATTTATTAGTTTTGACTCACTCTAGCATGTTATACACATCAGCACCTGTGCCCATTTAGCAAAGAATTTCAGTACAAATCATTTTTGAATTGAATAGACATCTCTATGAAGCATTACAATTGTTGCAATATTTTTAGAAACTCAAACAAGGAAATAAACAACTTCAGTAAAAGTGATTTAAATAACAAATAACGTATCTTTATAAACAGCTTATCTCCTTGAGAACAAAGAATAAACAAGGAGACAAGGTTTTTTTTTTCTTTCCACTATTAAAACAGATCACAATATGAATGGGTGAAATGTCATGAATAATTGGAGAAAATCACAGAGTAATCTTCGGCAAAAACATCTGATTTATTTAAATTGTCGCTGTTTGTCTTATTAGAACCTTTATTTAACCTTGTTATCCACAATGCAGTATCCAAGCTGGTTTATCAAAAATATACTTTGGAACTAATCATATTTTGAAAATTGTGACTTTCTCAAATGTAAGCTATAGAAATGTAAACCTCCTGTGACAGCTGTCATACTTGGGACCTAATTAACTGACATTACAATACACTGAAATGCCTGTGACCAATGTTTTGAATCTAAATCAACAGTAAATAAATCAAAGCTTTGAAAAATCCTGTCAATAGATTGAAGCTCAGGTTTCTGGTCAAGAGAATCATCAGGCTTTCCACTACTAGATTTCATCTAGATACAACATTCACAATCCTCTTGCCAAACCTAGCCACATACAATCAGTCATTCCTGATAATGGTGTTTAGGACCTCATCATATGATTTTCCATCCACGTTCTTTCTTTCCTTCCAGATAAATCGATTTCCTTATAGACTCCAAATAGATTTCAGGGCTTAGCATGTCTATAGCACCGTTTTAAATGCTTTGCAAATATTAACTCTTTCAGTGCTCATCACTACCTTGTAAGGCAGGTACTACTATTTTCCTGATTTTCCACATGAAGAAATGGAGGCATAGACAAGCGAAGTATTTTTTCTAGGGCTACACAGCTATAAGTATTTTCCCCATCTCCTGTAATGGGCCCTGATTAAATAGAATTGATTTGCTCATAGTATTGTCTTCCAGTCAGACTCATTTATATAAAATTCTAGCCAAGAGATATTTATAATATAAAAACATATCAGAATGGGAATATTTAAACCATGCTAGTATTATGCATAATGGATAGGATAGGTTAGAGAAAAAAGGAAGTACAAGATCTCTGCAGTCTAACCTTAACCAAAACTAAGCTATGGCAGGGGGGTGAAGGGTGGATAAAAAAAAATAATATTTACAGCAAAAAGGATTTAAATATTAGAGATACTGCTTAAGAGTAAATGGATGAGACTGATTTTAGACATGTTGAGTTTGAATTAGCCAATAAGACAACAAATGGAAATAGCACATGGGTGTGTGAGTATGTGGTGTGATGAGTGGTAAGTATTGTAGTGATACACCCACCCCAAGTTGAGATCTTTATAGATTTGGGAGCATTAGACAGCTTAGTGGATCAAGCCCTGGTCCAGCAGGTTTAGTCAAGCTCTCTACCAAACCCAACCCACAGTTTCTGGACAGATACATCTCTTATGTAGATACGTTTCCAAATGAGTAGTTAGAAGAGTTTACTTCCTTTGCAGATACAATTAGGAATCAACCTGGTATGCCTGGAAGTGTGTGTCTGGGTGGCTAAGGTCTTTCACTAGAACTCTAGCACCAATTCACAAATATTTGCCTGGCCCTCCACGTTCCAATAGGAGTTGTGGTGCTGTTTGCCTCCTGACATCCTCCTTTGACTTGGCATCTCACAAACTTCTGATGTGAACAGTTTTCAATTGCTTACTGAGGGTCAAGCAGGGGCAAATGTTTTTCAAGTCCATTCACTTTTCTACATTCCCACCATTAACGATCTTAGTTCTGCCGGAGTCATCTTTCTAAACTAAAAATCAAATCAGGTCACTCCTATTTAGTGGTTTCCTTTAGAATGTCTTTAGATAACATTCAGAACCTACACATGGACTCTATGGTCTTCACGGCCTTGTCCCTCTGGACTTAGTCCTTTCTATTCCCTTTCCACTCCAGTAGTACAGAACTCTGTGTGGCTCCCTAGCTGTACCATGCTCTTTCTTTCCCCTGGGCCCCTGCATGTGTTTATCTCTATCTCCAGAAGGCACCTCCTCCACACTTGCACACCCCAATCACAGGCACCTTGTCCGTCAAACACCAACTTTCTTAGTTTTCTTGCTGCTTCCTTCTGGCATTCTTCTCTTACTACCCTCAAGACTGGGCCCTTGTCACCCTCCATGTGACATGGCTTGTTCATTTTTATGTCTCTATGACTATTCTAAAAGATCCTGGAGGCAAACACTGTGTTGTATGTACCACCTTCCCTCTTCCCCATGTTCCTCCTTCCTCTAGCACCAAAAACATTGGCTTATTGTAGATGCTTGGTACATATTTGTCCCATGAATGGCCAGAAGGGCCTAAAAGTCCTAAGAGGAATATTTCTGTTCACCTGAAGAGACCATATGATGTCACTGGTTCTGAAATGGGACTCTCTCCCCACCCCACCAGTTCATCAACATATCTTGCATTCTTAAAATTCTCTAGATCTTTGCTACTCATTGTGGTCTGGAGACCAGCAGCATGGGCATTACCTTGTTAGAAATAACAACCTTGTTAGAAATATAAAATCTCAGACTTCGTCCTGGAACTCCTGGATCAGAATCTGCATTTTACAAGGTCCCCAGGTGATCTGTATGCACATTAATATTTGAGAAACACTGCTCTAGATAACATTGGTAGTTCTTCACTCAGAAAGTTGGTAATCCATTTTTCTGAGAGAAGGAATGCAAATGCCAGGTTTCCAGTGCTCCCCAGCTGAGGACTTATTTTTGCCCTGATCCAGAGGTATACCAAGCTTGCCTGTCCTTACATGTTTGAAATAAGTTACTTTGCATGTCAGGGACCTCCCCCCCCCCCCCCCCCCCCCCCCCCCCCCCCCCCCCCCCCCCCCCCCCCCCCCCCCCCCCCCCCCCCCCGGCTCCAATGAAATCAACTACTCAATTGAAAACAGGAAAAGCTCCTTGTCACAGCTGCTTTTGACTTCTAGACATTGAATCTAGTGCTATCTATCAAAAGAATCCCTCCATCTCAAGAATAGGACATACCCCTGATGTCAAAGGAGTCCTCAGCCATTGGCCGGGAGCAGCTCATGGGAAATGTGGCCTTGGAGCAAATGCAGTAATGAATTTGAGAGCACAGCAGCTGAGGCCATAGGTTAATTATGTTTCCTGAGGCTGGCCATCTGAAAGGCACATTCTCATGGCTACCACAAAGAGTATGGAGAAGATATAGAAAAGAAAGAAAAGGAATAATTAGTGGAGAAGAACTTGGGGAAAAAAAAAAACCAAGAGAAAGTGGTTCTGATGTTAATACAACCAGCTGGACACTGTCTGCTTCACCAAAACAGAAGCCCTAAATAATAATAATATAAAAAAGGCAGAATTATTTGTTTTGGAAGAGATATTTTGTACAGGATCTGAGGGTGGGAATTAGGACTCCTCAAAGGGCATGCCTACAACACAGCAGGGGGCCACTAACCTGCCTGCTGACACTGAGAGTCACTGTCCCTGTAGGTTTTCTTTGCTGAGTGGGGTATGCAACCAGGGCCTGCCCGGCTAGCTCCAGCTCCAGCAACACTTAGCCTCTTTAAATAAAACTGTAAGCAAATAGACAAAGGAAATCAGTGTGAAGGTGTATTTAGTTAAAGTATAAGCCTCCCAGAGACTCCAGACTCTTAGACTGTTTAAGGAGCAACCACATGATGATCTCCCTGACTGTGGGAGTAGTGAGGTTAACCTTTGAGGAGGAGAGGAGAAGAGTCTGTCTGATGTGCTACTAGAACAGAGTAACATTACCTCCAAAGCCTTTGATTCTCCAATACCAATTCAGTGTCAGACAATTCAAATCCACTCTGACACAAAGTGCCAGAAGTTGGCACAGACTCAACGAATTAAGGACTCAGTCCCACAAGACTGTCCCCACTTCAGACACCAGCTAATTCAAATGAGTTGCCAAAGCTATCCACTTCTGCCCAGCCAACTACATATTTGGGGGGTTCTCAGAATCTCCTCCCTCTCAGGTTTGATAATTCAACTCAAAAGATCTCAGAAAAACACTTTACTTATGTTTGCTGGTTTGTCTCTTCCATTTGGCTCAGAACAGCCAAATGAAAGAGATGCAAAGGGCGAGGTCTGGGGAAGGGATGTGTGGAATTTTTATTTCCTCTCCAGCCTGCCATCTTCCAGGAAATGGATGTGGGGTGGTGGTGGTGAAATTTCCCACCTCTCTGCAAGTATTTGGTCTTTCTGGTGACCAGCTCCCATCCTGAAGCTATCTAGGGGATCTTCCCTGAGTCTTGCCTCCTTAGCATAAACTCAAGTGTGGTCAAAAGGGGCTTTTTAGGAATAACAAAGATACTCCTACCATTCAAAAATTCCAATATTTTTTTATTAGACCAGATACAGTCAGATACAGGATTGAATGAGAAATACAATTCTCATGTGACTTTAAGTGTAATAATACAACCATCTCCAGGCACCTGGGTGGCTCCATCAGTTAAGCATCTGACTTCGGCTCAGGTCATGACTTCCAGCCCCACAACCAGCTCTGTGCTGACAGCGTGGATCCTGCTTTGGATCTTTGTCTCCCTCTCTCTCAGCCTCTCCCCCTTGTGTGCACACACTCTCTCTCTCAAAAATAAATAAACATGAACAAAAATTAATAATCCAACCATTTCAAATCATTGAGTAAAGAATAGATATTTAAAAAGTAGATTGCTTAATAAATGGTGTAGGAACAATTAGGTAGTCAAATGAGAAAAATTAGATCCATACTTATGCTAAAAGAAATTCTAGATGGATCAAATGTTTTTTTAAAAAAACTATAGGGGCGCCTGGGTGGCTCAGTCGGTTAAGCGTCCAGCTTTGGCTCAGGTCATGACGTCACAGTTCGTGGGTTCCAGCCCCGCATTGGGCTCTGTGCTGACAGCTAGCTCAGAGCCTGGAGCCTGCTTCAGATTCTGTGTCTCCCTCTCTCTCTGACTCTCCCCTTCTCTCACTGTCTCTCTCTGTCTCTCAAAAATAAATAAAAAACACTAAAATTTTTTAAAAACCTATAAATATTCTAGAAAAAAATAGATTTTTATAAGAGGAGGGGGTGCTTTCTAAGCATGCTTCAAAACTCAAAAGCCATAAAAGACTGACAAAATCCACTACATAAATTCATTACAAAGTACATGGTAAAAACCATTATTGGGAGAGCTAAAAGTTAAACTGGGGAAGATATTTACAATTTATATCACATAAAAGGGTTACCTCTTAATATTTAATAAACTCCAACAGATTAAGAAAAAGGGCAAGTCAATGGAAAAATGGGCAAAGAATCTAAACATATACACCACCAAAAAAAGGAAATATGAAAAGCTTGTAAACATATGAAGAGATGCTCAACTATGCTCAGTTGAATAAGGAATATGCAAATAAAAATACCATTTAGGTTAGTGAAGATTAAAGTTTTTTTAACACTTCATGTTGGTGAAGCTATGGACAAAGAGGTATCTTCATACATTGCCGAACAGGGTGTAAACTGGTTAAGCCTGTAGAGAGGAAATTTCGCAAGATCTCTGGTAAATATGTATACCTGCATCTTTTGACCCAGTAATTCCATTTACAGCAATTTATCCTACAAATATAGTACCGTGTGTGTAATGATGGCATATTCAAGGCTATTCGCAACACTGTAATAATGAAAGGTTGAGACCCCACATATATTTGTTAATAGGGGACATGTTAAATTATGGCACGTCATGTAATAGAATACTTGGCTGCAGTACAGATATGGAACTATCTTCAAGATACATTGTTAAGCACAATAAGATGCAAAACTCTGTACCCTATGGTGCTACATATATTCTAATATACTACTCAAAGGACACAATTTTCATCTCTCGTGGCCTAATACAGGCACACTAACAATTTATTTTTGTATTAGGCAGCTAGGGAAACATAAAATTGGTAATAGATTTCTAACATCTTAGCTTATCCCTGGCACATGCTGATGTCTTCCCATTTCTATCCCCACTGCAACTGCCACTCTCTCTTGAGTTACCAGTAGTAACAGCCTGGTTATCGGTCTTTCCAGACTTTTTCTCATAAGCATATAAAAATATGCACATATAGATGTATAGGTCTTTGTGTCTTTTCATTCCATTTGTTTACCCAAATGAGATGATATATTGGACAGATTTTTCTGTGATCTTCACCAATACAGCATGGATATTCCTCTTCTAATTCCAATAACTAAAAACAAATATAGTCATCATTCTGACTAGACATTGCCTGGACAGAGAAAACCTATAAATAGGGTCTTTACTTTCATTCAGCCACTAAATTCTCTTGTTAATTCTAGTAGCTTATTCTTTTTGGAGATTTCTAGGAATACAATCATATCTTCTGAAAAACAATTTTCCTCCCAATGTTTATACCAGGAAGCTCTTGAGCTGTATGGCTGCTATATTGCCGGGCTACTACCCTCTGTAACTGCTTCCCACTGCAGGTAACTGTTGCTGCTGTTCAAATCTGCTCTGAGTGGCCTTCAATGAATGAGAAAGAAACTTTCTATGAGAATATCCCATGATACTTTGTTCAAGTGTCACTGGTGACAGGACAATACAGTGGTTCCTGGTCTCTTAGTTCTCATATACTCTAATTCAAAGTGTCATCTTGTAGAGGCCAAGAGCATACCACCCAAAATATACCACTTTGGCATATTATTTTACATTTTTTAAGGTTTATTTATTTTGAAAGAGAAAGCAGAGAATGAGCAGGGGAGGGGCAGAGAGAGGGAGACAGAGGATCTGAAGCAGGCTCTATGTTGACAGCAGAAAGCCGATGTGGGGTTGAACTCGTGACTGGTGAGATTGTAACTTGAACTGAAATCAAGAGGCAGACTCTTAACTGACTGAGACACCCAGGCGCCCCTGGCATGTTATTTTAAATAAAAGTTACTTAGGAAACAGTGGGTGCAAGCACAGTCAGACCCTTTTCTCTGTCCCCTGAAAGTAGGAAACAAATCCTCCACATGAAAAGTATTCTTCTCACACTAAGTAAAAGAAAATCTTTATCACCAGAGATAGGACTTTAAAGCCTAGAATGCTATACAAAAAACGTTGTTAATTTTTTACTAACATATCTTTCTAGCCCAAATTCTGCTCAGAATTCCTTACTAATTAAAGCTTACAAGCTTTAATTAAGCTCTGTGTCTTGTCAATTCCTCACAGATTTATTGGCTCTTTGTCTAAAAAGTATAAAAACTGTCTGCCTTGGTCATTTCTTTGGATCTCAATTTCATTATTGGGCCTCCATGAGCATGTAATTAAACTTCGGTGGTTTTTTTCTGTTAATCCGTCTCATGTCAATTTGACTCTTACACCAGCTGGAAGATCTTAAAGGGTAGAAGGAAATTTATTTCCTCCTCCACAATCTATACTCACTTCTTGAACTCACTGCTGTGATAATAGGAGCCAAGTCCCCATTTGGTCTCTGGCAACATGAGACAGGCCCAGGAAAAGTACTATATGAGCATACTTATTCTGATATTCCCCTTACTCTCTGAAAGAGGGATATTCTTGGAGAGGATTTCTCTGACCACCCCATCTAATAAGCTTGTCTTATTCTCTATCATATTACCTCAGTTTTATTTTCCTTTTTTTGTTGTTTGTTTTTGCAGTTTTATTTTCCTTATAGCATCAATCATATTGGCAAATTTATTATTTGACCCATTTATTGACTTATTATGTCCCCCCAAGATAGACCATATACCACACTATAAACCTGATGAATTTAGAGAATCTCCAATCTTATTTGCCCTCAGCTCTCTACTATGTACAACTGAAAAAGCACCTACTACACCTTCAATAAACAATTGTTGAATCAAAGAATGTTGAGTTTTCTGGGAAATGGTCTATACTATGTTTAAGTAACTTCTTTATTCCAGCTGTTCCTATATTTTTACGTTTTCAATGATCTGGGCGATTTTTCATCTTAAGGGACAGATCCAATTATTTAAAGTGAATGATTTCTGAAACTCAACATACTTTTAAAAATATATAGTTGCAGAACTATGACATAAAGAGAGACAATTCTCTAAGTAGAAATTTATCCTTCTACTTCAATGTTCAAAACCTGCATTTGCTAGAGATGAACTACCATTTACTTGTTTTAGCTTTTTTGTCATTTCTTATAAAGGCTTATCTGAGTTTCATTTCAAATGCTGTAAAAATACGATTACTTTTTTTTTTGTTTAACTTACTGGAACTTTGTGGGAAATGAGAGAATAAAGTTGCAGGTCCCCCAAACACAGGTCATTAAAGGCAGATACCAGCCTACTACGTTATTTTTGGAGAGCCGACCAGTCCCCGAATGGTCTGACCTTAGTGCTGTGATCTGCCAAGGTCTTTTGTCTGTATTCCACTTTGCTACTTTATCTCCTTCCATTTATCAATCCATACACGTGTATGGTCAAACTGTCAAGATGACATCAGAATCATGACGTGTGACACTTGTTAATGGTTATCTAGAAAGGCATTTTCAGTGGTTCATAGGGAGACATTTGGTAGGCTAACACAATTCGAGAAAGCAGTTTTGTTTTGGTTGCTGGCACACCCCTCAAAACTCGCCGTTTAACTTTTGTCCCCCCAGCAAGGCGGCGAAGACCATTTTCACTGTTCCTCCCATCGCTCCAGGCCCAGGAAGCTAGCAGAAAGACAGGAAGCGCCCACCCCCGGACCCCTAGGTCCCGCAGCACCTCGGCCGCAGCCAGGCGGCGACGCGCCCGCCCGGTGCATTGTGGGCGCTGTAGTCTGGCCAGAACTGGCTCGCGACCACAAGTCCCGAGACTGCCGCTGCTCCTCTGCCGTCTAGCCTGCAGTTCCCCTGAGTGGCCACAGCTGAGCTTCCCGGGCCCAGGTCGCGGCGTCCCGGCGAGTCAGCTATTTCTCCCCGGGGCACCAAAGGCGGAAGCCGAAAGGACGCAGGGAGGAGCTTCGCGCGCGGGGTGAACGCCCGTCCTACGTGCTCGCTCGCCTAGCGACCGCCGTGCGCGAGCCCGGTGTCCCCGCGGCGGGCAGCAGCGGCGTCGGTGGAACTCGGAGGGGGCGGAGGGCGTCCGCAGCGGCGGCGGCTGCAGCAGCGAAATGGCGGAGACCGTGGCGGACACCCGGCGGCTGATCACCAAGCCGCAGAACCTGAATGATGCCTACGGGCCGCCCAGCAACTTCCTCGAGATCGATGTGAGCAACCCGCAGACGGTGGGGGTCGGCCGGGGCCGCTTCACCACCTACGAAATCAGAGTCAAGGTGAGGCCGTCTTTTCCCCTTCCAGGGAGACCCTCCTCCCGCCGTCCGTGGTCTCCCCCCGCCAGCCCATTAGCGGATCCCCTCTGGTGGCTACAGCCGCCCCGACCGGGAGCCCCGGGCTGACTCGGTCGGGCAGTCTTGTCCACGGGCGGGGTCTTGGGCCAGGGCCCTTCTTCGTGTCGGGTTTGGAAGGGGGGCTGCGGAGTGAGCTCAGCTCAGCTCTGGTCCTGGGAGAAGGTGCTCGAAGAAGAAGGCGTGGGTTGAGCGCCGCTTGCCCCTCAAGTAGCTGATCTGGGAATGACATTTGAGTTGGAAAGGTGTAGATCTTTCGAGAACACTGTGCTTCATCGGGAGGGGAGCTAGATGTGACTGAAGAACGGAGGTTTGCGCAAAGTTGAAGTTTTCCCAGTTTTCTTTTCCTGGAGACTTTTTCCAGAGGTGGCCAGGCTGGTTGTTCCAGGCCCTTCTTGAGCTACCAAAGTAACCGAGGTTGTACACTTTTCTGAACAGAATCTAGTGCAGTTCTCAAGAGCCTGACGAATTTGGTAGGGCTGAGCCTGGCGAGGACGGAGATTGACCTTACCATTCTGGGCCACAGTCGTGCTAAAGGCTGAGGTGTGGCAAATGTTGTCTACCTCACAATCCAAAACTACAACTGCTTTAAGAAAGAATGTCTATTCATTTAGGGACTTTGCTCTCTTAATTTCGAGATTTGCACTTCACTGAATGAAGGAGTCAGCTGAAGTAGAAACACACTTATAATTTCATAACTACTATTTGATAGCAATAAGTAATTCAGATGATTTGAAAGATGTTAATTGGAATAGTGCTTCACTTTCACTGTAGTTCAGGATTCAGGAACTTGCTCGTGTATGGAAGTATCTTTAAAAATTAATTACGTAAAACGAATCTAGCTGTTAAAAACGACAACAAATTGTTTTACTAAAAATTAAGTATAAGAATTTCACTTTAATCGAAATTTACATAACAAGTTACTATAAATAAATGGAGTAATTTCTCATTAACTTGTGCATTTTGGTGTGGGTGGTTAAAAAAACCAAAACCTATAATTTACCATCTTAACCCTTTATAAGTTAAGTGTACGGTTCAGCAGTGTTAAGTATATTCATATTGTGACTTAGGCACATAAAAATGATTTATCATGTATTGCTAAGAAATCATACTTTAAGATATGAAACTGTTTGTTACAAGCCACCCTCGGGTCCCTCTGGATGTGTAAAATGTGGACCATAAGCAGTCTTATTATAGTGAAATTGCAAACTCCAGGCTCCAGGGTATTTAGGGAACTACTTTACCACATAAGCCTAGTGAAAAAGGCCTTCCTACCTTTCTTTCCTTTCCTTTTTTTTTTTTTAACTTTGGAATGATTTTTAGATATATGACAGGTTGTTCAATAAGAAGAACTTCCTCTTTTACCCTTATTCACCACCATGTTTTCCTTTCTTATGCTAAAACAGAACTTGGTATTCCTGTTTCTAAACTTCCATAGTTGTACTTCCTGTCATGCAACCGAAGCAAAATCTCCTGCCTACACTTCCTCTGTTTAATAACCTTGTGCTTATGCTGCTGAGTGCTCAGTGTTAAATACACTCTAGTATAACTTAATTATTTAAAAAAATACATCTGATACTTTACTGAAGAGCTGATGTAGCACTTAAAAATAGTGTTCATTTGCATTTTTTAGAATAATCCTTTCTAATATTGGTTAATGAGCTATGGGATTAATGAAGTATACACTCACATTGGTTTTTTTTGGGGGGGGATGATGTTTATAGTCATAATTGCAAGTATCCTCTAAAAATGTGGGTGTTCTAATGCTTATGAAATGCCATTGGGTTTTTCTTGATACGTAATGTGTTATCTTAAAACTTAAGATACCATATAGTAACGACAGTAGGTCTTAAGGAGCATATGATTTTTGAGAGTAATTACAATCTTGTATTAAGGGAGAATGACCAGTGAGATAAATAGGTAAATCACTTTGTAATTTTATTTATTACTGCTTTTCTAAACTGTTGCTGCTGTCCCTAGCCCCTACTGCCTGCCTTTTGCTGTTGAATCGCCATGTGGAGTTTGGGCCCTTAAACTATCTTCTAGTTACTCTATAATTCTGGCCTTGAGAAAAATGTTCAATTTTATAGGATCTGATTGAAATTACTCTAATTCACAGAGTAATTTTATCTAGATGGTGGCACTTTAGAATGCAAGTTTCCCAATCTTCATTTATCTTTTGGTTTGAGGGTAGTGTTTAAGACTATTAGGATCACTTGATTAGTATCTCTGGGCTTTTGAAAATAATTGGTACATTGTTAATGTTTTTAAAAATTGTTCTAATGGGTAGGTACAGCAGAGAGCACCATAAATGATGAAAGGTTTAGGAAAGCTCAGGGTCTAGAATTATTTTGTCATATTAAAGAGAAGTCTAAAGGAGAAATTCAGTCACTGTTCCATGAAGTTTGTACTATAATGTAATCTTAATTTTCTGGGGATTTTAAATTAAGATCTTCTGTTGGAACTAGAGACAGTTGTTTCAAACAAGATTGAAGTTAAGGATCTTTTTTGAGCTCTGAGTTCAAAGAAAAGATTTATCATTTATTAGCAGAATAAGGTATATGATCGAAGTTCCACTTCCCCTCTGTAAAATAGGTATGCTAACAATAGCCCCTACATCATAAGACTAAATGAGATAATGCACGTAAATCTCTTGAGCATTGACTGATACATACTAAGCGTCGAAGGTTACCTTTTTCCAAATGTGGGTTATCTTCTAATTTAAAAGGCAGTGATCTGCCTTTTAAAACTGCATTTTCTATCTTACTATGTATTTGGGTTAACTAAAATTGTTAGATTTTCTTGGCATGGAAGTATACTTTTATTGAGGCAGATATGGCATAAAAGAAGCCATCTTGTGTAGTACTAAGTAACTTTTTTGTTGATTCCATGTAGAAAGTTGTGATGCCTTTGGAAGGTGATAAATTTCATATTAAGCCCAAAAATATTGAATAAAATATTTCATATTTTAAAGTACCACATTTCCTATGATGGGACTAGTATTTTTTCCAGTTTTATTGAGATACAATTGCTGTATAATGTATATGTCTAAAGTGTTCAACAGAATGATTTGCTATATGTATATGTAATATTTCTCCCCTCAAGTAGTTGCAGAAGTAGCCTCTTAAAATTGAGGCTTATTAAAACATAAAGCTTAATATAAAGTTTGATAAACATTTTGACAAGAAAGATGGTCAGTAAAAGTAGCATCTTGATAGTGTTTGCCATTCTAAACCTGTATTGGTGATTTTTCTCTAGGTGAGTCGTCTCATTTTAAATTGGGTGTTATTAATATCCAGATTGGAAGCTGAGAAATAAATTAATTCTTAGACCTAGTTTTAGGATTTATAAGAATGTATTATTAAAGGGCCAAGGTAATATTTTAAAGAATCAAGGTATTTTAGTGCCAGGGGACATGTGCAGAATCTGTGCAGCCTTATCAGTTGGCCATGAGCTATCTGATACACATCTTTGCTGCTAGCTATGGCTGATGTCCAGTATCTCCATTAAGGAAGGGCATATGGGGCACCTGGGTGGCTCAGTCCGTTGAGCGACCAACTTCAGCTCAGTTCATAATCTCAGAGTCTGTGAGTTTGAGCCCTGTCTGGGGCTCTGTGTTGACAGCTCAGAGCCTAGAGCCTGATTCAGATTCTGTCTCCCTCTCTGCCCCTCCCCCTTCTCAAAAATAAACACTAAAAATAAAAGAAAAAAAGGCAGGGTATATAACTAGCTTTGAAGATTCCGTTCTTACTTAATCCATCCCTAAGTTGGGGAGAAGGAGGCAGTGACCGTTAAAAAAGAGTGGCCTCGCTATATTGGGACTGTTCTCTGTTGTTTATTTTAGTACATCAGGGACCCAAGGCACAGAAGGTTGTCTCTCACCCAAAGTAAATTATCTAACTAGTGTCAGAGCCAGGGTTAGATTTGAACTATTCTGGTCCTGGTTCAGAACTACTTCACAGCCACAGTTCATTTCATTTAAAATAGCACATTAAAACCTTTGTTACCTACAGCCTACTGTTGGAGCACCCTCAGGTGCCTGAACCTTTTGAAGGAAACCCCATAGTTGGCCATCTTGACACCTGGGAATTGGCTCTTCAGTAATCCACTGTAGGTCACATGCACACAGGAGAAATGGACAGCTGCAAAGAGCTTGCTATTAAATGTTCTGTTCTGATGAGACGACCTGAAGAGAATGTGTTGTTGACTGGCTGACTAGTGATGTTATAAAAGATGAGACGTGTTTTCTGTGTGTTGAAGCTGAAGAAGAGATGGATAACTTGAGTACTTACTCTGTTCAAGGCATTGTGCTATATATATTAAAAAATGTGGAACGCTTCATGAAGTTGCGTGTCATCCTTGTGCAGGGGCCATGCTAATCTTCTCCGTGTCTTTCCAGTTTTAATACATGTGCTGCCAAAGTGAGCACTGCTATGTGTATATAATGTGATCTTTGAGGTAACTAAGAACAGATAATAATCTTGCTTTGCAATTGTAAAAGCTGGGGTCCCTGTTGACCCTTTCTTGTCCCTCCCGCTTCTTACTTTTTGTTCCAGTCCTGCTGAACTACTGTATCTCCTGAATAAACAATTCTCTTTTATCTAGGCCTCTTGTATCTACACACTTACTCTGCTGCTAAAAAGTCTTCCTGAGGTACCCAACTGGCTTGGTTGATGAAGCAAGCATGTGACTCCTGATCTTGGGGTTATGGGTTCAAATACTACGTTAGGTGTGGAGATTACTTAAAAAACTAAAATTTGAAAAACAAAAACTAGTTTTTTCTTTCGTGGCCTCATCTGACTACTATTATATTGCTTGTCCTGCAGGACTTAGCCTTACTGTCACCTTTTTAGAGATTTTTGTTTATCCTTGGAATTTAGACTGGATTTCCTTCCTGTGTGCCCTTGTAGCCCTATAGGGATTACATTGTTTGCTTGTCTGTGGTTTCTTTTAGTTCCTGTATCTTCCACTGTAAGTTCCTAGAGGACAGGGACTGTCATAATCACCCCTAACATCTGGCACTGTGCTTGGCATATAGTGACATTATGGATAAATGAAATTTAAGAAGGTTAAGTAACTAGTTCAAAGTCATGGGTATTAAATGGCAAAAGTGGGATTTGAATTTAGATTTTTCTGACCTTCAGAGCCTTAGTGAACATTCACCTGAAGCTTTGGAAACCGTTGAGATTCTCATTTCTTAGGTAGGGGTGGGATATGGGAAGTTTAAAAAGCACCCTAGCAAGAGCACTTAACTGCACACAGCAAGGCTTGTTCTTCCTTGCACTGTGCCGTCTGAGAGGTATGAGAAAAATCTGTGGAACCACAGTGGTGGGTAGCCATGATGGGATTTAAAAAGGCAAATTCTAAATAAATAGAAATAAACAAATCAACCAACTAACCAAAACAAAATAGCACATCCTGACAAAGATCTGAGAACAGAAAGGAAAACCAATGACATTTGCCAAAGTTAGAAATTGTTTTTGGAGGGGAGGCAATTTATGTGGTAGTTAAAAGCATAACAATTTGTACAACTTAGCTTTGGGGGAAGAAGGGGAGGATTTTACTGTATTTGGCCAAGACAGATCATTTCTCCCTTGTACCATCCTTGTCTGTATCACTACGTAATAATCATGCAGGTAAGCTGGGAGTCAAGAAAATGCTATATATGTGTGTGTGTGTATGTATGTATATCTGTATATATATGTGTATATGTATATATATATTTATACATACATATATGTACATATAGGAAAGAGATTCATGTTTTACCACTACAGCTATTCTATCTTTAAAGTGGAACAGTCTAAAAGCGCTTAACTTTTAGCCATCTTGGTGATTTCTTTGTAACAGCGATTTTCCCTCTCTTCACCTTCATAATCATGCTTTCCAAAAGGAAAAAAATTGGCTGAACTGTTGTTTTTAGATACTTTGATGTTGTACCATATTGTGCTGTTTTCATATAAACAGAACTAGCATTTTTTTAAAATATCAGATAAGAAAGATGGTGTCAAGGGAAAGCAATATTATAATCTTGGTACAGTTGTTTACTGATTTCTTAGTTAAATGACTTGAGACTGTCAACCAAAGTTTTACTTCCTTAAAGAAGTATTTAATTTAGAGCCTAGGAATTTTGACATGGTAGTAAAATGGGACATTTGATATAACTTTTGCAAGAAAGGTTGTATCAATTAGGATACGTTTGGGCTGTTCTCACAGAGACTTCAACAATAGTTTATTTTTTTTACACGAGAGGTCTCAGGGGCAGTCCTGGGCTGGGATCATGACTTAACTATCTGCCTCCAGCATCACATCCATCTTCTAGCCGTGGGAAGGCATATTGCTGCCCAATGTCCTTTCCCACAAAGGAAGCTGGGAAATTTAGTCTATCTGGGCAGCCATGTGAAGAAAGAAGCAACACTGTGGTTTGCTTTGCCACAGTAGCAAATAAGTGATTGGGATCAACCCCTTTAGGATGTTGCTTTAGCAACACCTGATCATCTTTCTTAAGTCTTTCTTACCTTTTTTTTTTTTTTTTTGGCCTATGCCTGATACTTTAGAGACTTCATTTGATTTGTAACTAATAAAATTGAGTTCTGATTAGTTTTGACAGTCATAAATGTGACTGAGTTTTGATCTCTAACTGAGAACTAATTTTGATGAGTTGTGAAACAAGACAAACATGAAGATATGGCGTATCTGATACAGAGATGTACCATGAGATTGTGGTTGGATTAGAGGTACTGAAAATAGATGATTAACTAACCTTTTTTTTTTCTTTAATGGCTCTTTAAAACTGTGTAAGTAGTTAAGACTATCATTTTAACTGATGGTATTGAATGAGTATATAATTTGAGCCACAAAGATCAGTGAGATCAGTATGTCTTACCAGAGAATCATAGAAGACTTAAAGTAATTTTTATAAAATTACTTTTTGTCTCATAATACCAGAATGGGCACTTTCTATTTCTTTGCTGTTTAGTCTTTGATTTTATCACTGATGTAGCATCTGTGTTTGATTGGCTTTCCTTAAATTATTTCCATACCTGCCACTTGTATACTGTTTGCCTGCTGTTTTTCTCCATTCCTGAATTGTGGGATGTTTCTCTGTTCTATAGTGAGAAACAGCAACATTTGAGGGCACCTGGGTGGCTTAGTTGGTTCAGTGTCCAACTTCGGTTCAGGTCATGGTCTCATGGTTCATGAGTTCGAGCCCTGCATTGGGCTCTGTGATGACAGCTCAGAACCTGGAGTCTGCTTCGGATTCTGTGTCTGCCTCTCTTTCTGCCCTTCCCCTGCTCATGTTCTGTCTCTCTCTCAAAAATAAATAAACATTAAAAAAAACCAAACAATATTTTGAAAAGTACAGTCTACTTAGATATATAAATGCAATGACTTAAAATACGTAAACTTGTTATAAAGTCAAAAATATTTCATAGTTTAAAGAGGGGCAGTTGGCTAACTCAGTTGGTAGAGTGTGCGACTCTTCATCTCAGGGTCATGAATTTGAGCCCTATGTTGGACTTAGAGTCTAAAAAAAGTTGGGTGCTTTACTTAAATAGGCTGTAGAGGATTATTTTTCCAAACTGAAGAGAAAATTATTAAAAGACTAAGTCACTTTGGCTATCCAAATATAGGTCAAGATTAATAATACTAAATGATGAGTGCAGATTTGGGTTTGTTTTTTTTTAACTGAGTATAGGAGAAAGAACCACATAGTTTTTAATACAGTGGTTTATCCTTGTTGTGATCTGGTGCCCCTGTATGAAAGGGAGCCAGCTTCTGAAACAAGACAAGTGTAAAATTATGAGTACTATGTGGTGAATACTGTTGGTTATTGGCTCTTGGTTACAGTTTAACTCAGAAAAGGTGTCATGCTTATTGTTAGGCCTCTGACCCTCCATAATTCCAAGCAAGGTCTTGGAAGCAATAGTATCTTCCATTTACTGCACACATTAGGAGAAAAGTACTTTGACTTTAGCAACTTGTGATTCTAGGTCTCAAAGTCTAAAATATAAAAGTATTTCAGGCGATAAATGTATAACTACACAATTTCTTCTGATGTTACATCATTTTTTTTTTCTTGGTTTCTATTTTGAAAAGAAACCTGCACATTAACTTCAGGCATTTATTTATAAAGAGCAGGAATAATTTGTTCTTTTAAAACATCCAGATCCATTTGTGATAGGTTAGATTTTAAAACTCGAACTTAAAAGACTATGACATAAGGGCAGTGGGCTGGCTCAGTCAGTAGAACATGCAACTCTATCTCAGGGTTGTGAGTTTGAGCACCACATTGAGTATAGATATTACTTTAAAATTTTAAAAATTCTTAATTTTTTTTATATTTATTTATTTTTTGAGAGAAACACTGAGACAGTGCATGGGCGGGGAGAGTCAGAGAGAGAAGGAGACACAGAATCTGACGCAGGCTCCAGGCTCTGAGCAGTCAGCACAGAGCCCAATGCAGGGCTCAAACCCACTAACTGTGAGATCATGGTTTGAGCCAAAGTCGGACGCTTAACCAACTGAGCCACTCAGGTGCCTTCACACACACACAAAAAATCTTAAAAAAAATAAAAGGCTATGAAGTAAAAAAAAAAAAAAGAAACAAAAAAACAAAAAAAAAACCCCACATATATCAAATGTGTAAGGCACCCAGAGCTTCTGTATGAAGGAAGTTCAAGAATGTCAAAGCTAAAGAAGCACTGTAGGAGAATTCTAACTATATAAAATCTGGTAAAACATAAAATTAAGAAAGGCTTTATAGGTTGGAGTAGGCCATCAGTTATGAATACAGTTGAGCGGATTCTTTAGAAGGAATGTGTTCTTTAATTTGCTTTTCTCTAGAATTTTTGATATGCCTTTGTCTAAAACTGTTCTAGTAGCCATTAGCCATATGGAGCTGTTTAAATTGAAGTGTTAGATTCAAACTGCCAGATATCTATTTTGTCCAGTTTCCCTAGAATGAATGTTGACTTGTTTGATTTGTTGTTAGTTCGTTATAAGTGATAATTGGCCTTGAATATACAGGATAGTTCATATATGAAGGAACCAGTGTTTGTAGGGCTTTTTAAAAACTCCTGAATTTCTTTAACCTTTTTGCTCTATTTCACTGTGTTTTCAGTCAGTGGTACCTCCATAGTCTGTTCACTGTCAGCCCTGTGCCAGACTCGAAGCATGCACTGACTTCAGACGCACCTTCTTCTCTGCTGATAGACAAAATTTCAGAGCACCTGGGTGACTCAGTTGGTTAGGCATTTGGCTCAGGTCCTGACCCAAGGTCATGGGATCAAGCCTTATGTTGGACTCCATGCTAACAGTGTAGAGCCTGCTTAGGATTCTGTCTCTTCCCTTTCTCTCTGCCCCTCCCCTTCTCAGTCACGTGTGCATGAACATTCTCTCTCTCTCTAATGGACAAACTTAAAAAAAGTATTTAAATAAATTTCTAATGCTTAACAAAAAAGTGGGGGGAGGGCATCTGGGTGGCTCAATCAGTTAAGTGTCTGACTTCAGTTCAGGTCATGATCTCATGGTTCATGAGATGCTAACTGACTGAGCCATGCAGGCACCCCAAAAGAGAAGATTTCTTAATCCAGCCAAAGGTTAGAGACTTTTCTTTGTAGGATAATTTTATTATATTATGAAATTGAGCACAGGTTTATAAACTATAATAAGACTATAGCTTAACCAAAAGAGAACTGGGGTGAGAGTAAATGGTGCCTTTCTGAATGCTAGAATTTTACTTTTCTCAGTCCTGTGCAGGTAGATGTAAAATCTGTG
>NC_043706.1:93265692-93268035 GCF_006229205.1 Suricata suricatta | reverse complement strand
CATCAAGATAAAAAGCTTCTGCACTGCAAAGGAAACAATAAAAAAAACTAACAGGCAACGGACAGAATGGGAAAAGATAGTTGCAAATGGCATATCGGATAAAGGGCTAGTATCCAAAATCTACAAGGAACTCACTAAACTCCACACCTGAAAAACGAATAATCTAGTGAAGAAATGGGCAGAAGATCTGAACAGACACTTCTCCAGAGAGGACATCCAGATGGCCTACAGGCACATGAAACGATGCTCAGCGTCACTCATCATCAGGGAAATACAAATCAAAACCACACTGAGATACCATCTCACACCGGTCAGAGTGGCTAAAATGAACACATCAAGAGACTATAAATGCTGGCAAGGATGTGGAGAAACAGGCACCCTCCTACACTGTTGGTGGGAATGTAAACTGGTGCAGCTGCTCTGGAAAACAGTGTGGAGGCTCCTCAAAAAACTATCCATAGAACTCCCCTATGACCCAGTAATAGCACTGCTAGGGATTTACCCAAAGGATACAGAAATGCTGATGCATTGGGGCACAGCACATGCACCCCAATGTTCATAGCGGCACTTTCTACAATAGCCAAATTGTGGAGAGAGCCTAAATGTCCATCACCTGATGAATGGATAAAATAGATGTGGTATATATATATAATAGAGTACTATATGGCAATGAGAAAGAATGAAATCTGGCCATTTGTAGCAAAATGGATGGACCTCAAGGGTGTCATGCTAAGTGAAATAAGTCAGGCAGAGAAGGACAGATACCATATGTGTACACTCATAGGTCTAACAGGAGAAACTTAACAGAGGACCATGGGGAGGGGAAGGGGGAAAGAGAGTTGGGGAGAGAGAAGGACACAAATCATGAGAGACTATTGAATACTGAAAACGAACTGAGGGCTGAAAGGGGAGGGTGAGGATGGAAGGGGGTGATGGTCATGGAGGAGGGCACTTGTAGGGAGAAGCACTGGGTGTTATATGGAAACCAATTTGACAATAAACTATTAAAAAAAATAAAGCACTTTCATAAATCAGTGTCGTTTCTCAGTATACGCTTTAATACCTTCTTTTCTTAAACATGTGAAGTTGGTGGTGAGTCCGTGTTGGCTGTAAAGGGTTGAACAAGTTGCAAAGCAAAAACAGCTTCAGTTGTAGATTCATTGAAATGTCCTAGAGAACTTCAATTTTTGTAACTTCCTAACTTAAAATCTTGGTTATTATAAAGATTGTTTGAATTGTATAACAATTGTCTTTGGCAATTTTTTGAGTTAAAAAAAGTTTTTATGTTTATTTATGAGAGACATAACTTGCAGGGGAGAGACAGAGAGAGGGAGACACAGGATCTGAAGCAGGCTCCAGGCTCTGAGCTAGCTGTCAGCACAGAGCCCCACGTGGGGCCCAAACTCACAATATACAGGTATGGATCTCTTACTTTCTCCTACCTAGAATTCATGGAACTTCATGGATGTGTAGGTTAAAGACTTCCCACAAATTTAGGAAGTCTTCGGCCATTCTTTATTCTTTTTTCTCTTGTGAGACTCCCACAAGAAGTGTTTCAGTTCCTGTGTGGTATTTCACAGGTCTCTGAGGCTGTTCTGTTTTCTTTCTGTTCTTTAGAATGAACAGTTTCTATTGATCTGTCATTTACTGATTTCTTTTGTCTGCCACCTCAAATATGAATATGCTAGTTGAGCTAATTGAGTGAATTTTTCATTTCAGTTACTACACTTTTCAACTCCATCAATTTCAGCTCACGTCTTCCTTATACTCTCCTTTTGTTCAGGTGTTCTATTCATTGAATCATTGTCATCATTATTTCCTTGAATTCTTTAAGCATAGTTTCTTTTCGTTGTTTGGACATATTTATGTTAGCTGTTTTGAAATCCTTGTCAGCTAAGTCCAACAGCTGAACCTCTTCAGAGATAGTTTCTTTTTTTTTAATGTTTATTTATTTTGAGAGAGAGCACCCACCAACAGGCTGGGGGCAGAGAGGGAGAGAGAGAATTCCAAACAGGCTCCACACTGTCAGTGCAGAACCTGATGTAGGACTCAGCCCCATGAACCATGAGATCATGACCTGAGCCAAAATCAAGAGTCAGACGCTCAACCGATTGATTGAGCCACTCAGGTGCCCCGAGGTAGTTTCTAATGAAAACAGTTCTGTTTCTTCTCTGTATATGGAATATACTTTCCTATTTCTTTGCATGTTTCATAATACTTTTTTAGTTAAGCTGGACATTTTAGGTAATATACTTTAGAGACTCATGAATTATGTTACCTCTAACCCCCTCTACACCTGGGAGGGGGTCTGTTACTACTATATCTTTATTTTTTTAAGGACCT
>NC_043706.1:93245486-93265592 GCF_006229205.1 Suricata suricatta | reverse complement strand
TTAACTTTGTGCCAGGTCTTCTCGTGTCCATGGCTCTTCTGTATCTGTGAAAGGCCTCACAGCCAGAGAGCTATAGATAAGTAAGGCCCTTGCCATCTTTCCTAGGCCTGCATGCAGCTCTATGTAAGCACACAGCCTTTCAGACCACCAGGGATAAGGGGGAACTTATTAAGGGCCCTCATGGTTGTATCATTCTCAGGACATCTTTGCTAAACTTCCATCAAGTCTGCTGGTGTGTTTCCTGTCCCAGTCAATCTTGGACCCTTTGGCTGCTGCACTATTGGCCTTCCCTGTTGTTTGCCACCAAGATCACTGTTGTTCTCAACAATATCCCCTGCATATGGAACTTTTCTGCATTCTTCCTTTGATCAGTCATCACCCTGTAGCAGTGTTGGCGCTGGTTTTGCCCCGCATGGTAAAACTACCATAGATGGAGTTCATGGAGCAAGGTTAAAACAGCACAGACTTCCACTGTTCTTACCTGAGGTTCACTATTTTTTCTTGAATAAATGTTTTTCACTTTGTTATAGGTCTTCAGCCAGTTTTCAGAATCCTGATAGGGTTGTTTTTGACATGTTTGTCTGGGTTTTATTATTTTTGAAAGAGAGTGGGGAGAGAGTGAGAATCCCAAGCAGGATCCATGTTGTCAGCAAAGCCTTACACGTGGCTTGAACCCACCATGAGATCATGAACCGAGCCAAAACCCAACAGTCAGGTGCCTAACCGACTGAGCCACCCAAGCGCCCCTTGGCTTTTTTATTTTTTAATGTTTATTTATTTAGAGAGCAAGGGAGGGACAGAGGGAGAATCCCAAGCAGGTTCCACATGGTCATTGCAGAGCCCAGCATGGGGTTCGATCTCACAGACCATGAGGTCATGACCTGAGCCTCAATCAAGAGTCGGATAGATGCTCAACTGACTGAGGCCACTGAGGCACCTCAACATGTTCATCTAGTTTTTATAAGATTTTTGGGGTGGGGAGAGTGGGGGGAGGCTTTGCTTAGTTCTTTACTTCACCATTCTAGCAGCTCCACCCTTTTCTAAAAGTTTTTATTTAAAAATGCTTTTTGGGGCACCTGGGTGGCTCATTCGATTGAGCGTCTGACTTCAGCTCAGGTCATGATCTCATGGTTCATGGGTTGAAGTCCTGCATTGGGCTCTGTAGTGACTGCTAGCTCAGAGCCTGGAGCCTGCTTCAGATTCTGTGTCTCCCTCTCTCTCTGTCCCTCCCCTGTTCATGCTCTGTCTCTGTCTCTCAAAAATAAATAAATGTAAAAAAAAAAAATTAAATTAAAAAACTTAAAAAAATTTTTTTTGAAAGAGAGAAAGAGAGAGCCAACAGAAAATAAGTGGGGAAGGGGCAGAGAGAGAGGGAGACACAGAATCTGAAGCAGGCTCTATACAGTCAGCACTGGGCCTGACCTGGGGCCTGAACCTACAAACAACGAGCCGAAGTAGGATGCTTAACCACCTGAGCCACCTAAGGCACCCTCACCCTTATCTCTTTACATTATACTTCTCTTTGAGATTTCATATTTTGAAGAGATATTATTATTATTATGCTTTTAATGTTATGTGTGCTCAGAAGCACTTTTTGTGCAGTGTTTAAGTGTTTTTAAAGGCTTCTTAATCAAGTACTAGTTTCTTGCACATAGTAGTTTAGGTACTTATTAAATGCTTAGTGGAGTTTTTAGTTTTATTTATTTAACATCTACTTTGGGTTAGGTACTATACGTGAACATTGAACTTGAACATGAATTCCCTCTCTCTGCATATCTGTATGCATGTGACCCTAAGCAAATTATCTCACTCCACATTTTTATTTTCTTCATCCATAAAATGAAACTTCAGAGGGTTAAATGTGACATGTGGCATGATATTTGCCCTACACTAGGTAGCCAATAAGTGAAAATATATGTGAAGTAATAGTAGTTCCTCTTTAATAATTGAGGTAAATGGAAGTATCTTCATTTTAAAGGTGATGCAACTGAGATTTAGAGAAGGAAAGTAACTTGACATGGTCATACTGTTAATGAGTTCCAGAGGAGAACATGAACCTCAGTCTGTTTGAGTAAATTATCTGTTTCTTAAAGCTTCCAGAAATCAGAAATAGTATCACAAATTTATGATTAGCTCCAACTATTCGAAGTTTAGAAATGTGCAAAGGATATATTGAATGAATATATATATATTCACATACATTTGCATTTTCCCCCCAATAATGTAAATGTCAGAAACTTCTTTCAAAAGTAAAATAAACAATTGTTTAAACCTAAGCTATAACTGTACTGACTGTAATGTTGAATCTCCTAGTGAGTGGAAAAAGCAAGGACTTTAAATTCCTCATCCACAAAATTGAACATCTCAATTTGAAATTTTTTCATACATGATGATGTAAGCAGCCATAAAAGTATACTTCGAAAATCATTTTATTAGCTTTGAAGCCTCTGAGCCTAAAAGGTTGTGCATACATGTCTTTTTCATAATGTACTCCCCAAACTGTAGTTTTAAAGAAACTTGCCCCATGGTATCCTAGTATTCTTAATTTCTCCATCCTTACCCTTACCTATCTTGTCTGTATGAAGTGTGCTAAATCAAGGACCATGTCCATATACTTAGTGTTCATGGTAGATTCTCAATGCCTTTTATTTTGTATAGTGTTTAGCATGCCAAGTAACATTAGTGGTTTTGAGACTTCATAATTAATAGTTATAGATGTTATGACTTAAAATATGTTATTTGGCATACTTCCAAGTAGGGTTTGGGAGCTAGAAGTGAAGGATCTGGAAAGATTTCCTTTTCTTACAAACCACAACTCTGAGGAGACGGCAGGTAAAGGAAAGTATCAGGAGAAAAGAGACTAGACCAAGTACTCAGAACTGAACTGAAATTATGAGGGACAGAATCAGAATACCCTGCTCTTCAGCCCCGCCCCTGCACCCCACAAACACTGAGTATACCTAACAGTTAGAGTGTGCTAGCAAGAAATTTCTTTGAATTCTACAGACTTAATAATGTATTGAAATCTTTGATGACAAATTACAACTCCTCTTGTGACCTGTGCTCTTTCCAATAGTTTATTATGAGGGTTCTTAAAAGAGTTACTTACTATTTCTAATAAAAGGGTTTGTGTTAATGATTTGAGTACTTTCGGGTTATTAGAACAATAATCACTCTTTGTGGGGCTAAATGAAAGGAATAAAGTAATGACACTGCTGTCAGTCTCTATATTTAAAGTATGCATGTATATAGTATTTAATATCAGTGTCTAGTTGCTCTTATTATTGCTAGTCACTCATAAGAGAAAGGAGTCTATTAATAATAGGTATCACTCATGTCTTAGAGAATTAAGACTCATTAAATATGCTTTTTCATGTTTTCATGTTACAGGTAATATTTCATTCATTGAAGAAACATCTCCACTTCTTTCTTTTGTAATGTAGGTGGCAAATTATTTCATACTATCTATTCGTAGAAGTTTATCAGGTTAGTGCAGAGAAAGCAACTTAGTCTTAAATTACAACTTTTATTTTGGGGCTTCGCTTTGCGTTAGGGTAGGAAAACTTCAATTCATTAGCTTCTTAAGTTACAGAGGAACACTTCCTTAACTAAATAATCCATAATGAATGCAGTGAACTATTTTAGCTTTTCTGGGGACCTCTGCTGCTCAGAACATAGTCAGCAGCTAATATGGAAGGAAAAAAGTTAACAGCAAAGAGTTAAAAATTAAAAAGTGTATACAGTTAATTAGGTACCATATTTTTATATGAAATACTGCCCTCTCAGTATGCTTCTTACTTAGCACAGTTCTACCAAAGTCAGATTACTGATTCAGTTATCTGTTACTGTGTAACAGACAACCCCAAAAATTGGTGGCTTAAAACAACTAACATTCACTTTATCACATTTCTGCAGTTTGGTTAGGTCTTAGAAGGACCATCTTATCTCTGATTTCCTTTGATATCTGCTGGAGCAGCTTGACTGGGGCTGGAGAATTTATTTCCAAGATGATTCAGTCATATGGCTGGCTACCAACTGGGAGTTCAGCTGGGGCTATTGATCAGGTCCTCAGTTGTCCTCCATGTGAGTGACTAGACTTTTTTTTTTTAATGTTTTTTATTTTTGAGAAATAAAGCTACTGAGAGGTATGATTTATTGTAGGCAACCAAAGTAATAGCCTCCTACTACAGTTATATACCTTCTCAGTCTACAGTATAGTATAACCTCTTCAGAGGACATTTTGAAGCCTTAACATTTACAACCTTTGGCTCAGTAATTTCACCTTTAGGGCTTTGTCCTAAGGAAAGTATATAAATTCTCTGGATCTGTATCCAGGCTTCATCTAGCTCTCATCCATAGCATTTTTCCAAGGGTGAGATAACTGGTTAATGCAAGACTTGGGATTAAAACCAGCTTGTCTGGCTCCAGAGCTGCCTACTTAATGATTGTATTATACCACCTTCCATATAGGTAATGTCTGTATATAATTATGTTAGTGATACCAGTTGAGAAGCTCATAACATAGTTAATAAAAATACAAGTTGTACACATAAAGGTCTGAAAGGATATGTATCAAAATGAAATATCTACAAAGGAATGTATATTACTATTAATTTTTTAATTGTATGGATATTTTTTTTATTTTTTAGTTTAGTTTTTGAGAGCGAGAAAGAGAGTATGTGCATGCAGGGGAGGGGCAGAGAGAAAAGGAAAGAGAGCCTACACACAGGGCTCACTTTCAGGAACCATGAGATCGTGATCTGAGCCAAAATCAAGAGTGAGACACTGAGCCACCCAGGTGCCCCTAATTTTAAGGATGCTTTTTATGAGCCTACCGTGCAAACTTAATGTGTTGTTCTTCATATATATGTAGTGGGGTGTTTTGGTTTTTTTTTTTTTTTTTTTTGAGATTTAAACATTTTTATTTCATTATTATTATTTTTTAAATTTATTTTTTAGAGAGAGAGAGAGAGCCAGCAGGGGGGTCAGAGAGAGAGACACAGAATCCGAAGCAGGCTCCAGGCTCTGAGCTAGCTGTCAGCAGAGCCCCATGTGGGGCTTGAACCCACAAACCATGAGATCATGACCTGAGCTGAAGTCAGACACTTAACCAACTGAGCCACCCAGGTGCCCCTATTTCATTATTATTTTTAATTATTTATTTATTTTAAGAGAGAGAGAGCAAGCAGAGGAGGTGTAGAAATAGAGGGGAACAGAGTGAGAATCCCAAGCAGACTGCACTGTCATCATGGAGCCTCACGCGGGGCTCAAACCCATGAACTGCGAGATCATGCCCTGAACAGAAACCAAGAGTCAGACATTTAACTGACTGAGCCACCCAGTCACCCCTTATTTTATTTTTTAATTTTTTTTTATTTTGAGAGAGAAAGCTCAAGTCGGGGAGGGTCAGAGAAAGAGGGAGACAGAGAAAATCCTAAGCAGGCTCTGCACAATCAGCGCATGGCTCAGTGTGGGCCTCAAACCCACGAACTATGAGGTGGTAACCTAGGCTGAAGTTGGATGCTTACCCAATTGAGCCACCCAGGCGCCGCCAAATTTTTTATTTTTAATCTTTACACACAGTTTGGGGCCTGAACTCACAGCCCCAAGATCAAGAGTTGCATGCTGCACTGACTGAGCCAGCCAGGCAACTCTTTGTCTATTTTATTTCTGCTCCTTTAACCGCTCCCCACCCTCTGATTTCATGCTGTAAATATCTCTTGAGGAGGAAATCTTTTATAGATCCCTATAGTCCATATGTACGTGATAGTACATGTATAGAAATTTAGAGTACACTTCATGAATAGAGTTTCTTAACTAATATTCTTCAGTTGCTTTCCACCTTATAGTTTAACTTAATGACTTTGAATCCCATTTCCACTTAACTCTCCTAAGGGTTAGTTCCAAATCACTGTCCTTGAGGAGGTAAAATATTATTTCCCATGATTGTGCTGTCTAAACTAAAATCACTTGGTGGTCATACAGCTTCCTTGGCTCCCCTGCCCTGTTTCGCAGTTAGTAGGTGTAGGACAGTGGTTCCAGAGCAGTGCTTCTCGGTCCTGGCTGCACCTTAAAATTACCTAAAAATACTGACGTTTAGGTTCCATCTCAGACTCATCTGAATGAAATTCTGTAGGTGGTAGCACTTGGAATGTGTGTGTGGGTTGTGTGGGAGTGGGTGGGTGTTTAAAACGCCTGAGACAGTTCTTCCCAGGAGGCATGTTGGAAATATACAGAAAATAGTTTTGCACTTTTAAAATTGTTCAGAAAAGCTCATAAGCTATTAATAGGCAGTTTTCTTTCAGGAGAAACCTATATAAGCTTATGTAAATGTTCACAAACTATTCTGAACAGGTTTTTCTTTACAGAATAGTTATTACTGCTCAGTTTCCTTAAAGGTTGCTCATTGAAAACCTTGCATGAGCTCACAAATGAGTCTTGTTGCCAATTCACAAATGAAGACTATGGACAAAGTAGGAAAAGTATATGGAGTTACTTGATTTGTGCATTAAAGCAGTCTAGATAATTTTTTCTCTACTGTTTTGGAAATTATGCCGTAAAGGATACTTCTTTCATGTTGTACACCTGAAACTAATATCATATTGTATGTCAACTATACTTCAATTTTTTAAAGAAAGGATACTGCTTTTAAAATAGTGGGAAATTGTATCACTAGAAGGCCATGTCCTTATTTTTTTTTTTTTTTAAAGAAAGAAACTAAACTAAATACCTTGGCTTAGTGACAATCTACATTTCAAAGGTTCTCTGGACTAAAAGCTTATTCTTCACTTAAATGACTTCTCCCCAGCCATATTTAGAGTTCATCTAGGTTATAAACCATATCTCCAGTTATTCATGCTGTTCCAGATTGGGTAAAACAAGTATCAAAAGCACTGAAGGGCGAGGTAATAGCTTAAGCACTTCTCAGCTTATCCTTTATCTCTAGATGTAGATATTTGGAGAAATGCAGTCATTTAATGAGAACTCAAGTGAGGCATCCATTTACATCTCTTAGGATTGGTTAAATAGGGTATGGTCTATTGAGTATACTTTTGATGTTGTTGCCAGTCTCTTTTTTTTCAAGTGTACACGTGACATTATCTGAAGAAATACTAGAAACACCTAGTAAACATTTTTCTAATATCTATTGTTAAGCTATATTCAGGTGATCACATTTTGAGGCTTGGTTTTCTGTTTGGCTACCAGTGATAGTCAGGTTACATATAGGATATCTGTGAGCTGCTGACTTTAAAAGGTCAGCCTGTGTAAATGTGTGAGACCCTGCTTTTTGGAGACCAGTGTGACAGTTTCCTCTGTTTCCATACATGTGAAGGGAGCACTTATTTTAGAGCTCTAATACTATGGTTTCAAAAATTTGTTTTTCAGTATATAAAGTCTACTTGGATTCCTGATGATTTTACTCTGTGTGATTAGTAGTACCTTCTGGGAAATAGCTGGTTTCTTTTTTATACAAAGGGCAGGGTTTTTAGTTGTTTATATTTGTTGTATAGTTGACACTGTTATATTAGTTTTGGGTATACAACCTAGTGATTTAAAACGTCTACCGGTTGTCCTTTGCTCACCACTAAATAGCAGTTTTAGAGTACAGGCATACAGACATCTCAGGACGTTTCATCCCTTTGGAATTTTGTTTCTAGTATATTATTAGAACAAATAAAAACCAACTAAATCATACTGAATAGTTTTCTTCAAGTCTTTAGTCTCATTCAAGTTTTCTGTATGTCCCAGGTATCTGGTGTAATTAGTCCATCACCTTTTCATGTGCTCTGCAAAATATATTCTCTTCCAAATGAAAAGGCAAGATATACAGAAGCTTGAGAATTGCTCTGAATTCTCCTAAAGCAAGTACAAATATCCATGGCTTCATTTTAGCCAAATAGACTATAAATCCTCTTCTTAATCTATTTGCTAAATCAAATTGTGAACATAATACACTTACAGATCTGTATGTTGACACTATATTTGGCAGGGAGTAGGGCTTTCATGCAGTAAGCCAGCCTTCTCATCGTTAAAGTCAGGCAAATAACTTCACCTGCAAGTGTAAATTTCTCCAAGAAGCAGAGTACATTTTGTGCTCCGATGGTTCTATAAGGGTTAAGTTACGTGGGTAAATTCCAAATGGCACTAAATTTTATTACAAGGGCAAGTGCAAGAATAAGAAAAATCTTACTATAAAGAAGAGAAAAGGTAACTTTACATTGGAGAAATCTGGCTGACTTAACCTTAATCAAGTGAGGCAATAACGGAACAAACTGACATCATGTCCCTTCTGATGTGATGCACTGAGAAGCTTCAACATTCCTGCCGTTAGGAACATTGCCGCCAGAAATGCAGGACATGAAACTGGTCATGAGGAAACAGACAGACAAACTCAAATGTTCAGAGTATCTCAAATATCTGACCTGCAGTGTGTAAAACTGTCAATATCTTGAATGGCAAAAAAAAAAAAAAAAGTCAGAAGACTGTTCTAAGTTGAAAGACCAAAGTGATAACAAGGCAGAACTTGATTCTTTTTTTAACCTTTTTTTCACCTTTTTTTCCTAAAATAATATCCTTTGTATGATTTCCCAAGTAGGAAAAAAGAAATTATCTGGGCTAGTTTAACTTCTGCACCATCTGTTTTGATATACTTTCACATTATTATCCCCCATTTGTGTAAGTAAGCAAATTGAAAAACACGTTAGTCAGACAGCTAAATGATAGTGCTGGAGTTTGAACCTTAGACACAGCCTGAGCTCTTAACCACTATCGTAATGTAGAATGTTATAAAGTGTATGCTTTCATACTGAATGACTGAATCTCTGTGAGATTTGAAGGGAAGGGTGATAATGAGTAGGGTTACTGACTTTAATTTTCTTTGACTATAGAGGAATAGTACAAGTTTTATAAAACAAGATATTAGAAATAATCTTAAATTGGATTAAAATGTCATTTCTTTAATTGAAGCATTGAATGCTTTTCCTTTGTATTTTCTCTTTTTCTGTTCTGTATTTCATTTATTTCCACTCTGATCTTTATTAGTTTCTTCCTTCTACTTGTTTTTTGTTTAGTTTGTTCTTCTAGTTTCCTAAGGTGGAAGTTTATTCATTTGAGATAGTTCATCTTTTTTCATGTGGACATTTACATCTCTGCATTTCCATCTCAGCTCTGCTGTAGCTGCTTCTGTGATTTTTTGAACCAGTCAGACACGTTAAAGTAATAGTTTCTAAACTTGTGTGTTAATCATCTGGGGAACTTTTTTAAAGGTCTCCTTTTCCTAGAAGCTAATCTAATTGCTCTGAGGTAGGCCTCAAGACTGGTGGTTTGGTTTGGTTTTTAGAGACTACCCAGATTACTACCATTTGAAAACGTGTTGAGCTGTATCTTCAATGTTATTTGTTCACTTTTCTCTACTTGTGTTCTGCTTCTATTTAAGAAATTGTTTTAAGCTACCTAGGTAATTCTGAAGCATTCACTGGGGTTGAAGAATCACTGATATCTTTGATTTTGGTAGTAGTGGTAGGATATCGAGTAGAAATTTTGGATTTTCTCTCTCTGACTTTTTAACATTGTGTCCCATTTTTAGATGTGTATTTTGAAGTTCCTTTCAGTGCCAGATGCGAACATTCTTATAGTCTCAGTTTTTGCCTCCCTTGATAATATAGGTAATTTATTTTATAGTTTTCTAAAATGTTATTAAGTAGTGGTGACAAATTTACTAGTTTTTGGGTTATAATGATTAAAAAGGCATATTTTGGAATGGTGAATAAAGTCGGTTTTTTAGACTTTGTGAATTTCAGGCACCAACGTACTTAACTTTTTGAGAGGCAGATAATTGTAATTCTTTGCCTTTTAAATATTAGTTTGGGCCATAGCCCTGACATAGCTTTAAGTGATTGTTAACATTGGGTTTCTTATATAGATCCTATGGGAATAGTTGATGGACCTGTTCATAAAAGCCTGTGTCTTTCCCTCAGATGTATGGTGAAACCTGATTTGTACAGCTTTCATAATTCCATGAATGTAATTGAGAAGACCAGGCTTATTCAAACTTGCCTTCAGCACTTACTAATGATACTTCACAAATAGATAGACTATGTCTTAGTTTATTGTTCTTGCCTGCTAGTGGACTTCAGTTTTACTTGTCTCAATCTTGCCTGTCTCTGGTCACTGTTCCTACAAAAAAATATTGTTATACGAAAGGATGAGTTTGACATTTTTACCTATTAGGTAAAAGTAACCATAGCTAAGCAGAAAATAGTGGCTTCTAATTTATGCTCAGTGTGAGCAGTTTAGAGCACCTTCTATAATTAGGGGGAAAATATGAATGTTGGAGTGACAGAATATTAAATGTTGCCTTTTAAAAGTTTCAGAAGTTTTAGTGCTCTTAAATAAGTTAACCGTATTTAAGTCTGATTTACATTTAATTTCAGAATTCATTTTATTTCTCTCTGGGTAAGTCTAAAGCATTTTAACTGAAATCCAAAGGAATTTTTGCTATAATTTGCCTTAGTAGTCTGGTTCTTGTCCATATTCTTCAAGCAGTTAAACCCTAGAAATAGCTAGAACCAACTGTTTTCTTTTTTTAAGGTACAACTGACATTTTACATTAGTTTCAGGTGTACAGTATAATGATTCCATATTTGACTACACTGTGAAATGATCACCATAGGAAGTCTAGTTAACATCTCTCAGCATATATATTTCCAATTTTTCTGGTGATGAGACTAGAACCAGCTGTTCTTTATGCTGCCTTGTGCACAAACATGGAGCTGATCTGTCCAGTTCTGTGGCTTCAACTTTTGTGGTAACTTTTCTGTCCTGTTTTTCTGTTTCAGAGTTATTTTCCTCTTGGGAAATGTTTGTTAACTCCTGGTGCTAACAGATATATACCTTTGCCAGATACTCAGGGCACGGTTTAACCTTTTCAGTTTTCCCACAATCTATGCTTTAGACTACTATGCATGTAGTTCACACTGTTTTCGCCATTCTCGACTGTCTTCTGATAGTATGGCTTACTCCATGTGTTAAGAGAATACTGGCCAAATCAGTTGTCAATTCCATTATTACAAATGGTATCATACTGTATATACTGTTCTGAAACTTCTTTTACTTTTATAAAATTTTATTTTTTTATGTAGTCACTGTCCCCATCGTGGGGGGGGTCAAACTCCCAACACTGAGATCAAGAGTCACATGCTCAAAAAAACCAAACAACAAAAAAAGGAGTCACGTTGTTCTACTGACTGAGCCAGTTGCCCCTGTTCCGAAACTTATACTTAACCGGTCTCAGGCAGGTTTTCCACTCAGTCTGTGGCTAAATTGTAGTTTGTAAAAGCTTTATAATATTTCGTTTTATGTTTGTAACAATTTTATTAGGTTTTGTTTGTTTTACTATTACAGGAACAATGCTTAAGTAAATTTCTATACACCAATATTTTTTTGTATCTGTGGAAATATTTGTAGGATTAATTCCTAGTGGGATTGTTGACTTAAAAGATAATATGCATTTCAAAGAGTGATGTCACCAAAATGCCCTCCTTAAAGGCTGTACCAGTTTTTACTACCATCAGCAGATTTTTCAAGTGACTCTGTCCCACTAGGTATTAAAATGTAACACCTGCTTGTCTGGTGAGTGAAAATGGAACCTTACTGTTTTAACTAGCATTTCTTGTGTGAGTGAAGTTAAACATTATTGGCCATTAATCTTTCTGTGTTCTGCCTATTTTATTCATCTTTGTCCTTCACTGGTTCTTTATATTTTAATAACGTTATCCTTTTGTTTTATGTTGCAAATATTTGTCTATAGATTGTTGTTGGTCTTTCAGCTTTGTTTTTGTTTGTGGTATATGGTATTTTTAAACTATGTAAACTTAAACTTTTTATACATTTATGCTTTAACCTCCCTATTATAGTATAAACTTCATAAGGACTGGGGCTCTATCTCAGTCATCTTTATATTCCCCAACTTACCTAGCACTAGTCCTTTTATAGATGTTCCCAAACTGTAATTACAGTTTGAACCTTCTTAAACCTGTAGGGGTGGAAGGAAGTAATCATCCTAACCCTTCCCTGTTTAGGAAACCAAACCGAAACATTTTATGAGGGTGAAATAAGTTGAAAGTGACCAGTGAAGAGTTTGTAATCAACAGTGGCTTAAAGAAAACACCTCATTTTTTTCAGTTTTATTTTGATCAAGTTGAGTTGAAAGATGTGTTGATCAGGAGGAAGTTAACAGGCAGACTTGCCACTCCAAATGTAACGTGTAAATATAACGAATTACATGATCCAGGGAACTGAGGTGGCTCAGTTGGTTGAGCACCCATCTCTTGATTTCAGCTCATGATCCCAGGGTCATGGGATTGAGCCCCACGTTGGGCTCCACAATGAGCATGGAGCCTGCTTAAAATTCTGTCTCTTCCTCTGCCCCTTTCCCTGCTTACTGCGTGCACTGTCACTCTCTCAAAATAAAAAAATAAATTTAAAATTAAAATTCCCTTAAAAAAAATGAATTACATAATGTGACTTGATCAAAACTCTGAAGCAGTTCTCATATAAAAAGAAATCCTAGCCAGCTGAGGAAACTAAAGAGTCTTGACTGTGATCCCTTTTAAAAATATATAATCTATCAAACTATTAGCTAATTTATAGAAAGGAATGGACTTTTTCTCCCTCCCACTCCTCTCCTATTAAAGTGAATCAGATATAGTCATGATTGTGTCAAAAGTTCAAAAGGGAAAATGGAAGGTAAAATGAGCTGAATTGGCATTCTTCCCTCAACATTGTACCTGTAAGCTTGATATGTTGTTTCAGAGATTAACTTTATGGACTTCCGTACCCAGAAGTATGAAAATTCTTAAGGAACTCTTTCACAAGCTTGATCTTAACATACTGAATAAAGAGAGCAGCTAATCCCTTTTGTAAAGTAATTTGAGAGGAGGGAATTCAAAATGTAAAATCTCACCTGCAGAAAACACTCAATTCTATAAAAGCCTTTCTATCTTTAGACACTTACTTACAAAGACTTAATATTTTAATGCGGAAGGGTGAGCTTGGTTAAAAAGCCAATGGGTGAAATTAGAGAGAAATAATCCAGTGCTTTCTTTCTGGGAATTATCATCCTGCTCCCCAGGGGACCTAATTTTATTCCCTGTGGGGAATGAGAATACCCTTCTGTACAGCAAGCCAGCATCTCTAAATATAAGATTGACTTTTAGTATAATAAGAGTCTTGTTAGGTGCAATTTTGCTCTTAGTCATTAATACAATGAACAAATGTTGTGGTTACCTGGGAAAGAAAATTCAAGTGCTTTTAAACCTCCTGTGAGATTTGGTTTCATGCTTGAAACCTATCCAGTGTTATGCCCAATTGCATCTGTAGAGGATTCCAAGCTATAAGGTGTACAACATAGAGAAGCTAATACACTTTGGAAAAAATTGAGACCTAGTACAAAATGGGTTTAAGGTCTGAATAAAAAGCTTTTCTTTTCCTGAATGACAATAACTTATCAGTGGCATTAAACTTAACAGATGATTGAAATTTTCTTTTAAGAGTGAGTTTTACGTGATGGATGATGCTCCTATATACAAAGGATTCCTTTTGGTGATACTTTTTTCTTTTCAACTGTAAAACATTTTGCTGTTCTACAAGTGCAGAAACTGAACTAAAGACAAAATGTAATCTAAGAGTATATGGTATTTTTTTTTTAAGTTTATTTTGAGAGAGAGAAAGCACAGTTGGGGGCAGCAGTTGAGGAGAAGGGAGGAGACGGGGAGAATCCCAAGCAGGCTCCACACGGCCAACAGGGAATCTGGTGCAGGGCTTGAGCCCACGAACTGTGAGTTCATGACCTGAACCGAAGTCAGATGCTTAACCGACTGAGTCACCCAGGTGCCCCCTAAGAGTACATAGTATTAAATAGCATTTTCAGTATGGTATGGCATTAATTGTTGTAAATCATTTTTGTTCTTTATAAACATTATATGCATTTTAAGTTCTGTTCTTGATAATAAACTCATGGTGATATACTGCTTCTTCTAATAGTCCTTAATCATAAACCATTTTAAATTGGGTTTGGTAGTGTATTTTCTCTTTTTATAGGGATCAGTAAAAGATAATAGAAATCTTTCTTTTTAAGTCTAGAGGTTGATGTAAGTGTTCCTTGCAGTTTTATAAAGAACAGTTCCATTCCAATATATCCTCAAAGTACTGGGCATTATATTTTAAAATCTTAAACTTGGTGTCAGCCTGTAAAGCTGTGGATCTATGAACCTGATCTAATCTATGTAACTCCTAATTTCCCACTAGCAGTAAGAGTACAGACATTGCACACTTTCCCTGCTAGTTTCTGGCATTCTATTTGAAGACCATTAAGAATAATCTTTTATTAGAGATCACAACACTGCAGAAATGCAAACAATAATAAGGGAATATTATGAGCAGTTATATGCCAATAAATTGGGCAATCTGGAAGAAATTGAAAAATTCCTAGAAATATATATACTACCTAAACTGTTTTGAAACAGGAAGAAATAGAAAATTTGAACAGACCCATAATCAGTAAATAAATCAAATTAGAAACCAAAAATCTCCCAAAAAACAAGAGTCTAGGGCCAGATGGCTTTCCAGGGGAATTCTACCAAACATTTAAAGAAGAGTTAGCACCTATTCTTTCAAAGCTGTTCCAAAAAACAGAAATGGAAGGAAAACTTCCAATCTCATTCTATGGGGCCAGTATTACCTTGGTTCCAAAACCAGACAAAGACTCCATTAAAAAGGAGAACTATAAACCAATTTCCCTGAGGAATATGGATACAAAAACTCACAAGATACTAGCCAACGATCCATTAAAAGAATTATTCACCATGATCAAGTGGGATTTATGCCTGGGATACAGGGCTGGTTCAATATCCACAAATCAATCAATGTGATATATCACATTTATTAAAGAAAGGACAATGGGGCACCTGGATGTCTCAGTCAGTTAAGCGCCCGACTTTGACTCAGGTCATGATCTCACTGCTCAAGATTTCGAGCCCCACACTGGGTTCTGTGCTGACATCTCAGAGCCTGGAGCCTGCTTCAGATTCTGAGTCTCCCTCTCTTTCTGCCCCTCCCCTGCTTGTGCTCTGTCTCTGTCTCTCAAAAATAAATAAACGTTTAAAACTTTTTTAAGAAAAGAAAGGATAAGAACCACATGATCTTCTCAATAGATTCAGAGAAAGCATTTGACAAAATATAGCATCCTTTTTTGATATAAACCCTTGAGAAAGTAGGGATAGAAGGATCATATCTCAAGATCATAAAAGACCTGCTGTTAAAATCATCCTCAATGGGGAAAAACTGAGAGCTTTCCTCCTAAGACCACGAAGGGGACAGGGAGGCCCACTCTCACCACTATTACTCAACATAGTATCGGAAGCCCTAGCCTCATCAACCAGACAACACAAAGAAATAAAAGGTATCCATATTAGCAAGGAGGAAGTCAAACTTTCACACTTTGCTGATGACACAACATTCTATATGGAAAAACCAAAAGATTTCACCAAAAAACTGCTATACCAGATCCATGAATTCAGCAAATTCGGAGGATATAAAATCAATGCACAGAAATTGGTTGTGTTTCTGTACACCAGTAATAAAGCAGCAGAAAGAGAAATCAAGGAATTGGTCCCATTTACAGTTGCACCAAAAGCCATAAAATACCTAGGAATAAATCTAACCAAAGAGGTGAAAAATCTATACATTGAAAACTATAGAAAGCTTATGAAAAAATTGAAGACAAAAAAAAGGTAAATATTTCATGCTCATGGATTGGAGGAATAAATACTGTGTTAAAATGTCAATGCTGCCCAAAGCAATCTACATATTCAATGCAATCCCTATCAAAATAACACCAGCATTCTTCACAGAGCTAGAACAAACAATCCTAAAATATGTATGGAACCAGAAAAGACCCCGAATATCCAAAACAATCCTGAAACAGAAAACCAAACCTGGAGGCTTCATAATTCTGGACTTTAAGCTTTATTACAAAGCTGTGATCATCAAGACATTATAGTACTGGCACAAGAACAGACCCTTAGATTAGTGGAACAGAATAGAGAAGCTAGAAATGGACCCATAAATTTAAGGCCAAAAAATCGTTGACAAAGCAGGAAAGAATATCCAATGGAATAAAGTCTCTTTAGCAAATGGTGTTGGGAAAACTGAACAGTGACATGCAGAAGAATGAACCTAGATCACTTTTTTAAAACATGCACAAAAATAAACTCAAAATTGAAGAAAGATTTAAACGTAAGACAGAAGTAATCAAAATCCTAGAGGAGAAAGCAGGCAAAAACTTCTAACCTTGGGCGCAGCAACTTCTTACTCAGGTCTCCAGAGGCAAGGGGAACAAAAGCAAAAATGAATTATTGGGACCTCATTAAGATGAAAACTTCTTATTTATTTATTTATTTTATTTATTTATTTTTAAATAGTTTATTGTCAAATTGGTTTCCATATAACACCCAGTGCTCTTCCCCACAAGTGCCCTCCTCCAACACCACCACCTCGTTTCCCCCCTCCCAAGACGAAAACTTTGCACAGTGAAGGAAACAATCAACAAAACTATATTATGAAACTCAACACCAAAAAACAATCCAATGAAGAACTAGGCAGAAGACATAGACACTTTCCCAAAAAAGACATCAGATGGCTAACAGATACATGAACAGTTCCTCAACGTCACTCATCAGGGAAATACAAATCAAAACCACAATGAGATACCACCTCACACCAGTCAGGGTGGCTAAATTGAACAACTCAGGCAATGACAGATGTTGCCGAGGATGTGGAGAAAAAGGATCTGTTTTGCACTGCTGGTGGGAATGCAAACTGGTGCAGCTACTCTGGAGAACAGTATGGAGTTCCTCAAACAATTAAAAATAAAACAACCCTACAACCCAACAATTGCACTACTAGGCATTAATCCAAAGGATGTAAGTGTACTGTTTGAAGGGGCACATGCACTCGAATGCTTATAGCTGTGCTATCGACAATATCCAATGTATGGAAAGAGCCCAAATGTCCATCGACAGATGAATGGGTAAAGATGTGGTATATAATGGAGTGTTACTCAGCAATCAAAAAGAATGAAGCCTTGGGGTGCCTCATAGCTCAGTTGGTTAAGCATCCAACTTCAGCTCACGTCATGATCTCAAGGTTCGTGGGGTTGAGCACTAGGTCAGGTTCTGTGCTGACAACTTAGAACCTGGAGCCTGCTTCAGATTCTCTCTCTGTCTCTGTCTGTCTCTCTCAGAAATAAACATTTTTTTAAAATGAAGTCTTGCTCTTTGCAATGTGGATGGAACTAGAGTGTATTATGTTAAGCGAAATTAGAGAAAGACAAATATGTAACTTCACTCGTGGAATTTAAGATACAAAACAGATGAACATAAGGGAAGGGAAGTAAAAATAATATGAAAATAGGGAAGGGGACAAAACATAAGAGCTCTTAAATATAGAAAACAAACAGGGTTGCTGAAGGGATTATGGGAGGAAGATGGACTAAATGGGCAAGGAACATTAAGGAGGACATTTGTTGGGATGAGCACTGAGTGTTATATGTAGGAGATGAATTACTGGATTCTACTTCTGTAAGCATTATTGCACTATATGCTAATTGGGATGTAAATTTTTAAAAATACATATACAAGGAGGAGCCAAAATGGAGAGGAAGGGAGCTCTGTGAACTTTGTCTGCCCCATCGATCGAGCTGAGAAGGACATTACTCTCATCTGCAAGAGCGGAAGGAGAAAATACAGACTCCAGAAGGAAGAGAACCTGAAGGATACCTGAGTGAGTGAGTGCGAACTGGGGAGATTAGAAAACAGGCCAGCCCGAGACGGGCAGGGGAGGTGGGAGCTCCAGCCCAACGCAGGGCAATTGCGTGGAGCCCGAGAGACAAAGGGAAGAGAGAGAGAGACTGAACACACTCATAGTACTGTCTCTGGGGAAGAGATAAAGAACGCTTAACTGCGCTTGGAGAGAGAAGCTCACCCCATAGATAACTGCTGGGTAGCCTAAATCCTGAACCCAGGTGGTGCAAGGGAAGGAACAGCTTCCAGCCCAGTGCCATCTTGGCGAGGAGTCGGCAACTGCTGCAGCGGCGGTGTCAGGGGTGCTCACTTCGACCTCGGTTTTGGGAGTGGGAGCACGCACCTCATTTCCATAGTGCATCTCACGCCCAGCATTGGCCGTGCGAACCCTGAATCCCAGGTGCCAACAGGGAAAAAAAGCCCCCACCTCCGCGCAATCCCGGCAGAGAATTGGCGGCTGTGGAGACCTGGGTGGAGACCTGGGTGCGTGCGCAGGCTGCAGGAGCTCCCAGCTCATTTCCAGCAGCTCCTGGCGCCGCCTCTGGCAACCGCTATGCCCTCATTCCTCCCCCAACACTAACACCATCCCCGCTGGACGTTGAGTCTGTGAGGTGCACACGCACTTCATCTCCTGCTGCGCATCTCGCCTCAGGCAGGGGGAGCCTAAACCCCAGCCTGAGCCAAGACCAACCGATTCCTCCCCCCTAAGAAGCCACCAACCAAAACAAAAACATCTCATCTGTGGTAGCATAAAAAGTGCATGGACTGGAACTTTGAACCGAGGCGGGCCTGGAAAATACAACTCGGCTCAACTGAGGCAAAAGGAGATCAGACTCATTAGAGTGGCCTACAGTGCCTAGTACAGCAGAGCTTGGCGTGCTGCCTATCTAATCTCTGTAGACACCAAGGCAGAGCCTCTGAGAGCAGCCTCCAAGACCTACCACATCAAACCACGCCCACCCACGAGGGGGAGCTGCTGGTTTTGTTTTGTTTTTGCTTTTTTATAATTTTTTTCTTCATTTTTTTTCTTTTTGTCTTTCTGTGCGTATTTTTTATTACTACTTTTTTTTACTTAAAATTTTTAAAATTTTTACTTATTTTCATTTCTCCTTTCTCCCTTTTTTTTTTCTTCTTTGCCTTCTTGCAATCCAGATATATTCTCCTATATCTCATCCCTACCTCTCCCCTCAACTGGTCATACACTTTTAGACTGTCCACTGTCCTTTGTTGTCTCTGACCCCCTTTATTTTTTTCTTTTCTTTTTTTCTTCTTCTCCTCTTTTCGTCTCCTTCCTCCCCATTCTCCGTATTTTCTTCCCCCCTGTTAATGTGTTTGTTTGTTTGATTTGTCTGTGCATTTGTGTGTTACTGTTCCCTCTGTGTGTGTCTGTCTGTTTTCCTTCTTAGGGCTACACCAAGAAACAAGCCAAAGTGTGCATGACAGCGAGTCCCAAATATTGCAGTGTAGGGAAATATTCAAAGGCACAACAAGAGAAACTGAGAGACACCATTAAAAGAATATTCCCTGAAACGACAGGCCCTGTACAGTCAATAAGCCTCCTTTAACAGAGAAATATTAATAGGTGCAGAGTGCACATTGAGCTTTCTAAAGGTGACAAGAGACAGAAAACTAGCAAAAATGACAAAACGAAGGAACTCTTCCCTGAAGAACCTCCAAGAGGAAGTCACAGCCACAGAACTGCTCAAGACAGATCTAGACAACATAGAGGATCAAGAATTTAAAAAACTTGTCACAAAATTAATAGCTGGGATTGAGAAAAGCATCAAAGAATCAAGTGAGACAATGACTAGGCAGTATGATGAGTTAAAAAAGGCTATAGGTGAGGTGAATAACAAACTGGAGGCAGTCACCTCAAGGATTGACGAGGCAGAGAAAAGAATAGGTGAATTAGAAGATACAATTATAGCAAAAGAGGAAGCTGAAAAAAAGAGAGAAATTAATCCAGGAGCAGGAAAGGAGAATTTGAGACGTGAGTGACACAATCTAGCAGAACAACATCCGTATCATAGGAATTCCTGAAGAGGAAGAGAGAGAGAAAGGGCCTGAAGGGATACTGGACCACATTATAACTGAGAATTTCCCAAATCTGGGAAAAGAAATAGACATTCAAATTCAAGAGGCACAAAGAACCCCCTTAAGACATAACTTGAATTGGCCTTCGGCACGACATATCATAATGAAACTGGCAAAATATAAAGATAAAGAGAGAATTCTGAAAACAGCT
>NC_043706.1:93238706-93245386 GCF_006229205.1 Suricata suricatta | reverse complement strand
AATTCCTGGGTTGTAGGGTTGGTCTATTTTTCATTTTTTGAGGAACCTACATACTGTTTTCCAGAGGGGCTGCACCAGTTTGCATTTCCACCAGCAGTACAAAAGGGTTCCTTTTTCTCCACATCCTCTCCAACATCTATTGTTGCCTGAGTTGTTAATGTTAGCCATTCTCACAGGTGTGAGGTGGTATCTTATTGTGGTTTTGATTTCCCTGATGATGAGTGATGTTGAGCATTTTTTCATGTGTCTGTTGGCCATCTGGATGTCTTCTTTGGAGAGATGTCTATTCATGTCTTTTGCTCATTTCTTCACTGGATTTAATTTGTTTTTTGAGTGTTGAGTTTGATAAGTTCTTTATAGATTTTGGATACTAACCCTTTATCTGATACATCGTTTGCAAATACCTTCTCCCATTCCATCAGTTGACTTTTAGTTCTGCTGATTGTTTCCTTCCCTGTGCGGAAGCTTTTTGTTTTGATGAGGTCCTACTAGTTCATTTTGCTTCTGTTTCCCTGGAATTTTATTTTTTATATTTAAGTCCATACATCTGGAGTTGATTTTTGAATACAGAGTAAAATAAAGATCTGTGTTTTTTTAATTTTTAAAATATGAAATGTATATCAATACTGTTTATAATGTAAGTTTATCATAGAACAGTCTTCTGTTTTTAAGGCAGAAACATTTCTGAATAGCCTTATTTGATTTTCACAAGTTGCAAGTTAAAGGTATAGAATACTAGGTCATGTAATGAATTAAACTTGAAGGCATCATTATCTAAATCATTAGTAAGTCACTTTTTCTTTACAGTACCAGCTTGCAGTTTTTCTGTTTCTTTTTACATCCTCTGAAGCCTTTGGTCAGTAAGATTCTTGATTTGCCTCTTAATTCCACATCACATGCCCCAGTTGTGGCTCAAACCTTCTATATTTTCTTAAGTCTAATCTATTCCTGTTCCTTTGTTCTCAGCAAATCACTCACTAGTCATTGCCTCTGCTAAGGGACACATAGTATTTAGTAATGTGAGTTTCCTCAACTTTTCTTCTCTCGACTAAGATTTCATATTCAATTTTAAGGAAAAATTGTTTGACCTAAGGCTATAATTTCCTGGACTTCTGCTTCCTTTGGAATATCATTCCATTCTTGGCAGGATGGGGCTTTCATTCTCCCCTCTTTTCCTAGAAATAAGTTCGTATCTCACATTTTTTTAAAAAAATACTTTTTCTTTAATATTGTTCCCTCAGACTTCTTTTATCTTTGCATTCCGTAAAAGAAAGTTATAAGTTGTGTTATCTTCTGCCACTTACTAACTTTTTAAAATACTGCTTCGGTCCCAATTATTCTGTTGAAATTCTTCTCTTGAAAGCATCAGTGACCTTCTACTTCCTCTAGTCCTCAGGGGCAATTGATACTGCTTTAGCTTCCTGAAACTTTCTTGTTTTTTTTTTTAATGTTTTATTTATTTTTGATTTAGAGAGAGACAGAGCATGAGAGGGGGAGGAGCAGAGAGAGAAGGAGGCACAGAACCGGAAGCAGACTCCAGGCTCTGAGCTGTCAACAGAGAGCCTGACACGGGCTCAAACCCACGAACGTGAGATCTGACCTGAGCCGAAGTCGGAGGCTTAACCGACTGAGCCACCCAGGCGCCCCTGAAACTTTCTTGTGTAAATTAAGCTTTTTGGACCCTGTACAATTTAGGCTACCTTTTTTTCATCACAATCTGCCTGTATTTGCTACTATTGCTTTTCTTTTGATAACTCTTTCCCTAGTTTAATTGTTCTGTTTGTTTCTAGCCTCCTGGTCCTAGGAATAGAAACCCATTTAAATTAGCTTAAACAAAAATTGAATTTATTGGAAGGCTACAGGGGCATTTCACTTTACCCAAAGGTAGGATATATAGCCATGTCCCATGAGTACTGAACAGGAAACTAAAGGCTTGGTTTTCTAGGGCTACATGTTCTTATATCTCTTCTTAAGTATGTGCATTGCTTTATATTTTCTGTATACTGGTTCTCTTTCATGTGGTCCCCAAATGACACTCCCAACTCTGAATTTCCATGAACTCTATAAGCCTAATATTTACAGTTACTGGACTCATTTATTCTGTGCCACAATTCTAAATTCTTAATAAGGAAATTTAATTAATGAGGAAATTTAATTGACCCCATACAGAACATGTACACCTGATCTGGTCAAGTATGGCAATGAAGGGATGGAGTTCTTAGTACCAGTAAGTACCAACATGGCTGCAATGACTCTCCTATGAGTTAGGAATAGGGTTCTTCTCTAAGAAGGGAATATGGGTTAGAAAGCACGTCTCTGTTGAAACCCTTTTAGTAACTTTCCATTAATTATACAATAGAATATAATAGACTTTCCGTCATCCTGTTATTCTCAATCTTTTCAGCGTTTTCTCCCTGTATATTATTCTGTCATATTAAACTATTTGCAGTTCTTGTAACTATACTGCTTTATACCTCTGATTTTTGTATTTGCTGTTTCTAACTTTAAGAATAGTAGTATTGAGGTGCCTTAGTGGCTCAGTCGGTTGAACATCCAAATCTTGAATTTGGCTTGGCTCAGGATAATGGTATCGAGCCTTACATCATGCTCAGCCCCGTGCACGGAGCCTGAGATTCTCCCTTTCCCACTTCTCTCTCCCCAACTTTCTCTCAAGAAAAAAAAAAATAGTAGTATTGATCATCTGCCTGAAAAGCTTTTGACAAACCGCATACTCTTTAAAATTCTACTAGGAAAAGTATATTCACTGAATATGTGAATATATTCATATCATATAATTAAGAAAAATTGTACTTATGATACAGTTTTGATAAGTAAATTTTTAGTGATTGGTCATGTCGCATTTTGATTCATTGGTAAATTTGCCTCCTTCCCATTTTGCAGTTCCTGTTACTGAATATATCACTCAATATAAGAATTAATTGTTAAATTCTCTGTGTGTGTCTCACTTTTTTAAAATTTTATTTTGAGGGGGAGAAGGACAGACAGGGAGGGAGGGAGAGACAATCTCAAAATAGACTCTATGCCATGCCATCAACACAGAGAGCCTGAGGTGGGGCTTGAGCTCCTGAATTGTGAGATCATGACTTGAGCCAAAATCAAGAGTCACACACTCAATCTACTGAGCCACCCAGTACCCTTGTCTCTCCCTTTCAGTATAGGAACTAGGTCTTACTCGTCTTTATGTACTTAGCACCTGGCCTATGGCTTATGCTTGAATAAAATAAGTGACTGATTCTATTACTGATTTATTACATCTGACATCTCTATCTTTTTACATATTATTTTTTCTTTTAAGTAGGTTCCATGCCCAATGCCGAGCCCAGTGTGGGGCTTGAACTCAGTGACCCTAAAATCACGACCTGAGCTGAGATCAAGAGTCGAACCCTCAACCCACTGAGGCGCCCCTTTGTATTTTTTTTTTTAAAGATTAGCATTCTTCTTCTGTTTGCCTATACTAGAAATCAGCTGGTCACTTTTATTTGACTACTGTCTCAGCCTGTTCAGTTGATTTTTTTGAATTCTGTAACTTGAATTCATTTACTACTTTGCTGCTGTCCAAGTTTGGACCCACATTATCATTTGGACAATACAATGTCTTGATATTCCACTTCTACCTCTTCAGTCTCCTTCTGTTTAAAAAAATTTTTTTAATCCTTTTTATTTATTTTTTTAGAGACAGAGAGAGAGAGTGTGATCAGTGGAGGACCAGAGAGAGAGGGAGATACAGAATCCAAAACAGGCTCCAGGCTCTGAGCTAGCTGTCAGCACAGAGCCCGATGCAGGGCTCGAACCCAGGAACCGTGAGATCATGACCTGAGTCGAAGCCAGACGCTTAACCGGCTAAGCCAGCCAGGTGCCCCTCCTTTTGTTTTATTTAGATTATGTACAACTGCCAGATTCAGAAGTTGTCTTCAGCACTCAGTGACTCCTTACTGCCTGAGAGATACAGTCCTAATTCCTTAGCTTAGCACTGAAAGCTGTCATTGTTGTAGTTACAAATTACCTTTTAATTCTTGACTCTTTTCATGCAAGTAGCTTACTTTTCAGGTGCTCCATGATTAGTAATGTTTCTTTACCTATATATTTTTGCTATATTCTATCTACTAGAATGCTTTTTTTTTTAAGACTTATTAATGTTTGTTGAATAGGTAAGTCTCATGTCTAAAAATCCTCAGGCTTTACATTTATTACTTTAAACTTTTCTCTGCTTTTGTTTTAGTATTTATGGGGGAGTATAATTGCATTACATCATTTTTCTTTCCATTGAGCTACTTGACAGGTATAGAAGTTCATTACTTCAATCATAATAATGGAGTTTCCCATCTCAGACTGAGAATTTTCTATTGGCAGAAGGGGCAGTGTCTTGAAACAACTGAACCAAAAGTATTAAAACTAATGAGCTCGATTATTAAAAACAAATTGTAACTAATTCATATTGGTGTTATATCACTTAAGACAATTCTACTGAAGTAGAGCTATTATCTCCACATTATAGGTAAGAAAGCTAAATTTTAGAGAAGTTAAATAACTTTTCCATAGTCACATAATTAGCCTAAGCCAAGATGCAAATCCAGGTCTCTCTGCCTTGAGAACACAAATTCTTCTTAACCCGAACACTGTAGTTCCTCTTTTGACATTTTTCTCTGCTGATTTTTTATCCCAAATGCATCTCTACTCCAGTAATCATCGCGTATCTCCTGTCTGCTCAGGTCCTTACCTTAGCCTCTACTTTGTGCAGCATCTCTTAGTTTTTCCTTCTCCCTCAACAATGCCAGTAATTTCCTTCTTCATTAGGATTTTTCTTGATAGCTATTTGATCTGAAAGGCAAGTTTATGCTGAAATCTTACCTTTAAGCTTTATGTAAGATAGGCTTGAATCTACATTCTTAGACCCTTGGAAATTTCTGTTTTCCTGGTGGTGGGCACTTAAGTTCTTATGGCACTTTCTGATCCCTGGGGTTTTTGTTTCTGCTTCTTCATTGACATACAAATATTTAACTGTTTTCCAGAAAGATACCCATATTTCACTTAGTTCTTCTTCATATCCTATCGCTAGCTTCTCTCTCCTCAGCTTCATGTCTGTTCTTCAGTCCTTTCTTCCTTATTTGCCATCAAAACTCCAAATTCTTCTCTCCCTAAGGAAGAACAGTCCAATCCCCTCAGCATAGCCAAATTCCTCAACTGTTCAATTAACAAAAGGAACTTAAATATTTAATAGGATAAATTCTTAGGAAGTACATTTAAATAGCAAAACTTCTTTCTGTATTAGTAAAAGTTATCTAATCTGCTATTCTCTTGAGAGATTTAAGGAAAGGGAAGGATTCTTTTATCTGCTAATGAGCCTGTATCAGTTAGAAGTACCTGTCACAATAAAGATAATTGAGACTGTCTATTGTTGATGCAATATCTGTTTGGTTCCTGAAGAAAAAGAAACCTCATTGAGTTAAAATAAAAAATAGGTTTGCATTATTTTTAAGATAATTAAGCATTGTTAATAACCCCTGGGTCATGGACTAGTGCTGTTCATGATATTTTCGCACTAAGGACAATGTATGAGTATGTATATTTTGATATAAAATTGTGAATTTTTAAGTAAAGGGGTGGACTCTTCTCCATTCTGAAATTTTGCCATTCTACTTCTCTTCACTTCCTTTCTTAATGTCAAAATATACTGTTTCTTAAGAAATGATGAAGATGGGGTGCCTGGGAGGCTCAGTTGGTTAAGCCTCCCAACTCTTGATTTTGGCTCAGGTCACAATCTCACTGTTGGTGAGTTCTAGCCCCATGTCAGCTCTGGGCTCATAGCACAAGCCTGCTTGGGATTCTCTCTCTCCCTCTCTTTCTGTCCTTCCCTTTCTCCCTCCTCATCCTCTCAAAATAAATAAACAAACTTCCAAAAATGCTGAAGATAATTATTAGTAATTAGTATTAACTGGCAATATAATCAGTAACCTTATATATATCTGCCAAATTTCTTCTTGGAATTTATTAATCAGTAATTTCAAAGCCTAGTTGAAATCACTGGTCTGATAGGTAATTCAGGTTTTTGAATCCTATAAAACTAGATTTAATTTTTCTTTTTTAATGTTTATTTTTGAGAGACACAGAGTGTGAGCAGGGGAGGGGCAGAGAGAGAGAGGGAGACACAGAACCTGAAGCAGGCTCCAGGCTCTGAGCTGTCAGCCCAGAACCCAAGGCAGGGCTTGAACCCAGGAGATCATGACCTGAGCTGAAGCAGATGCTTAACCAACTGAGCCACCCAGGTGCCCCATAAACCTAGGTTTAAATCTCATATTTAGCACATTAGCTGTCTGGCTTGATATGTGTTATTTAGCAATATGAGACAAGTTTTCTTATAAAAAATGGGGATAATTTCTGGCTCAGAAGGTTATTATAAGTATTTTTTTAATGTGCATTATACATAAAGTGCCTGGGAAATAGTACATGGTAACTCTTCTCTCTGTCAGGTTTACAAATTTTTATACTTGTGTGGCTGACAGGCTAGTTGAAGTTGGATATAGGAGACCTAGAGAGCTGATCATGCTTCATAGGCTAATTGTTTTCCCTTCTTTCTTCTTTTGCATCATAGAGGGTATAATGAGGATAGCTATCTGAAAGTGTGTGTATTTCCATGGTTTTCTTCATTTAATATAACAGTA
>NC_043706.1:93127266-93238606 GCF_006229205.1 Suricata suricatta | reverse complement strand
CTTTTACATTGTAGTACTTATTTTGCTTGTTGGTGGTGTTTGCTTATTTAATACATTCCGTCAAGGACAGAAATTACATGATAAAAAAAACATTTTAACTTCTTTTTTGAGACCCTTTACTTTCAGACTCATTTCTATACTTAGAAAAAGTCATCCAATCTTTCGCAATCTTTATCAGTTTGTTGATTCAGAATCCTATCTTGAAAAGGTTTTGCAGAATATTGGAGTGTTCTATGCAGAGTGTTTGTTTGCTTGGTTCTGTAGTTCTCTGTGGCCTGAATGCCCTGTTCTTTTTGTCTTTTCTTTGCTGGATATGCTCTGTTGACAAAGATGATGATACATTTTCCTCCCTTAGATGGGGAGGAGGGAGTTCCCACTTATCAGGATTAGTGTTGAAAACTAGCTCCCCTGTTGCATAGCATCATGCAAAGGCTTTTGGGTAACATCATTACACTCAGGTCAGGGGCACTACTGCTAAGCTACTTCACACCCACTATCATGTGGGATTTGGGAATTGGGGACTTGCTTATCTGTATTTCACTCTTATGGCTGTCGAAGGCATTAGATAAGCCAAAATATAGCACATCTATGAGGATCATAATATTGGTTGTACTGTAGATAACGTATTTTACAATATGTGGCATTTTCTGAAATGTGTTCTAGGGAGCATGAGATGTGAGACTTTTGAATAATAGTTAAATTAGGAAAGGGTTTGAAACTGGGAAATGCTGCATGCTTTAACTACCTTGTGGAAAATTACAACTATATTAGCATATAAAAGGTAAATAATTCTGCAATAATTTTGCCTACTTATTTAAAAATACGTATACATATATACATACACACATACACTATATGTAATAAAGAATAATCCTTTATTTTTTTATTGTGAAGCATCTAATCCAGTCATAATAAAATATTTTTTATTTCATTTCTTAGTGGTTAAGATCTCTCTCCCCTGTGAGCATTGTATAGTAAGGAACTATTTAAAGCAGATAGCAGTCAGATCTAGCTTTATCTCACCTCTGTTCAGCTGACATTTGTACAGCTCACTGAAACAGAAAAAAATGACCTACACTTATGTACAGAGGTGTCCTCAGGCAGAATGATATCCTAAAGCATATGTACAGATATGCATTTTAAAGGTTGTCCTCTAGAGGTGCCTGGGTGGCTCACTTGGTTGAGTGTCCCTTTTTTTTTTTTTTTAAATTTGATAGAGAGAGTGTGAAAGGGGATGGGCAGAGAGAGAGGGAGACACCAAATCTGAAGCAGGCTCCAGGCTCTGAGCTGTCAGCACAGAGCCTGATGCAGGACTTTAACCCACTGACTGAGATCATGACCTGAGCTACAAGTCAGATGTTTAACTGACTGCGCCACCCAGGCACCACGAGTGTCCTTTTCTTGATTTCAGCTCAAGTCATGATCCCAGGGTGGTGGGATCAAGACCCATGTTGGACCCTGCTGAGTGCTCAGACCTGCTTATTAGGATTCTCTCTCCCTCTAACATAAAAATAAAAACCATAAATGTACTGCAGTGTAAATAATACACTTCTTTAACATTTAGAAAGGTTTTACTGTTAGAGGTACAGTTGTCATCTTGATAACTTTATGATTTTCGTAAGGTAACCATGCTTGCCATATTATCAATTTGACAAACAGATCCTCCAGCCTCTTTTTTTTTTGAAGTCCCTGTCTCATGCTTCAACTTGAGTGATTTTTTTTTTAATTTCAGACAAATCTACCTATTTTCAAGCTGAAGGAATCTACTGTTAGAAGAAGATACAGTGACTTTGAGTGGCTGCGAAGTGAATTAGAAAGAGAGAGCAAGGTAAGAATTATTTGTAATGGGACTTTAAAGCAAAACACTCTGACTTTTAATGTTTAAGGACCTTTCAGAAAACTTAGCTAGAATGAAGGAGGTAAAAGCAAATATGACTTCTTTTTTTTCAAGGAGTTCAGTTTCATCTTATTTTATGAGAGATGGAGGAAGGAAAGGAAAATTTTTGCTCAGAACTCTTTGTCTACTTAAATGGCCCAGTTGAGGCCTTTTACTGACTCATACTTGGATAACACTTCTTCTTAGAACTTTTTTGCTATTACTTCCTTCCTTTCCCTCATCTTCCTATTCAGTCTTGCCCTCCCAAACACTCCTTGCCAAGTTTGTCTTCCTTAATACATCTCATATATCAGTGCATTTCCAGGTTTGTTTTTTTTACTGACTCATAATATTTTTTTTTCATCACCACACATGTATATATAACAGGAGTACTTAACGTTATTCTGATATGTCCTAATATTTTTCAGCTTAGCTTTTTAAATGATGGTCATGGTATAACAGGTTGCTGCATGCAATTTTTTTAAAGTTTATTTATTTATTTTGAGAGAGAGAGAGCAGGGGAGGGTCTGTGAGAGGTGGGGAGAGAGAGAATCCCAAGCAGGCTCTGCACTGTCATTGTGGGGCCTCATGGGGGGCTCAAACCTGTCAACTGTGAGATCATGACTTGAACCGAAATCAGGGTTAGATGCTTAGCTGATTGAGCCACTAAGGTGCCCCACTACATGCAATTTTAAAATTGTTATATTCCTTGGTAAAAATAATCTCTTGAAAAAAATCTTGGTGGCTTTGACTGCGAAAAAAATCAGCAAGGCAAGATCTCTTTCTAGTTCCTAATTTCACCCCTGTGTCAGAAGATGAAAGACATGGAGTCTTGGAAGGGTATGGTGTGCTCAGAATGGTGAAAAGTTATTTTATGACTAGAGTCCAGTAGGAAAGAGGTTGATATGGTAGGAGCCCAGAAGTAGGGTCAGGCTGCCTTCTCCTCATTTCTGAAGTGTGAGAAGTTGAAGTGGAAGGAAAACTTCCTTAACCAGATACCTGTGGCTGGATACAAGAGCAGTATACACACATCATAGCATTCCATCAAAATGTAAGGGAAAAAGAATTTTACTCAACAGACTATCCAAGTATAGGGGCCTGTGGATGCTTGGTCAGTTGAGTGTCTGACTCTTGATTTTGGCTTAGGTCATGATCTCACATTTCGTGGCGCTGAGCCCCATGTGGGGTTCTGCGCTGACCATGCGGAGCCTGCTTGGGATTCTCTCTCTCCACCTTCCCCATTCATGCTTGCTCTCTGGCTCTCAGAATAAATAAATTTTAAAAAAAGACTATCAAAATATAAAATGTTTATGAATAAAAAAGAAATATAAGACCCATGTAAAGAAAACTTCAAAACTTCACTAAAGGCAAAAGCAGAACTTAATAAATAGAAATACGTACATTCTTGTTTTGGAATATTCACTTTTAAAGATTCATTTACTCTATAAACATTTGAGAGCTCATTCTGTATGTTCAATGAGTTATAGCTAGAGCTGTGAATAAGTCCCCACTTCTATGATACTTAAATTCAGTTGGGGAAGTTGGGGTGGTGGTGAAGGGAAAGCAGAAGAAATTGGAAGATACATAGTATGTCTGAGAGGGATATGTTCTAAGAAACAAAAACAGCAGGAAGTGAGGAGTTCCAGGAGAGTACTCTTTCATAAAGTGGTCAAAGGAAGGCCTCCCGTAGGGGTGACATTTTAGCAGTAAAGCTGATCAAAGTAAAGCATTATTTCCTAACTTATTTACAAATTCATAAAATTCTAATAGAAATCTTAATTTTTTTTATGAACTTGTAGAGCTTTTTATATGAGCTTTACAGTCAAAGAAAGCTCAAGAAGAGTCTGTTTCCAGCATGTACTGAGCATGTATGCAGACATCAGAGTTTATCTTAAGCTTTAGTAATTAAAACAGTTTGCTATTGCTTTAGGAACAGGCAAATAAGTTAGCCGAATGTAGTAGAACTTAGAATATATAGAACTTAGCAACTGACTTGCGTGTTTATTAGAAATTTAGCTCAGAACAAAAATAACATTGTCAATCAGTAGGGAAAAGAATTTATATTCAGTAAATGGGGTTGAAACATTTGGCTGTCCAGAAATAAAAATTTGTAACTCACTCTATAAATTATAGATGGTTTTAAGACTAAATGTACAGAACAAGTTAGGAAAGTTATGGGTAACAAAGAAGAAATTTTTTATGATCATAGGGAAGAAGTGTCCTTTTTCTCCAGCTTTAAAATTGAGATATAATTGACAAATAACATTATGTAAGTTTAGGGCATACAATATAATAATTTGTTTTATGTATGTATTGTGAAATGATGAGCTCAGTAAGCTTAGTTAATATACCATCGCCTCACCTAGTTAGTTAGTTAGTTATTTGGTATTGGTGGTAAGAACATTTCAGATCTACTCTCTCAGCAACGATTAAGTATATGATACAGTATTGTTAACTATACTCCTCATGCTTTACATTAGATTCTCAGAACTTACTCATCCTATAACTGGAAGTTCGTACCCTTTGACCAGCATGTCGTCATTTTTCCCATCTCCCAATCCCTGGTAACCACTAGTCTCTGCTACTCTCTGTTGCTATGAGTTTGATTTTCTTTTTAGATTCTACCTATAAGTGAGATCATACCGTATTTGTCGTTCTCTGCCTGACTTACGAGAAAAAGTGATAGCTTTTGGGCTTTGCTTAACATAACACATGGCACACTGGAGTGCTAAATAAACATTTAGTGAAAGTATATAGCATCACTTGAAAAAATCTGAACAGCTTTATTGACATATAATTCACATGCCATAGAGTTGACCCTTTAAATGGGTAAAATTCAAGGGCACGTGGATGGCTCAGTTGGTTAAGAATCTGACTCTTGGGGTGCCTGAGTGGCTCAGTCAGTTAAGCCATTCGACTTCAGCTCGGGTCAGGATCTTGCAGTTCATGGGTTTGAGCCCCGCGTTGGGCTCTGTGCTGACAGCTCAGAGCTTGGAGCCTGTTTCGGATTCTGTGTCTCCCTCTCTCTCTCTGCCCCTCCCCTGCTCATGCCCTGTCTCTCTCTGTCTCAAAAATAAACAAGAAAAAAAAAAAAAAAAAGAATCTGACTCTTGATTTCAGTGCCAGTTATGATCTCACTGTTTATGATATCAAACCCCAACTCAGGCTCCGTGCTGATAGCATGGAGCCTGGTTGGGATTCTCTCTGTCTCCTCTCTCTCTGCCTCCCCTTGCTCGCACATTCTGGACATTTCATATAAATAGGAGCATAGAATATGTAGTCTTTGGTGTCTGGCTTTTTTCACTGAGGGTGCTTTCAACATTAAACACTAGTTCTTTTTTTTCCTAATTTATTTTTATTGCCAAATAATATTCAGTTGTGTGGATATACCACAGTTTATCTGTCCATTTGTCAGTTGGTAGACATTTGGTTATTTTTACTTTTTGACTATTGTAGATAATGCTGCTGTGAACATTTATGTACAGGTTTGTTTGGACATATATTTTCATTTCTCTTGAATATATTCCTAGGAGTATATTTACTGGGTCCTGTGACAACTCTATTTAACTTTGAGGAACTCCCAGACTGTTCTCCAAAACAGCTGCACCATTCTGCATTCCCACCAACAGTGTATGAGAGTTCCACTTTTCTCCACACCCTCACCAACACTTCACTATTTGTCTCTCTTCTTTATTACAGCTGCCCTAGTTTGTGTGAAGTTGGAATATTGTTGTGGTTCTGATTTTCATTTCCCCAGTGGCTGATGATGTTGATCATCTTTCCATGTGTTTATCAGTTATTTATATATCTTCTGTGGAGAAATCTTTTTTTTTCCAGATCCTTTGCCCATTTAATTGAGTGTTTTGTCTTACTATTAATTTTTTTTAATGTTTTATTTATTTTTGATACAGAGAGAGACAGAGCATGAGAGGGGGAAGGGCAGAGAGAAGGAGGCACAGAATCAGAAGACAGGCTCCAGGCTCTGAACTAGCTGTCAGCACAGAGCCTGACGCGGGGCTCGAACCCATGGACGTGAGATCTGACCTGAGCTGAAGCCGGAGACTTAACCGACTGAGCCACCCAGGCGCCCCTGTCTTACTATTAATTTGTACCTAGGATATATTTTTTAAAAACTCTTAGAAGTCTCTTATGAGATATTTGATTTACAAAAATCTCTTAATCTATGAATTGTTTCCACTTGTTACTGTCCTGTGAAGCACAATACTTCACTTCTAATAGACCAGTTAAATATCTGAGGGATTTAACCTGTGTGACAGTGGTACTTCTATTACAGCATTGCTAAGAACAATTAAGTTATTTTGTTTATAAATACCTTTTTAAAAAATTTTTCAATTAAAAACATTTTTTTTTAATTTTTATTTTTGAGAGAGGGAGAGAGAGTGTGAGTGGAGGAGGGGCAGAGAAAGAGGGAGACCCAGAGTCAGAAGCAGACTCCAAGCTCTGAGCTGTCAGCACAGAGCCTGATGTGGGGCTCAAACTCACAAACTGTGAGCCACAGTCAGATGCTTATTAGCTTACTGAGTCACCTACATGCCCCTGTTTATAAGTACTTTTAACTAAGATCTGTTATAGGAGGCTAGAAAGTAGATGGTTTTTATCGTGTTTATTGGCCATTATGGTGATATCTTTTAGCCTTTATTTTAGTATGCTTTCACTATATTATGCTGGACAAGTATTTTCCTACTTCTTACCCCACATGTATACACATATCTTTGGATTAATGACTATTAGATGGGTATAAGAATTCTAACTAGATCTTTCCAGACTTGTTCAGCAAAAATAATTTGATGTTGAAGAGGATCTTTGGAATTTTAGCTGGCAAGCCACTCAGGATTTTTGTAGATCATTAATCATTTTACCTACAACCTCACCATCCATTTCAGTGACTGTTTTGAATATTATGTTAGGAAGAATATATCTCTGCAGATAATACATAGTGATCTTAAATTTCATTCATGCTGAATTATGTCTTGAATTAATGGTAGTCATCTGTTTAGTGCATTGGTTCATAGTGGTTTCATAGATACAGATGTTTATCCCTGCCCTTCACAAAAACCACTCTGCTGGAGCTCAGTTAATGGTCATGATCTATTTCTCAGTTGTAAGGTCCCTGCAGGTTTTAGCACTCAACTCCACAAATACTAATGTAGGGAGAGAGATTCAAGAATACTAAGGCAGCCGTGGCTCAGTCAGTTAAGCATCTGACTTCAGCTCAGGTCATGATCTCATGTTGCGTGAGTTTGAGCCCCACTTCGGGCTCTGTGCTGACAGCTCAGAGCCTGGGGCCTGCTTCAGATTCTGGGTCTCTCTCACTCTCTGCCCCTCCCCCACTCATTCTCTATCTCTCAAAAGAAAAAAGAATAAATGTTAAAAAAATAAATTAAAAAGAACAGGAATACTAAGGCTGAGTTAGATAAATCTTTAGATGTCTTAATCCTTGATCCTGGATCAAGGAGAGTAGATCTAGGAGGGAATCATGAATTTTATGTTGGGTATCTGGTTTTGTGTTTCTTTTTTGCTCTTTGCTATTCATTTTGTTCTTTGCTCTTCTTTATGAAGTTGTGTTGCTCTTTCCTGTTTTTTTACCTAGCTGGATTGTTTTAGGATAGAAACTGCATCGGGTTTAAAGTTTTACCTCTTTTAGAGTGCACATAATTACTCTGTTTACTATTTATAGTCCTTTGATTTGTTTGCTTACACCTTTTCTCTGTTTTGGTGTAAGATATGGATTGAGCTAAGTTGTTAGTCATTTAACAGATATTTGAGCTTCTGTTGTGTTGTGAGTCCAGGTTTTCTTAAAATCACATAGGAAGCCTGAGACAGGATCCTTGATTTGAAGACCTTAATAGGATAAGTTGGTTATTTTCTACCAGTGCCTGTTTTATCCCCTAGGAGACATTTGACAGGATCTGGAGATAGTTTTTATTGTCACAACTTGGGGGTGCTTCTGGGTGCTAACCAGTCTAGTGGGTAGAGGCCTGGGATGCTGTTAAACATTCGACCGTGCAGCCAGAAACTCCTTCCCTTACCCTCCCAACCTCTACAAAGAACAATGTGACTCAGAATGTTAATAGTGCCATAAGTGAGAAACCATAAGACAGGGAAACCAAACTAACCTGCAAAATAAATAGGTAGGTGCTATTTAACTCAAATATTTGAGCTCTAGATAATTCCTAGAAGAAAGAGATCAGTATAGGCTGACCCTAGAGGATAGTTAGACTTTGAAGGGGAACAACAGGATATTCCTTTGTAGGAAGACAGAAATGACAGGTCTTTGGGGAAAGATGGGGTAGTATATTTGGGAGAAAGTTGACATGTTTCTTAGCCTAGAAAATGGAAGTGTGATGGGGCACCTGGATGGCTTAGTAGGTTAAGCATTCAACTCTTGATTTCAGCTCAAGTAATGATCTCATGCTTCAAGAGAGCAAACCCTGCGTCAGGCTCCTTGCTGACATTGTGGAGCCTGCTTGGGATTCTCTTTCTCCTCTGTCCCTCCCCCTGCTCACATGCGTGCTTGCTCGCTCGCACTCTCTCGCTCTCAAACATAAAAAAAAAAAAAAGAAAAAAAGAAAATGGAAGTGTAGTGACAGAATTGATTTTTTTTTTTATCATCACCTCAGACACAAGTAGGAAAGACTGTACAAAGATGGTATGAGATGGAGGAAATAGGCCACAGAATTCTTACCGGCCCGTGCTGGAGAGAATGTTGTTACTATTTCATTTCTTCATTTAATTGAAATGAAGAATTGAAAGTTGGTTTTGATCTCTGTAGTTTTTCATTGTAATAAAACATGGTCTTCCCTAAGTGGCATCAAAACTGAAGGCATCATAGCCTTTATTTCACCACTGCTTGAATGTTCTCTTTGTATACCTGTGCTTCAGTAAGTTCAGGGAAAACTTAAGCTGTGGGCCATGCCATTAAGGAGCATTGATCTAATGGGCTATTCTGTCTGCCTTTGGTTATCTTGCCTCCAAAACATTGGCTCTTTTTTAGTTTTGTTTTTTTTGTGTGTGTGCTTTTTACTGATTTTCTTTTCTACTTAAAGAAAATCACTAGTTTAACAGTGGACTAGCTGTCATAGTGAATCTGTACTTTGTCTTCATGTTGTGCTCTATAGATTTTCACAACCCAGTCAGGCATCTTCAAGAACTTCTTTCCGATATTCTTCTAGGTTGTAGTTCCCCCGCTCCCTGGAAAAGCATTTTTGCGTCAGCTTCCTTTTAGAGGAGATGATGGAATATTTGATGACAATTTTATTGAAGAAAGGAAGCAAGGTCTGGAGCAGTTTATAAACAAGTAAGTACTTTCTATACTTCAAGGGGTGTAAGAGCGAATAGTGTTCTGAGACAACTTGAGGTGAATACTCGTAATTTAGATATTAAGCTAAGCTGTAGTATTGCTTTTCTTTTTGGCCATTTCCTACCTAGCTTTTTGTATTATTTAAATAAAGTAAAAGTATATAACAAGTTGAATATCATGTGATAAATATTAACACACTTGAGTGATTAAAATGAGTATCTTTGTGTTGACCTAAGTTTTATATTTGTTTTTCTTGGTTAATTTATGCAAATTACATTTAAAATTGCAGCATTTAAAAAATAGTTTTACTTATGATTCTTTCTCATTTAAGGTATGTTCTAGCATGAACAATAAAACTTGCAATACACTTGCAATCATTTTGTTTGATTGCAGATAGAGGTATTATCAGCATGTCTTGTGTAAAGGTGCACATTTAAAATTTTCACGGCAAAATGTTTCTTTTCAAAATGTAAGAATACGTAAAATTGTTTATCTTTTACTTTAGACACTCTTAAACCAAGATTTCTAGCTTTTAATTTTATTCAAAATATAGCCATTTTTAAAAGCCAAAATAACAGAGTTAATTTTAGGAAGGGACTTGCTATAAATTGTGCGTTGGCCTTAAATTTGACCAAATAAAGTCCAATGCTGGAGGGAGAAGATGGTTGTATGAGGTTACATATTAACCATCAACCTCAGTTTTTATCTAGTAATTTGAAGATGTGTGGGTGGTGAACAGGAGGGGAAGGTGTACAAACCCTTTAACTAGTTCAGCACATCACCTTCGTTGTCTTTTATGAACATGCTTTCCTTTGGAGAAGGCAGTGCTAGCTGAGGTGTTTTTTAATTCAGAAATGGAAGTTACCCATTTTGGTCTTGTGTTTAGTCTGTAATGGAAACCTTTAAAGCAGGCCAAAAAAAAAAAGGAAAAAGAAGGAAAAATTGTGAACACTTGTGCCTCTTGGTGCCCTTTTGTGCTTTTATTGAACTTGAGTGTATTTCTAATTTTGATCCATATCTTTTCCTTCTTTAAAATGGATTCTTAGAATTAATGACATGTTTCACTTTTAACATTAAAATTCATTTAGGTTATTTTGTGAATGTACAGACTGCTATATAAAGGAGTTTATCGGGTACGTGTGTCAGAAGCAGTGCCAAGATAGTGATTAAGTTTTCTAAATGACCCTGTGAACCAAAGGAAAGGAAATTTCCCATTAGTTGATAGAGCATAGCCTAATGGGTCGTCCACTTATTATTGCTAAATCATACATGCTTTTTACCTGTAGAATATGTGTGTGACTCCTGACCCACTTTTATGAAACAGTAAGACTAAATTTGTAATTTTTATTCCTAGGGTCGCTGGTCATCCTCTGGCACAAAATGAACGCTGTCTTCACATGTTTTTACAGGATGAAATTATAGACAAAAGCTATACTCCATCTAAAATAAGACATGCCTGAAATTTGGTGAAAAGGGGCAAAAAAAAAAAACTTTCTGTGACTATTAATGACCCATATGCACCAGTGAAGAAGTTCTAACTCTTAGCATGCTGCACAGAAACTGGTAGAACATGCCTTCAGTATACTAACATTCATATGCTCAGTTGTGTTTTGTTTTGTTTGGCAGTTGACAAGAAGTTAATTTGCTTTAGTGAAAATCCCTCCTTCCAGCCTTTCTAGCTCTTCCTTGCTGTTTTAATGTGGTACACGCTACAGCCCCACAAACCCGTTATCCAGTATAATCTGCAGTGTCCTAACTAAAGTTACTGACTTGGTCTTATCTGCACAGTTTTTGTGTCCTGTTTGCTTCTTGAATCTGATTAACTAGAATATTCTCATACCCCTTTTTAATATGCGATGTCACTTGACCTAATTTATGTGTAGAAGCACTACACCATTGGTTTCCAGCCCCTACGTGTAAGATACACACTCGTGTGCAGAAGGTACCTCCCTTCAGGCTTGTAATACCCTTCACGTGGAAGATCAATGAGGGAAATCTTTATATTCTGTATAAAAACAAAATCCAATTTATATACTAAAATCATTTGTCTAAAATTTAAGTTGTTTTCAAATAAAAATAAAAATGCATTTCTGATATGCACTGATTGTGTTGCCTCCAGCTTCTTTTTTTTCCCCTTTTATGGCTGTCCTACTTAACTCACTTGTTGAGAGGGATTATTTACTAATTATATACTTCTCATTCCCGTAACACCATTCCTCTTAAACAGTGGTGATATCAAATATGCTACCACCCTTTGAATTGGAGTATTTCCTTTTATACAACAAAAAAAGTGATGCACTAAAAGAAGCATTCCTTAAAGCTTACAGAGTTGTTATGAAGCATTTTGTGTATCTGAAAAATGCTTTGTAATCTCAAGTCATTCTTGAAAGGCCTTTTAGGATAAGTCAGCCCTGTGCCTCCTATTTTGCAGAGGAATTTTTTTCCTAATTCACTTCAGTGACTTGTTTAAACAAACTTTTCTTGATCTGCATTCATGCTTTCTCTTTGGCTTTGGACGGTGGCACACTTTGCCCTCTTTAACCCAGGGAACCGGGCACAGCATTCTAGCCTGACTCATATAAGTGATAAGAAACCAGAAAATGTATGACTCCTTGCTAACTTGTGTTGTAGTCACAATGTGGTCTCTAATTTGAATTTGCATGACACCTGGTGGCTTGGGGGGGCCTGTTGTGACCCAGAGTTAAACCACCAGGTCAGGAAGGTTTGACCTCCCCCTGCAGTGGCATATCCTCTAGAGAAGCTCGGTCCACTTGAGAGGAAACCAGCTTCGGTCTCAGCCACACAAGGAAGACCACCAGGTTAGAAGTCCTAGGAATTAGAGCAGCCCTGGAAGACCTTTTGTTGCTTAAATAATATTCCACAATTCCACAAACTGGACATTTCAGTTACTCTCAGACGGTCAGGTTTTGCTATGCCCAACAGAGTAATGGCAGCTCGGAATCAATTCCTCTCAAGCAGGGATGCGTTTGCCCCCAGGGCACATTTGGCAATATCGCGAGACTTTTTTGGTGGTCAGAACTGGGGAATGCTACTGGAATTGAGTGGGCAGAAGTTAGACATGCTGCTAAACCTCCCACAACAGAAAAACCTCAGTGGCGTGACGTTTCTTATGGAATTCTTTTGGTTTCGATCATTTACAGACAAAAGAATAACGTGGCTTGGGATGGGTTGTACTGGCCTGCTTACTTTTTTTTTAATGTTTATTTGTTTTTGAGAGAGAGTGAGAGAAACAGACCAAGTGCAAGCAGAGGAGTGGCAGAGGAAGACACAGAATTTGAAATAGGTTCCAGACTCTTAAGTTGTAAGCACAGAGCCTGGTGCAGGGCTCAAACTCACAAACCGTGAGATCCTGACCTGAGCTGAAGTTGTATGCTTAAGTGATTGAGCCACCCAGGTACCACTGGCCTGCTTACTTTTTTTTTTAAGTGCTAGGATTTTTTTAATTCTAGCATTAATTGTAATTGAAATCACATTGGAAATAATCCAAATGTCCAGTGATAGGGAAATGCTTTTTTTTCCAACTTCATAGTTTACTGTCAAATTGGTTTCCATAGAACACCCAGTGCTCTTCCCCACAAGTGCCCTCCTCCATGACCATCACCCCCCACTTCCCCCTCCTTCAGCCCTCAGTTCGTTTTCAGTATTCAGGAGTCTCATAATTTGTCTCCCTCCCGCTCCCTGACTCTCTTTCCCTCTTCCCCTCCCCATGTTTCCCCATTAGGTTTCTCCTATTAGACCTATGAGTGAAAACATATGGTATCTGTCCTTCTCTGCCTTATTTCACGTAGCATGACAACCTCGCGTTCCATCCACATTGCTACAAATGGCCAGATTTCATTCTTTCTCACGGCCATGAAGTATTCCATTGTATATATAAACCACATCTTCTTGATCCATTCGTCAGGTGATGGACATTTAGGCTCTTTCCATGATTTGGCTATTGTAGAAAGTGCTGCTATGAACGTTGGGGTACATGTGCCCCTATGCATCAGCACTTCTGTATCCCTGGGGTAAATCCCCAGCAGTGTTACTGCTGGCTTGCTTTTAACCTCTACAATTGCATTAGGGCAGGTATGCCCTTAGAAAGTTGAAGGTTTTCGGGTGCCTAGGTGGCTCAGTGGGCTAAACATCCGACTTTGGCTCAGGACGTGATCTTGTGAGTTTGAGCCCTGCTTCTGACTCGCTGCTGTTAGCACATAGCCTGCTTCAGACCTTCTGTCTCCCTTTCTCTCTCTGCCCCTCGCCTGCTCTCTCGCTCGCTCTCAAAAATAAAAAACAAAAAAAGGTTGAAGGTTTCATTACGTGACATGTTGCTTATTTCAGGTGATATGTTTCTGCCTAATGTGGGAAGGCACTTCTCACTGTTGTCTCTTAGAGACTTAAAACCATGGTCCGTATTAAAAGGACACCTTTAATCCTGTGAAGTAAAAATGCAGTTGCTATTAACTCTAACCATATAGGAGAAGGTTCTGGAAGCCCTTAAGGGTCTTCTAAAATTTAGATTAATTTGACAGTGAGTTATGTTACAAGAGTCTCAGGCTCTGTATTCTCTCAGCCTTATCTCAGCTGTTAGCTGTAAACGGTGAGCATCAGTGGTACCTATAGTGACTTACATTTTCTGAGGACTAAATGTAAAATCCATAGGACAGCAGTACTGGGACATGCAAAGACTCAGTTATCCGATGGCAGTGGTAGTCCTCAATACATTAGTAGTAGCAGCAATGATACCATTAAACCCATAGGCTTATCTGGTATTTGACTTCCTTCTTAGATGTTCTGCCACTGTGCCCCTCGGTTGTGATGATGACCTCTGAAGGGAGGAGGCGGGGCGGAGGGGGGGGGTGCACATATTTTTATTACATCTTGTGGCTTTTGAGCTCAGCCCTCTTGCTATGGTCACCTCTAGATTAAAAGTCCTTGTCCTGGGGCATCTGGCTGTCTCAGTAGGTAGAGCATGTGACACTAGATATCAGGGTTAGGAGTTTGAGCCCCACACTGGGGGTAGAGGTTACTTAAATATAAAATCTTTTTTTAAAAGTCCTCATCCTGTTGTTTCAGCTTGATCTATTTTGGTTAGTGGAGTGAGGGCAAATACACTCAATCAGGGAGGAGGCTGCTGGCCTCTAGGCCTTCACAGTTAACATTTGACATGTGGCTGGACTGCAGTCGAGAACTGCCAGCTGTGATTATTACAGTGTGCAAGTGTTTGGACAGGAAGTGAGCTAGAAACTGCTTTAGGAGGATGGACGAGAAGTCTTCCGCAACAGTTCCTTCGGGATCTCTGTCACAGAACCCTATCAAGTAAGGCACCCTTACAGATGAGAAGACTGAGGCCCTGCAAGCTGAGTGACATGCTCAGTTACCCAGGATGTGATGGCTCTGGATGCAGGCTGTACGGATGTCTGACTAAAAGCCGCGCATGAGTGCATGTCCTTCTTTTGAACAGGGGCCTATGACCTGGTAACCAGCCCTTACCTGGTGCTCAATTAATTTAGTGAAGAAAGGATGAATTTTCAGTAACATTTCCTGTGTCCTCGAGGCTGAGCATGAATGAACGAATGGATAGGTTTTGTTTTGTTTTTTAGTTAGATTATTTTAAGTGTGGGTATAAAAAGCACTTTTGGACATGAATAGCTTACTGATCAGAAGTGTCTTATTTTCTACACTTAGCTGTGTGCCATAATTACTCTCTAAGACTGAGTCCAAGAATTTTCTGTAAAGCTCCTAATGATTCTGAAACAGCTAGGTTTGGACACCTAAGCTGGAAGGCCCTTTTCCTAGGATTTGGTCAGATTTGATCTTAACCTAGCTACTTAAGTCATTATAAAGCAAAGTCGAAAGACAAATACTGCATGATTTCACTCATATGTGGAATTTGTACGAAATAAACGAGCAAAGGGGGGGCGGGAAAGAAAGGAAAACCAAGAAACAGACTCTTAACTGTAGAGAACAAACTGATAGTTACCAGAAGGGAGGTGGGTGGTGGAATGGGTCAAATAGGTGATGGGGGTTAAGGAGGGCACTTGTGATGAGCAGTGGGTGTTTTATGGAAGTGTGGGATGACTGTGTTATACACCTGAAACTAGTATTACACTGTATGTTAACTGGAATTTGTTTTAATTTTTTTTAATGTTTATTTCTATTTGAGAGAGAGACAGAGGGGGAGAGGGGCAAAGAGAGAGACAGAATCTGAAGCAGGCTCCAGGCTCTGAGTGATCAGCACAGAGCCCAACACAGGGCTCGAACTCACAAACAGTGAGATCATGACCTGAGCCAAAGTTGGATACTTAACTAAGCCATCCAGGCACCCCTCTTTATTTTTTAAAGTGGGGCTCCACACCCAACATGGGGTTTGAACTCAAAACCCTGGAATTTAAATAAGAATAAATGGGAAAAACAAGAGTCAGGATTTCTCAGATCTTGAGAAGTTGCTTTTTAAATCTCCATTTACAATAAGTGAAATCTGCAGTATTCCAACCTTGCTAAAAAAAAAAAAAAAAGATCTTGATTCAGAGATGACAATGATTCATTTAAAAGCACAAAAGGAAGTTTAGAAGACACTGGGTAACATCTTACCAGATGCTTTTTACTGCTAGAATGTTAGAATGAAGGCCATAAATGGAAGGGATCCAATGAAATCAAACAGCAACACTAAACATTTCACATGTGCAAAATATTAACATAGGCAAGAGGTTAACCATGGCCCCGTTTCTCAAGTAACTCAGTCTTGGTAGGACATCATTACGAAAACACTCACTGATAGTATAGCCAGAGAGACGATCTGCTACATGTGAAGACAAGAAGGGAAATGGGAGTTCAGGTAGAGGGAAGGGAGTGGCCATTCAGAATGTAGGGGGCTTCCGGTTTGGGCTCAGACATGTAAAGAGCTTAAAAGTTGGCACTCTTGTCCTTCCAGCAAGTAAAAGATGGACAAACTGAAAATCCGTGTCATTTTCTGGACCCACCCATCAGAGAACTGGGGTTGCAGGGCAAACAAACCATCACCTCAAAGTCTGGGGGGGGGAGCTCATCAAGAATTGATGGTCAAAATCTGTTTGCCTGGAGCAGAAAGTGCTGGAGCCATAAACTAGCAGGAACGCTTACACAATAATAATGGATTTCCAGAGGTTGAGTGCTATCTAGCCTGAGAGTGAGAAATTCCTGGAGACTGCAGTATTAGAGGAACTGCGTATGTCCCCGGGCTTTTTGCCCCCAGATACCACAGTGAAGATAAGGGAGATCCCCTCATGGCTCTGGCAGGGAGAGGAGATGAATAATCATTGTGACATACACCCAGAACCTTCTTTATTACAAAGGCCCACTCTCCAGGGTAAAAGACGTTGCCAGAGTCTGGGAGTCCAGTTGGGAGAAGGGCATGCTTCTCACGCCAGCCCCTCCAGCCTTGCTATCTCACCTAAGGGGGAAAATTATATACAGTCAACAAGGGTCAAGACTTCAAGGAAACAGACTAGGAATGCTGCAGCCAAAGAAAGGAGGAAGGGGCAGAGGGGCAAGGCTGTATCACTGCGGAAATACTTACAGAGGTCACAGGCCCAGTAAAACACGGAGATTTGATCTGGACATAATAGAATGCACACATCTCCTACTCTACCACCACACCCCCAGGACTCCAGTATGGTCACAGTGGATTACAGCTGAAAGATGCAAGACGGGTACCTGGGTGGCTCAGGCGGTTAAGCATCTAACTCTTGGTTGAGACCTACATCATGATCTCACAGTTCGTGAGTTCAAGCCCTAAGTTGGGCTTTGAGCAGACAACACAGATTCTCTCCCTCTCTCTCTGCCCCTCCCCTTCTCTCTCTCTCTCTTGTTTCTCAAAGTAAACTTCAAAAAAAAAACTTTTTAACAATGCAAGACAGACTCCGAGGAATAATGAGGGAAACCCAAAGTGAAGAGAGAGACAAAAGCAGACACTAGAGGAATTTGAAGCCTGTGACACTATAACTACAGCAAACACTGAACACATTCACTCCCTAGCCAGACTAACCACAAATCTTCATGGAGGCCTATTTACCTCACTTTCTGTTACCCAATATAAGATGTCTGGCTTTCAACAAAAAATTACAAGGCATGCCAACAGGCAAGAAAAAGTCTGGAGAGAGACTGGAGAAAGGACACAGATTTCGGAATTATCAAGCAAGGAATTTAAAGTAGCCACGATTAACATGTTAAAGGTTTTATTAGAAAAAGAGAACATGCAAGAACACAAGGGTAATATAATCAGAGAAAAGGAAATTAAGAATCAAAAGTGTAGAAATCGAAGTCACTGTAATAGAAGTGAAGAACGTCTTCCATGGACTCATTAGTAGGTTTGACATAGTTTAAGAAGAACCCGTGAATCTGACAGTAAGTCAATAGAAACTTCTCAAACTGGAGCAGCTGGGTGGCTCAGTCAGTGGAGCATCCAACTTTTGTGACTCAGGTCACAATCTCACAGTTGTGGGATGGAGGCCTTCATCGGGCTCCATGCTGGGTGTAAAGCCTGCTGGAGATTCTCGTTCTCGTCCTCTCTCTCTCTCCCCTGCTTGTGCACACTCTCTCTAAAATTAAACAGAAAAGAAACCTCTCAAACTGAAATGCAAAGAAAAAACTAAAAAAACACCAACAGAACTTGCAAAAACTGTGGGATACTTTCATAAGATGTAACTGGAATAGCAGAAGGGAAAGAGAACAGAGCAAAATACTGAAATAATCATTGCTGAGAACCTTCCAAAATTAAAGACACTGAACCACAAGTCCAGGAAGCTGAGCGAATACCACACAGGACAAACTAAAAACAAAACAACATGCAGGCATATCATTTTCTAATTGCAGAAAATGGGAGACCAACAGAATATCTTAAGAGAACCCAGAGTGAAAGCCTAAAAGGATCTAGAGTTTCATGCTCTTCCAACTGAACCAGCAAGGAGCCCCCGGCTTGACAGGTTTTAAATGCTTTTTATCAGTAGTCTTGAGACCAGAGGTGGTGATACTATTTAATCTGGGGTCTGAATTTGGATGGGGAAAAAGTTGCATCTTTATACTTCATATTCTCTAACTGGAATGTAGCATTTCTTCCATTATGAATGTAGGAGCCAACCATAGTATAAGCAGAACTTGTGATTGTCACCAATTTTTAAATGCAAGTATGGGGGCACCTGGGTGGCTCAGTTGGCTAAGCATCTGATTCTTGACCTCTGCTCAGGTCGTGATCTCATGGTTCATGGGTTCAAGCCCCACATTGGGCTCTGTGCACCAGGTGTGAAGCCTGCTTGGGATTCTGTCTCTCCTCTCTACACCTCACCTTTTTGTGCTCTCTCTCAAAATAAATAAACTTTAAAGAGATGTAAGTATGAATGTCATATTTGCTGTTGGAGATCTTGAAATACACTGATCACTACTTTATTGTTTTTTTAATATTTATTTTTGAGAGAGACAGAGTGTGAGTGGAGGAGGAGCAGAGAGAGAGGAAGATGCAGAATCCAAAGCAGGCTCCAGGCTCTGAGCTGTCAGCACAGAGCCTGACCTGGGACTTGAACTCACAAGACATGACATCATGACCTGAGCCAAAGTTGGACACTCAACCAACTGACCCACCCAGGCACGCCACTGATATACTTTAAAATGATTGTCGTTATTAGACAACCTACCCTCAAATCTTATTTAATGTGTTAAAGAGAGACCTATGTATTATTTTGTCACAAGTTTTAAAAAACACTTTAAGGAATGTATTCAACAAACTGGCTTGGAGTCCTGTTTCATTTTATGCTTTTATAAACATCTGAGTAAGGATCCTTGATACAAAAAAGGGTTAGGAGCCCATGATGTAACAGATTCTGAAGCCTCCTGCCACAGAGCAAGATCTGGACGTGCCCCGAGATTGGAAGACAACCAGCCTACTATCTGTTGGGTTCTTCCATTTCGGCCTGGGCCTTTCCCTTATATTATCTCATTTAACCGTCAAGACAGGGGCATCTGGGTGGCTCAGTTGGTTGAGCGTCTGGCTTCGGCTCAGGTCATGGTCTCATGGTTTGTGGGTTCGAGCCCCGCGTTGGGCTCTGCACTGACAGCTCAGAGCCTGGAGCCTGCTTCAGATTCTGTGTCTCCCTCTCTCTCTCTGACCCTCCCCTGCTCGCGCTGTCTCTCTCTCTCAAAAATAAAAGACATTAAAAAAAAATTTTTTTTTTAATCCTCAAAACAGCCTAATGGGTGGGTATTCTCCTCATTTTACCAAAAGAGCAGAGATGGTATAAGTCATTTGCCCAAGGTCACCCAGTCGGTAAAAGTGAAACTAGGATACAAAGCCAGGTCTTTCTAATTCTAGAACCTGTAAATGTGCGATGCCTACCCCAATGCACATTGCACGGGCTGCTGGCAGCTCGGCCAGGCCCACGCTGTACGCCCGCGTGACAGCCGGCGCCTCCAGAGGCTGGTGCGCCCAGGCCTGTGGCCTCCTGGGCATCTGACCTCCCAGCGCCCGTACAGCTGCCTTGATACCTGTGTTGTCAGAGAGGCCGATGCAAGCAGAGACTCGTTATCTTGATCTAAAGGAAAGTTATACATTTAAGAAAACTTGCTTATAAAACTGGAATGTCCGTCCATGCTTGGCACACACAAACACCACAGCTTTGTCCTGACTTAGCATTCTTGGTACGCTTCCTTTCCTTTCTAGCTAGATTATACTTTAATCCAGTTGTTTTCATGTTCAGTAAATCCAAACCATGTTTAACCGGTTTATTCACTGGAGAATCTCTGAGGTGAAGAAAGTTTTGTCCTTTCAACTGCACTGGGGATTTGCTGTCTTCTTTCTGTAAAGGGATTTTCCTGGACCTGTAATCTGAACATTTTGACCCGTGGAGTATTTTTTCCCCCCGCTATGAGCAAATTTGTGAGGCTTGACCCTTTGTGTGCTGCGGAGCCGAGACAATGCCCTTCTGTGAGCGTCTTCTCCTGAGGACAGTAGTAATTCACGTCAGGAATGTTAATCATGGGGCTGCCCCTCGTCACAGTCTGGCTGCTCCCGGCCGGCCACTGCAGCCACCCCCCACTTGCCTGGGCGACGTGCTTCAGCGTGTACCCACTGTTCTGTGACAGCATTCTGCGGACGTCTGCTCATTGGCGTTTCGGGAGTGGGCAGTCTGATAAGACTGAGGTGAACGGTCTCACAGACAAGTCTGTGGGGGTGAAACGGCAGGTCCTCATGCACCTCAGCCGTGGGAAGGAGGAACTGTTGGCACAGCTTCCAGGGAAGGCAGACTGGCAATATCAGAACCAGAAGCCCAGCGATTCCACTCGGAGGAACGTATCTCACAGACACACTTTAGGTTTTGAGAAATGATATTTATACAATATGGACACTTTCTCTGATTATTAGTTGAGTATCTCTGAGAGATTATGTAAGAATCAGAACAGATTGGATGGCCCAAGGAAGAGGCAAGAAGACATGTCACTGTGTACTCCAAAACAAAACAAAACCATTTCTTATTTTGAAATAATTTAGGGACGCCTGGGTGACTCAGTCAGGTGGGCATCCAACCCTTGATTTTGGCTCAGGTCATGATCCCAGGGTTGGGGGACTGAGCTCCACTGACATGGAGCCTGCTTAAGGTTCTCTCTCTCTCTCCCTCTGCCCCTCTCCCCAGTTCATGCGCTCCCTCTCTCCCTCCCTATCTCTCTCTCATTTATAAATGGACACATAAATAGATAAATAAATAAATAAAATTCAGATTTATAGAAAAGCTGTAAAGATAATACAAAGAGTTCCCATGTACCCCTCACCCAATTTCCCCGCATGTTGACATCTCATATGACCAGGGCATTTTTGGCAACACTAAGAAACCAGCAGTGGGGGGCACCTGAGTGGCTCAGTCGGTTGAGCATCCAGCTTCAGCTCAGGTCATGATCTCCCGGTTCATGAGTTTGAGCCCCACATCGAGCTCTCCACTGTCAGCACAGAGCCCTTCAGATCCTCTGTCCCCCTCTATCTCTGCCCCTCCCCTGCTCCTGCGCTCTCTCCAGCTCTCAGAAATAAATGAACATTAAAAAAATAAAGAAAGAAAATAGACTTACAGAGTCTTAGGATGTTAGAGCTGTAAGGAATCTCAGAAGCAATTCAATCCAAGTCTCTCATTTTTCAGACACAGGAAGGGACTTGTCCAAAGCCCTCCCCTAACAGCAGCCCAGAGCCCAGACCAAATGCCAAGAGGCAGAGGCCAAGGAAGAGTAGAAAGATGATAAGCTTCAAAGCCACCAAGACTTGGGTTCAAATCCCAGCTCTATGTCCTCAGACCAGTAAGTAAATTTTTTGTCTAGATTCTTTCGCTCAACATGTTTTAAGATGCAGCTAGTTAGAGTTGCATATATCGGTAATTTGTTTTAAAAGACCAAACAAACAATAGTTCTTTGAGGAAGTGGTCATGATTTCTAAGAATTTGTTGAGAAAAGAAAGTGTTCTTTCATCCCTGATCTCTACTTGTACGGAAATGTGACACCCCTGACCAAATTCTTCCCTTCCTGGAAACACTCAAGCACATGGAGTCGCCAGGCCCCTGTACCACCCAAAGGGGAAGCAGTGGGAAGGGAAACTAGGAGATGAAAGCCTTCACTCCCCTGTGAGAGGGAGCGAGAAGTAAAGTAAGCTCCTAACAGAGGCACTGAGTAGACACATTTCCACAGTAAGAAGCAGGGAACTGGTCTTTTGTATGGACTGCAAAATTCAGTTTCGGAAGCTGGGGAGAGCCTGAGCTCTGAGGTCAGTGCCACCACCTGACCTTGGACATGTCACTTACCTGCCTGGGCGTCCACGTGGGTGAGGGGGTGCATAGCCCAGCTCTAAATCCTGTGGGGGTCTTGCTGTTGTTTCTCTTTGTCACTCACTCACACCTCTCACAGATCTGCCTCTTCAGCCTCCATGCCCTTGTTTTTCCTGCAGGCATTAATGAGACACCATGGGTATGCAGATTTTCCCTGAACTTGCTTAGGAATTCCCAAGAAGGCAGGCACCTCCTTATACCTGCCAGAGTGCACATACCTACCTCCATAGACCCTCCCACCTGGGTGGGCCCCACAGCCAGGACTAAGGCAGGCAATGCTCCAGCCTTGGAAAATTTTTGTAATGCGTATTTATTTATTTTGAGAGAGAGGGAAGGAGGGAGAGAATTTCAAGCAGGCTCTGTGCTGCCAGCACAGAGGCCAATGCATGGCTCAGTCCCCAAACCATGAGATCATGACTTGAGCAAAAATCAAGAGTCGGATGCTCAACCAACTGAGCCACCCAGATGCCCCCCAGCTCTAGAAATTTTAAATAAATTTGTTAACTGTAAAAATAAATATATATAAATAATGAAAAAATACCAACACAGATATAAATATGTCAAGCTATTAAAAGAATAAAACCACCTGATCGATTGTTTAGAAAGCAGATAAAAAATAACTTACCCATAATCCCACTATTTTTCCTATGCAAATTTTCATACACTAAAACCTCCATATAATTTTGCAGATACAGCAATTAATGTAGAGTATACTAAATTTATTTGTGTTACCTTCTATTATTGGAAGTTTTTATTTTTCCACTATAATAAATAATAGTATGGTAAGCACCACCATGCATAAAACTCTTGCTATGTGGGACGCCTGGGTGGCTCAGTCGGTTAAGTGTCCAACGCTGGCTTGGGTCATGATCTCACAGTTCATGGGTTCAAGCCTCTTATCAGCCTCTGGGCTGACAGCTCAGAGCCTGGAGCCTGCTTTGGATTCTGTGTCTGCCTCTCTCTGCCCCTCTCTCTTTCTCTTTCTCTCAAAAATAAACATTAAAAAAAATTTTAGGGGTGCCTGGGTGGCTCAGTCGAATAAGCATCTGGCTTTGGCTCAGGTCATGATCTTACGGTTAGTGGGTTCGAGCCCCGTGTCAGACTCTGTGCTGACAGCTAGCTCAGAGCCTGGAGCCTGCTTCAGATTCTGTATCTCCCTCTCTCTCTGACCCTCCCCTGCTCATGCTCTCTCTGTCTCTCAAAAATAAACAAAAAAATAAATTAAAAAATTTTTTAAGTTTTAAAATTTTATTAAAAAAAAATTTTTTTTAAATATAATCTATTGCCAAAGTGGCTTACATACAACCCCCAGTGCTCATCACAACAAGTGCCCTTCTCAAAGCCCATTACCCACTTTCCAACTCTTGCTATGTTTTAGGGTTTGTTTGGGTTTTTTTGAGCCAGAGTTCCAGAAATAAATCTTAAGATATGAATGAATATTTTTGGCTTGTGATACAAGTTGCTAGGTTGTTTTCACAAGAGTTGTGTACCAATTTATGGATATGAGAATTTGGGTGTTTTTTTAATGTTTTTTAAAATTTATTTTTGAGAGACAGAGACAACGTAAGCAAGGGAGGGTCAGAGAGAGAGGGAGACACAGAATCTGAAGCAGGCTCCAGGCTCAGAGCTGTCACCACAGAGCCCGACGCGGGGCTCAAACCCACGAACCGTGAGACCATGACCTGAGCCAAAGCCAGACGCTCAACCGACTGAGCTACCCAGGCGCCCCTGATGTGAGAATTTTGTAAAAATATCTAATTCACGGTGGCCCCTTCTCCTTTGGGGAAGGGGCCTCATTGGTAATGTAGTCTTTCAGCTGCGAGAAGTTGGCATTCTAACTCCTCCACTGGCTCGCTCTCTGGAAGGGAGGTACTATTCCCAGCCTTCGCCAGCTATTTGGGTAATACAGCCTGCTGACCTTATCCCGTCTGGTGTTTACTGCCAATGTTTCTCAACTATCGTGGAGGCAGTGTTACAGAGGAGGCTGGACTGCTACCATTTTCTTTCTTCAGCAGGGTCTGAATTTTACTTGTAAGGAAGATGAATTAAAAAATAATAAGGTGAAGTGCTTTGGGACAGTGCAATATAAAGGAATCCAGAACAGACATCACACATTGGATTATGCTGAAGGGTTTGGTGGAAAACACAGGAACCAGTAATTCCCAGGGATTGAATCCTAGGGATTCAAGGTGACTACAGGGATGTACAGACTGCTGTTAGAGAAGCCAAAACGGTTGTTTTAGTCTTGACACTTGTCAGATGGATCAACAGAATCTATCTCCTCATAATTAATTGACCCTGTACACTACAGTAACACATCTAACGCTTTATTCAACAAATGCTGACTGCTTTCTAAGTACATCGGGACCTGGGTGTCACAGTCTAGCAGGGACTGAAGGTGTGTAGGTACATAACAACTCAAAGCCGAAAACAATGCCTAAAGAAAGATGTCTACACACTCCAGAATCAGATTCCAATCTTGTTTCAAACATACCTACCTTCAGCTGCTACCAACATATCCTCCAACCTCTGAAGCTTCGACCTAAACATGCCACTCAAACATGCATTTGCACATGCTGTTCCAGCTAACCTGCTGTTCCCACCTGGTTCACCCCTGCTCATCATTCAAGAATCAGCCTAACTGCCAGCAGCTCGGTAAAGGCTTACCGCGCATCCCAGGGAAGAGGGAAGATTCTCCTGCTCTCGTGTCCCCTTAGCAAAGTGTCCCTGTCTCCATTTATGATGGCTCTTGTCGCCGCATTGTAATTTGTATATCTGTCTCCCTTGCTAAAGCATGAATGAGGTCCTTGAAGGCTTTATCACTCCTCTCTGTTTCCTGACCGTGGAGCTCAATCCTGGTACGCAGTGGGCCCTCAGTGAGGCTTACTGGGTGAAGAAGTGAGGGAATGATGAATATCATAACCCATGGGGTTATCACATCTCATTCCCTTACCCCAGTCAAAATTCTTATTTTGGATTATGGGGCTGGAAAGCCAGAATTAAACAAGAGTTTGGAGATCGCTCTATTTTCACCCATTTCACAGTTCAAATGATTCACCCAGTTCCTTAGAGCTAAAGTAGGAGAGCACAAATGAAACTCCTGCTGTAATTTGGGGCACCTGGGTGGCTCCATAGGTTAAGCATTCGACTCTTGATTTCGGCTCAGGTCATGATGTGACAGTTCAGGAGTTTGAGCCCTAAGTTGGGCTCACACTAAGCATGGAGCCTGCTTAAGGTTCTCTCTCCCTCCACTCCTCCCCTGCTCACTCTCTCTAAACAAACAAACCCCCTACAATTCAAATTGTAGAAATATGCAATTTCTTTAGTTTTTCTACAATTCGACTGGTCTTCACAAACACACACCTGCTGTTCAGAGATAAACATCAACATTGCATCTTATCTTGTGAGGGTGATTTAAATAGCCCTTAAGGTAGGCTGCAGTCTCCCAGAAAGTGACCCCTTGTCCCTGCTTTTCTCCCCCAAGAAGGTGCTCCCATATAATGGGGGCTAGTGCCCCAGAAGAGTGCTCCCAGTTGTAGGAAGAGCTGAGGTCCTCAGGCATAGTGCTCCCGCCCCACTAGATTCTGAAAATGTCTCTTCTGAGGGGCTGCCCACCAGTAGGCATTTGCACTGAGTGTTGCAGCAGCTGTAAGTCGGGGTCTGGGCTCCAGGTTTGGTCGGAGCCTGTGGTGGTCCCTGGACAACAGGGCTCCACTTTAGTTCTTGTGACTCCCGGACCTCTGCCAAGTTCTCCAGACAGTCATAGACCGAGTGACCCATGCCTACCCTCTGCTGACCAGTCTGTCACCTTGCCCTTCCGTGGCCCCTAGTTCTTGAGTCAGCTTCCACATAACAGGAGAATGGAGAGAAACCGAAACCTTGGGACCTCACTTTTCTTCCCACATGTGGTACCCACGTTGCTATGGCCCACCCCACGAGTATTGTGGAAGCAGCCTCAGAGTACTCTGGGTCACCAGAACCCAGGTCTAGAAGCAGAGAACTCCTTCTTCCCTGGAAGTTAGCCTAACTTCCCAATACCCCTCCCTCACACGAAGTCAAAGGTCCGGAAGTCGAGGGGCGCCTGGGTAGCTCAGTCTGTTGAGGGTCCGACTTCAGCTCAGGTCATTACCTTATGGTTCCTGAGCTCAAGCTCTGCATCAAGTTCTAGTCTGTCGGCGTGAAGCATAGCCCGCTTCGGATCCTCCATCCGCTTCTGTCTGCCCCGCCCCTGCACTTACGAGCAAACGCTGCACTCTGTGGGCGCAGGCGCACACTTGCGCGTCCCCGCGCGCATGCGCGCTCGCTCGCTCGCTCTCTCGCTTTCCCTCTCTCCCTCTCTCCCTCTCCCTCTCTCCCTCTCTCCCTCTCTCCCTCTCTCCCTCTCTCCCTCTCTCTCTCTCTCTCTCTCTGTTTTTAAAAAGGTCTGGGTGCGACTAGGTGGCTCAGTGGGTTAAGCATCCAACTTCAGCTCAGGTCATGATCTCGCAGTTCCTGATGATTTCCAACCCCGTGTTGGGCTCTGTGGTGACAGCTCAGAGCCTGGAGCCTGCTTCCGATTCTTTGTCTCTCTGCCCCTCCCTGGCCCATGCTCTCTCTCTGTGTCTGTCAAAAATAAATTTAAAAAAAAAGGCCTGGAAGTTGAGACACAGACATGAGACTTATTTACTCCGCTTCACTCTGTTTTCCATTCTTCCATCATACTCAAGAAGTAGGGAAGGAAGGAGGTTTTCTTTTACTTCCCTTTACTTCGACCATCAGGCAGCATGCTTCTTGGCTGCACTGTCATAGGCCAAAGCAGAATTTTCTCTTCACAACAGAACTCTGTGAACTCTAGGCTCCACCTTTGAAAAAGAAGAGAATGAAGTATTTGGAAAACTAAAAATAAAATCCTGGATTGTAAGCTTATTATGTTGTTTAAACCTATTTTTCAGGGCGCCTGGGTGGCTCAGTCGGTTAAGCATCCCGCTTCAGCTCAGGTCATGATCTCACGGTTGGTGGGTTCAAGCCCCGTGTGGGGCTCTGTGCTGACAGCTAGCTCAGAGCCTGGTGCCTGCTTCAGATTCTGTACCTACCTCTCTCTCTCTGACCCTCCTCTGCTTGCACTGTCTCTGTCTCTCAAAAATAAATAAACATAAAATAACTTAAAAAAATATATTTAAAAAATAAACCTATTTTTCAGGTCAGAAGCAGGATCTTCATCCTTCTCCCCTTTCATTCCCTTTTATAGCAAATCTCAGTATTTCTCTCAGGCAAATGGATGGACATCTCACCCAGACAAAGGTAAGGGTAAAATGCTCAGAAAGGGATACAAACAACATATTAAATCATTTTCAAAGTGCATCAAATATACATGGTACATGGGTAAGAACCAGAAAAAATAGTCAAACATGGAAATGGTTGTGTTAAGGAGGTGAAATTATAGATGATTTTTCTCCTCCAGATTTTCCTATTATTATCTAATAAAAGAAAGTCACCTTTAATGTTGTAATAATGTTTTATTTAAAACAAAATAACTCTCCTATCACCTCCGGTCCACAAGCCACCCACCGTGTATATATGAGACAATCCATTGGGCACTGTGTGTTCTAGAAACTGAATGAGCTAAGTCAACCCTTCCAGGAGGGGGAATTCAGCTATTGTCCCAGGGCCACTGTGCTCGCTGCACACACGGGGAAGCCTGAAGGTACTCTGGGCTGGGGAAGGAAGCACAGAGTACGCACTGCTCCAGGCTCAGCTGCTGGTTATAGGGTTCCGAAGTATCTCTGAACAACGGGATTGGGGAAGAGTGTTACTCCCTTAGGTCTGACAGCCTGAATCCCCCTTCTGAACTGTAGATAATCTGGACCCACTGCCCCTGCCCGACAAGACACAAATTGCCCAGTGTCTAAAGAATCCACTGCTCTTTCCTATTCTCAAGTTCTGAAGAGTTTGGGGGTGGGCAAGGGGTAGCCTGAAGTGCTATTGGCAAGAACTGGCTTCCTCCTTTTGACATTTTAGAGCTGCTGAAGCTGGAAGCTCACTGGCCCCTGAGGGAGCAGGCCACAAAGGGCTTGCAGAGTAAGTACAAGGGGGCACAACCCCTCCCTGCACACCAGGCCCTCCCCCTCCTTCAGCCTCCCCACAGTCCCTGGATGCTCTGCTCCGAATCACAGGCTGCTGCCAATTACAAAAGGACTCTTAACTCTGTTTCGCAGCCCCTTGATTGATAGCACTGGTGAGTGAAATTATAAGCCTTAATGATCACGTTAATTTCTGGGGAAAGGGAAGCGGTCAGAAGAGGTTCTCAATCATAAGCGCCACAATCAGCTGGGTGAGTTCAATGACAGGCCAGAGCAGAGAAAAAGGGGAAAGAATTAACTTTTTTTAAAGGTCATCAGTGAGTAGTGGGAGAGTAACCAGACATGAGAGACCCGGGATGCAGACGGAGTCGGAGCGTGAACCCCCATCCCAGGGCTCCTGACCAAAGGCTGGCATCAATGCATCCTTGCACTGGAATCCTTGGGGAGCCTTCAAATGCTGATGCCTGGGCCCTGCCCCGGAGCTTCTGCTACAGTTGCACTTGGAATGCTGCTTCAGCATTGACAGCTGTGAGAGCTGCCCATGTGATTCTAGGAGCAGCCAAGGTTAAGAACGATTTGTCTAAATGAAAGGATTTGGCGGCAAGGAGTCAGGATTGAGCATGTTTGGAAATCCACTTAATCTGATCGGTTATTGCCACCAAGGAGAATTTCTTCTGCTGGTCTCTTGGCCCCACGTGAAGACAAGAGTGAGAGTAAGAACAGACGAAGGGAGATTAGGCATCATTGAAACCAGTGCTCCTTTGTACAGATGAAAACACTAAGGTACAACTGAGGTTAGATGACTTGCCCAAGATCACATTGTTCATCCTGGAACCCGAGCCTCTTCATCCCAGCCAGTGACCCTTCCACAAGGTTCATCGTTGGGCCAGTGCCAAGAAGACGCCCTAGGAGGGCATCTGGGGGGCTCAGTCGGTTAAGTGGTGGGCTCCTGGTTTCAGCTCAGGTCATGATCTCATGGTTTGTGGGATCCAGCCGGGCTCTGCACTGCACTTACAGCACGGAACCTGCTTGGGAGTCTCTCTCTGCCCCTCCCCCACTCGTGCATGCATGTACTCTTTCTCTCTCTCTCTCTCAGAATCAATAAATAAAATTAAAAAAAAAAAAAGATGCTCTGAATGACACTCAAGGGGGCAGGAGCTGGGGACTGTTCTCCAGCCTTCAAGATGGAGAAGCCCAGGCCTCTGCAGTGGCTGGGACATACTAATTGACAGATATTAGAGATGACAGGGTCGAGACAGATAAGGACACCTGGCTCCCCTGAGGATAGGACCTAGGACCCTGGCTTCCTCAAAGCACTCACCCTGCTCACAGTTTCCCAGCAGAGCACTGCAACACTGGGGTGTGTCCAGAAGTCCCTGGGCGATGTGGCAACATCCTGGTTACGTCATTGGAGAGTGTGCCCTCTGCACATTGCTGAGGAACCCAGCTCAGCGGTGGCCTAAAGCTCTGATGACCTTCCCTAATGGTCTCTGTACAGGTCAGCAATATTCAGAGCAAAAAGCTACTTCATGTTCCAAAAGAGGCTTCATGAATTTAAAAGGCGAAAGATTTATACGATCTGAAGAGAAATCAGAGTATGAGGCTTCATGAATTTAAAAAGATGATTTTAAAATACAGATGACATAAAATAAACCATTAGTCATTCATGGTAAAGGCATTGGAGTTAATCAAAAAGAGTTATTTTTCTCCAATTTCCCTGAGTGATTATAAAAAAATGTTATTGTAAAATGAGTGGCTTGAGATTCTTAGAGCAGCACCTTAGCAGCAGAAAGTGTTTGCCAAGCTGCTTCTACATTATAGTTTACAAAAAAAAAAAAAAAAAAAAAAAACCATTGTCATTTATCTTTCTTCCTCGTGACATGGGAATGGTCGAAAGTTTGCAGAAGGGGCCTGGACTGGAAAAATTGGGAAATCCAGCTCCACCATGGGTACAGGGTGAGATCAACTTCACCAGCCCAGTAAGCAGACACATATTCATAATAGAAACACAGGCATTCTCTGTATTTTTCTAACAGCTTCTGAAGTGTTCATCAAGCCTGAGTCTGATTAAGCACTTTTAAATTCAAGCAACAAAATGGGCCCTCTCAGACCCTCTTGGCGGAAGCACAAATTGATACGACCCTTTTGGAGAGCCATTTAGTTGTATGTATCAAAATTAAAATGCATATAATCTTTGACTCAGAAATGCCACTTCTGAGAATTTATCCTACAGAAATACCCCCACGTTCTGGAAGTGTACATAGAAAGATGGTTCTTTGCAGTCTAATTTATTACAATAAAAAACTGCAAGTAACTCAAAGTCCATCAGTAAGGAATTAGTTGAATAAACTGTAGTTAAATCCATAAAATGGAATACTAGGCAGATGTTAAAAAAAACATGAAGTAGAGCCATATGTACCACCAGAAAAGATAGCCATACATGCAAAAATAATCTGCAGAAAAAATACAGGGTTTCCATTTTTATTTAATTTTTTAATGTTTATTTTTGAGAGAGAGAGAGACAGAACATGAGCAAGGGAGGGGCAGAGAGAGAGGGAGACACAAAATCTGAAGCAGGCTCCAGGCTCTGAGCTGTCAGCACAGAGGCCGACGCAGGGCTCAAACTCACAAATCATGAGATCATGACCTGAGTCGAAGTCAGATACTTAACTGACTGAGCCACCCTGGCGCCCCTAGGGTTTCCATTTTTATAAGGATTAAGTATAGCAACCACAGTGCGTGTCTCTGGTCAAGGGACTCAGTTCTTAGACCCCTAAATTGGACTAAAAATCCCTAAACTTTAAGTGAAATATTTTGGGGTCCTTAATTCAGTTTGTGAATTCACCTCCTGTTCTTTCTCTTCCCTAGTATCAAAGGACAACTGAAAATGATTCAAACACAAATGTAAGACCCCCTCACCTAATGTCACATCATGTAAATAATACTTCTGAAAGGCAACCCTCCCAGATTTAGAAAAACTGTTTGTCAAAGGAGCACCGAAGACTCTTTTTTGGCAGTAGTAATCACTTGGCTGGGTCCATCTTCTCTTGTTTGTATATTCAAATTGTATATATAGGAATGGTATAACTTAGATTTGTATATTCAAAGACTACTGTGGCACATCCCCCACCCCCTCGCTGCCAACACCAGCCATTGAGGATATCTGCCTTAAAATCCATGCAAACACAGAGGTTCTTCAAGTAGCCAAGCTGCATCCAGTAGGGATCCCAAAGTCCTAGAAGAGAGTGCTATGGGGTTTTTAATTCTGGACTTTTTCAAATCTTGAAAGCCAGCTTTGATTCTTGTTTTAAAGGTGGAGATGCCCAAAACAAAGGCCGTTCCTAGTGGGAATCTATTCTGGCTTGTCCCAGGAAATATACTCCCTTTTAACTTTACTGAGGATATGTTAAGTCGATTAAAATAGACTATATGACTGTGATAGATTTTGTTGTAGGTCAGTGATACCCTTCCACTCCCTTCCTCCTCGAGAGGAGTATACTTCCCTGCCCCAGGAGGTTGGGTTTGTCCGCGTGTGTCTGGCTTGGGCCAGTGGAGAGTGACGGAATGTGACATGAGCAGCAGCTTCAGACGTGTCTGCATGGTTGGCTTGGCATCTTGCACTTGTGCACTCTGCGGGTCGAAGAAGCTGTTTTAGGGAGGCAGCTAGTCCAAAATAAGGAAGCCCTGGAGCACACTTGAACCCAAACTCCAGCCTGGAACCAGGCCCAGCTGAGCCCCTAGGGACAGGCAGCCTCCTCTCTGGTGAGCAGGAAACACAAGTCTGCTATTGTAAGCTCCGGGGGTGACTCGCTATTTAGCATTATCGGAGCAAAACTGGACTAATCCATGGATGGATAGCCTTAGAGCCATTACTCAGCTTTACCAAATCTTGTTATTGATCTCATGTTTGTTTCTGGTTCTCTTTTGTCTTATGAAATAAGCCATTTAAGAAACATTTTCAAATCTTTTGGGTACCTTTCACTAATCTCATACATTCCCAAAGGTAACCACTATTGTGCAGTTAGTGTGTATCCACTCATTTTTGTGAAAAATTTTTATACCTCTAAACATAATCTGGTATTGTTCTGTGAGTTGTAAAACTTTACATAAGCACTCAGCTGTGTGTATCCTTTGTGATTCACTTCCCACCCCCCCCCATACTGTATTTTACAACATGTACCCACGTCGAACACATTGTCTCTAGTCTGTTCACTCTAACTAGGATAATACGGTATGTACCACAATGTACCTATTCTCTGTTCGTGGACATTTTAGTCGTCATGTAAGGAACATTCCCGCACACATCTTTGAGTACCTTGCTTTTCTGTAATATAGCTTCTCCTCTCTGTGGACTCAGTAGAGGAGTGCATGGCTGACTGAACTTCCACACATGCAATCTGTAAAGTCGATTTAGCCAAGAGTTGCTGGTACCTCTGCTCCAGACTGTTGCTAGAACTGCTGCCCAGGAGGAGCCCAAAGTGCCCATAGCCTTGGGCACCTGGGATTTCCACCACCGGCTCTGGTGTGCCGCCAGTGCCCTGAGATTTGCTGGGAACATCTGAACGCACTTTCTACGTCTCCTTCCACATCTTACACACCAGTGTGGATCTTCACACTTTATTTTTCTGATCACTAAATGATTTCAAGTTCCTGGTCAGGACTGAAATGTTGGCAAGAGAGAGGAGTGAGTGAATGAAGACTCTGTTAATCGGCCTCTTTCTTCTTCACACAGCAATTTTGCTAACAGATGCAATTACATTTGAGAGCTGCAGAGAACAGAATCTTATGTTTTATTTCTTTATTCATCGTTTTACAAATGGGATTCACTGTAAAAAAGGAAATTGCCTTTGTGGTTCGGTTCTTCAGGCTAGAGTGCTCTGAGCTTCAGTTTTTAGGCCAGCTGCTGCGGCCACCTTCTCTCTGGTGGGTGAGAACCAGCTGGGGAGGGAGGCTAAGAAATCAGGTAGAGTTCCTTTAAATCCAATATATTTTTATTCTTTGTAAATACAATGAGTACAACCTTTTAACTTCACAAATCAGTTAATTCACTTTGTACAAGAGAAGTTTTACTCATCCTATGATAGTCCAAGTGCTGAATATTTTTCCTCAGTGCTAGTACCTAATAAATCAAAATGTGAAAAGTACAGCAGCTATTTTAAAATGTTTGTTTCTACATTTCCATAAGTATAGATTCATACCAAAGGAGCAGCTTATAGTGTAGGACGGTGTGTGTGTGTGTGTGCGTGTGTGTGTGTGTGTGCATGCGTGCATTCAAGGCTTTACTAGAAACCGGTTTTCTGAAAGGCATTGAAGAGTCTCAGGCTGTTAGCAATGGATCGATCAAGAAACCTTTTAGCCTCCATCTCCCTGTGGTTCCTTCTGGCATCATGTCTCTGTTCACTTACTCTCTCGTGTGACTCGCTGAAACACGAGTTTGGACCCCCATTGCCTTTGGTCTCAGCACTTTGTTAGCGGGACAGCAATCTGCCTCATCATCAATCTCCACTTTATTTGGTTTGGCTGTTTTTATTCATCCTCCCTCAATTTGCGTTCTTTTAGTAAAGCTCCTCTATTTTTGAGATGTTATCCAACCTGAAGTCTTGGTGAGAATCTCATTTTCGTCCACCAATTCCTTTGACAAGGTTGCCTGACCTCCAGTATCAAAGAGAAGGAGGAGGAGGAGGAGGAGAAGGAGGAGGAGGGGAAGGAGGGGAAGGAGAAGGAGAAGAACAAAAGAAAGAGAAAGGAAAGAAAAAAGATAGAGAAAAGCAAGTCTCATGGCATAAGCTACCTTTCATTCACTAACTCAGTTCTGAAGGCCACTTCATGATGTATTATGATAGAAGAAAAACTTTTGATAAAACTTTTGATTTAAAACCTAACCATTATTTTTAAAATAATTTCTCCAACATAAAATAGTTCTGAAGGCTGCTGTATGATGTTATACACAGAACTATATTTGGTTACCCAACTTTATCTGCTAAAAAGGAAAAGAAAGTTCTACCGATGTTTTAGCTTTTGAGAGTTCAGCCTGATCTTCCAGGTAAGAAGCAGAATGGCAAGGCCTGTGGCAACCCCCCCATCCGGTCCCCCCTCCCAGGGCGTGGCTCTGCTTGGGTGATCCTGTGACACCCCCTTTTCTTCCCAGCTGCCCTACCCTGGGCGAGGCAGCAGGTCAAAGCCACTGGAACGGTATTGTGTCAATTGGCATTTTTTTTCCTGAAGGCTACACATTCCCAAATTTATGCTTCCTGAAAGGTTTGTTAGTTGAGGCTTGGTCTCCGTGGGTAGAAGTTCATCAGATACCGCCCCATCCTGAAAAGTGGGGACTCAGAACTTAGATGTCACTGGATTTGTACATATCTGAAAGCAGTCTTGTAATTGGCACGTTGCCGATGGTTTTTTTGAAAAACACCTCTTCTATGGTTGACGGACTAATAGAACGTAAAGCTGGCAAAAGCAACAGGAGTTTTCCAAAGCGACAGGGTTGAGTGGGATATCTGGAATAGGAGAAGCCATGACAGCAAGGTAAGAGTGACGACTCATGGGAATTCGTATCTCATACGTGAACGCACATCATCTTCAGCATAATTTCCTGATTGGGCCTCTTTAATACCACACTCTCTCTGCAATAGACACCTAGGCAGTTACTACTGGCCCTGTTGTGTGGGTTGAATACTCGAGGCATGAAGAACATGATGCTGCCAAAATCACTGTCCTTACATTAGCAAAGGGCTTGCATTTCGCTTGGAGAAAAAGTAATTTTAAGAAATACGGTACTGGGGTGCTGGGTGGCTCAGTCGGTTAAGCATCCGACTTTGGCTCAGGTCATGACCTCACCGTTCGTAAGTTCAAGGCCCGCGTTGGGCTCTGTGCTGACAGCTCAGAGCCTGGATCCTGCTTCAGATTCTGTGTCTTCCCCTCTCTCTCCCCTTCCCCCACTCATACTCTGTCTCTCAAAAATAAATAAATATTTTTTTAAAATTTTTAAAGAAATATGGTACTAAGTTTAGGTCAAATATCCACTACAGGTTGCCAGTGTAGAAAATAACCATTCTGTTCATGATAAAAGTAGCAATAACATCCACATTTTCTGATTCTCATGGCTCCCTCCTCAGGCTAATCTCCCTCAAATAAAATGGATTCCTTCTTGAAGCAATTCTCCAAATTATTATTCAGGCATTATACTTAGTCACTCTCAGGAATAATTCCATCCTTATTACATTGCAAATTAAAGACTAAGTTCTGTTGGGTGGCAGTGCCACCCAACTTTCATGTCAATGAAATTGGCATATAATTAAAGATGTGAGAAATTGCTTAACAATTTCCTCTCTTGATGTCCAACATGCGTCTGGGCTCAGATGTGCAAGTTCGATTTTCTGCTGCTTTAGATGCCTATAAGCCCCTTCCTCACAGCAGCCCTGATGCTTCTCCATCAGTTGTTCAGAATCAGGTATCCACATACTCTGCAGGGAGGGCTCCCTCCACTACAACACACCACCTGGAAGGCTGCGCTCCAGGGGCACCTGTGTGTAACAAAACCAGGTCTAGCTCCTTTATAGGAGCTAGGTGGCTGAACACTGCACTTAACTGACTGATCACTCCACCCTGCAGACAGAATCCAGGGGAGAAACTGTCATGGCTGTCTGTCAGCTTTGGGCTCCCTCTCTTCCACCTGACACAAAGCTGATCATTCTTTCTGAGTCTCTGAGGACCCCATTCTATTTGGCCCTTTCATTGCCCATCTTCATAATCAGTCAGGGACAAGAACCACCAGACACATTTAATCATGAGGTAAGGAAATGGTGGAACTTAGCTACATTTTTTAAAATACTTTAACCCCATCAGTTGCTCTCCTTGCTCAAAATATCTTCTATGTTTCCTGGAAAGTAATCCCCAAGATCCACATCTCCCTTCCCCCTTGGTCATTTACTCTCTTCAACAGCTCTGTTTCCCTTGTGAGGGTCAGGCTGAGCAGCAAGGATCCTGCAGTGGGTAAGAAACAGGGGCTGCCTGGACTACCCAACATGCTGGAAGTTTCCCATGGTCAAGAACCACTGTGGGAAATAGTAACTTTCGGAAAGGATAGATTTGGGGCAATCTATAGACCATTAACTCTTGGTTTTCTGTAAGTAGATTATCCACTCACCTACCCACTCCTTTCATTTCCTAGTTGGGAAGGGACTGGTTAGTCAACAAGAATTAACTGTTTGTTCTATGTCAAGTACTATACTACCTAGAAACAATAACAATGTGTGTGTGAGAGAGAGACAGACAGACAGACAAACAGACTGAGATGGTGAGAGAGAATCTGACTACTCAACATTATTTTTTAGAATATAAGGACACTTGGGTGGTTCACTTGGTTAAGCGTCCAACTCTTGATTTCAGCTCAGGTCATGATCTCATGGTTCGTGAAATCAAGCCCTACATTGGGCTCTGCTCTGACAGCACAGATCCTGCTTGGGATTCTTTTTCTCACCCTCTCTCTCTCTGTCCCTCCCCACTCTCAAAATAAATAAATAAACATTTAATAAACAAAATTCCATGTCAAAGTAAATGTGCTCCTTCAATGAATAATTTCCTTGTTTTGAGGCTGGGATAGAAGTTATATACTTGCCATTTTCCTAAAACAGACTTTTGTTAATTTGTGATTTTGCTCTCTCAGGTCACTCTAGAAGAAGCTTCTGGTGCACCAGGCCCTCTCAGATGCCTCTTCTTCCACGCTAGCACCTCCCACAGCACCTCTAACAGTCCCTCTACTGGCTCTCCTTGCAGCCCTTCTCCCCTGCTGAAATCCTGCCATTCAAAAACCACCTCACATGTCTTCTCCATCACCCAGCCTTTCCAGACTTTTCTCACCACCTAGAATCCATCTGTCCCACTCCACACTTTGCTTTTTCTCTCTTCTCTGTTCTGAATTAAATGATCACTTCTGCCTACTTCATGCAATGGTTAGAGACAGTGTCTTTTTCTTTCTAGTGTCCCGCAATGCTCACCAGGAGCCCCTCACATAGCAGAGTACTCAGCAAATGCTTGACTGAAGCAGTAAGTGGATATCATATTCTTTTCAGTGTGATGTTCTTTATACCTCAATGACTATAGATGTCAGAGTTCAGTTATGATATACAGGTTTGTTTTTAGTGGGGGTGGGGAGGTGGATGAAGTGCCCAAATTATGTACTGTTCCATTTTATAATTTTGAACAAATATTAAGTGCTTACTATACATTCTGAAATTTAACATGGATTTAAATCTTTAAAATCATGGCACTTTAATTTGAAAGACATACACATGTACTATCACTCAACACAGTTTCACTGATATTTCGTTGACAGGGAACAGTTTTATTCATTAGTTTTCAAAAGAGTATTTATAATAGAAATAAGCAGATCATAGCAGAAGTGGTATCACCCCCAGTGAATACAGCTGACTTGGGGTCTCACTGACCCCTTAGGTGAGGGAGGCGTTAACTGCCTCTATCCTCTCACTGTAGTTACTTCTAGCACAGTGTCTGTGGGTGACAATGAGATGATCGAGACAGGTTTGCATGGGCTTCCTTTCAAGGTTAAAGAATAAACAACAATAGCAACTCTGTTCTAACCTCAGATCTACCACAGTCCTAACTTAGGAAGCTAGCAGGGTCCCACTACTCTTTCAAAGCCTTGATTTTTTTCATCTTAAAATGGAATCAGAAAGTCTACAACTCTTGGTGGACTTGTCCATTGGTGCCAGGAGGAGCACTGCTGGAGCCCCAGTGGCTGAGAGCTCCTATGACTAGCCAAGAATAGCCTCTGCCAGTGGGCCCTGCTTGGCCAGAAGCTGCTATGACTCAAAAGAACTCAGTGGATGGATACCAGTCACCAAAGCCAAACAGCAATCATGATGGGGTTAAAGATGGCCTCTCAAGGATGATGTGACCACTCTCTAATATATCAACTTATATACCACTCTGGCCTTCATTTATGACATTTCCTCTATTGGGGTCCATTCACACCAACGAATTGTTGGATGTTCCAATGTTTTGATGGATCAATTTGTTCAACTAGGACAGCCATAAGGGGTCTGGTGAGGCTTTCACTTGGATAATCTAATCTTATCTGTTCCTCTCACCCATCCTGCAATAGGTGAGAACACAGATTCTAGCTAAATTAGCTGGCTGGCAACAGGATGATGAGTCACAGGGTCTGAACTGGCTTATTACTGCCTGCTCACACATTCACATTGGAATTTTCTTAAGTGCACGTTCAAGGCAAACAAGAGTCACCTGGTATGGATGTAGCTGTTGAGGGTTAGCTGAGCCTCGTCTTGAAGGGCTGCAATGGCGGCTGCATTCCGGAAACTTCTCAGTTCAGAACCACTATGTGTAGGAACTAGAAATGAAGGCCAGGAAACTGTGATAAGTGGCACAGGAAACGTAGGAGGGAAAGCAGCTTTCTGGAAATGGATGGCCAGCAGAACAGTAGGGTCCCCACTACTGACAGTGGGGCTAGCCTAAGAGTATCTGCCCCCTTAAAAGCCATCACCTCTTTATGCAATCAATGATCAGTCTGGACTTTGAGGGGGCTGAATTAGTGAGGTGGCAAAACCAGGGAGGGAGAAGAGACAGGGGTTGCATCTGCCTACCAGCTTTGAAAGTGACGATGCATTTTAGACAGGCAAATTCGGTAGCGTCTAACCGGAGTTGTCTAAACCGAGCCACCACCTCTTGTAAAGCTTGTATTTCAGATATGATCTTGTTTAGCTTCTGGGAGTCTGTGTTGTCACCATTCATGCCTAGAATAGAAATATGGAATAAATGCTCTAATATGAAGGCAGTTTCATGATTTAATATTGATTTTTGACAGAATTCTGCATATCAATATCTATTCAATTGTCACTCTAAGATATCTGATTCCATGTAAACTGGCTATATTGTATGAAAGTTAATATAAAATCTTCTCTTGGATGATAACAAACACAGTAATTTGCATTTAAATAACAATGCAAGCAGTCATGAATACAACAAAACAACATTATTTGCATTTAAATATAGATTTATAAATGACAGGTATACTCTATTGTTCAGCAGGAATTTGTTATTCTTTACATGTTGTTCTTTTTTCAGTAATGTATTTTTATGGTAATTTCTACAACAAAGTCATTAAATTGTGCAATTCTTACCAGATACAGCCAGTAGAGTGTTAGCATCAACCGGAATGGCCCATTGTGCTATTCCTAGAACAAACAGTTCTCTCCAAGCATCTTCCAAAAGCATCAGCTGTCATACAATAGATGTATAATATAATATAGTGTGTAATTTATAAATTTATAAACAATTTCAATATGTAAATTTCCATTATTTTAAAAAATGTTTTAAATTCCTGTCTTGGTCATTTTTCCCCTGAATATTCTAGCTTTCTTTTATTTTCCATATTTTCCTTTTTGAAAAGGTGCCTATAGATAAGCACAGACATTTGAGAGTCAGCCATTCCAATTCCCCAAACTTTGCTTCCTTTGGAAAAGGGTTTACCCTTCTTACCCTTGCTTCCATTCATTCCTGACCACCTAGAAACTTCTCCGGTGGCCCAGGCTCTATGAAAGGCCACCAGCAACTCAGCAGGTGACCCCCTTCATATAAAATGCTGATATTATTAGGGTTGAGGATTACAGACGAAAAGTGTGGATCTGGGCCCCCATCTTCCTAGAGGGTTGGGGGGCTGGGCTGGGAGTGAGAAGAGATCACTAATTCCCAAGAGACATGCAGGGAAATCAGGGTGTAATTATGTTAATCGGGTTTTGCTGAATTTACCTCATCTCACTGCCTGATTTTTCTGAGACTCATAAGTGGACAGCATCAAGGTGCTTGTCATTTTCATTCTAAGAAAATGTGCTACTGAATATTTAAAATGAAAATATGGCTCCTTTTCCAGTTAATATACTGGATTCCACTTCATTGCAGTTTGCTAGTTGTTGAAGGGTTTCCACTGAAGGGCTAAGTGGCAGACAGTAAGTAAAATTTTTGTTTGCATTAAAGAGTATACAAATACCTGTTTTGAGAAAAAACAGGCAGTGTGCATGGGTGCACACACGCATGTATGCACACGCACACACACACACACATCACATACATACACGGCAAATGGTTAGAGTCAACCAGTAAACCTGGTCAAAGATAGACTCTAATCATTTTGAAAAAAAAAATCTGTTTTTGAAAAATCTCTCAAAAACCAGCCAATTCTGGATGATTTATGTGAAGAGATTTCCTTTTGGGAGCTAAGAGCTGAATTGTGAAGGCTTGTATCCAAAATCACAAAAGACCAAAGGTTTAATTTTGAAAATGCTTTATTTTTAGTTTTATTGCATTAAGTACAGAAAATAATACTTCAAAAATGCAAGGTAAACAATATGTAATTCTGACCATGTCTAAGAGTCCAGGCTATGGAAAAAAAGAACATCCCATACTAGAAGATTAAATGTTTTGAGCACAAATCCTAGGTCTCTCTAGAGGAAGCATGATTCATATTAAAGGGCACCGTTATGCTTTAATTAGGTATAAAATGAATTAAATAAATAAACCATTTGCTTTTTAAAATTACTTATTAGCTTTTTGGGAAGTTGGTCATTAATTTCCATGAATGTCTGGGTAACCAGCCAATGGTTATGAACACTTCATTTTCTTTCTTCCCCTCAAGATTAGAAAAATTTCAGCAGAAGCTATTTCTGATATTCCTAACAACAAAATTTCTGGCTTTTGGTACGATGTAATTTTTAGCAGCACACACTTTTTCTCCCTCTGAATGTCATTTACAACTACAGAATGATGCACAATGCCCATTTGTTTACAAAATCTCTAAAAGTACTTGAAGAATCAAGGCAGATCCTAGCCAACAGGAGGTATGCAATAGACCCTTTAACTGTACGTGCTGATAAATTAGTGGTCAAGGCCGTGAGTGTCACGATAGAAAACATAAAGCTCTGGACATAATGCACTAAGACCAGTTCTGAAAATATTACAGGGGAATACGCTCATCATCTATTTCTCTCAGGTCCAATATTCTTAAGAAATATTTTAAAATATCATTAAGATTTTTTAAACTTGTGATTCAATTAAACAAAAAGAGAAAGAGAAATAATGTTCTTCTATATTTGTTTTTGAGAGCTGAAATCTAACTTTCCTGAAATAACATAATTACATTTCTTAGTAAGAGTTCCATAGCTAGATATTTTGAACCCACAGTAGGAAGTTAGGAAAAATCATTTCCCCATTGCTGTTAAGAAAGGATGCCTGGCCTTTGTGATTTATCCAGATAAACTCCAGTTTCATAAGGCTGACTGATGTTGCTTTTTTCCCAACCCCCTTCCCCCGAGAGCTCAGTACCCTCTTGGTCATACCTGGTCCTGCAAAGATAGCGTGGAGAAAGCTGGTACACTCTTAGCCCACTTGATGCTCATAAACAGAAGCCTGGCAGCTGATTCGCACACTGACTCTGTGGCCACTTCATACAGATACATTGGGGTCCCATTCACTTCATGGGGGTACTGAGCGAGGAAGAAAGAGAAACACCAGGGAGTAAGGAAACCATAGCTTTGCAAGAAAAGCCAAGCTTTAAATTTTCTAATTAGAACAGGGAAGGAGACAGGAATTCGGGTGTTCTGCTGAAACATGCAGTTGCCATTGGTAAATAAAGACAAACATCTGTATGTATAGATTTTGAGAAATTATAACTGTTGGGAGAGGCCCATTTCTAGTTTTGGGGGGCCTGTTCCTTCCAGAGGGGCGTCTGGCTTTTCTATCTCCTGTAGCAAATTTTCCTCAGGCTAAGCAAAGTGCCGGGCCTGTCTCCCAATTTAGACAAGAGCTGCTTGCATTTGTGTCAATAAAAATAGATGTGAAAAAAGTATAAATTAATAGGCATCCCAAACACAAATATGCATATGAGTATTTTTAGAAAGGATTAGTATATTATGGAAATATTTCAATTAGACATCTTAATCATTCACAGAGCATTCCCATTCATAACTGACAACATATTCATAACACTACTTTCCCAAGCTTATTATACACATCAAGGGTAAGAAAGCAATATTAAATATTGTGCTTGTGCCGGTGCCCAGGTGTTTGGCTTCCCTGCAGCGTGGGGCTGCAGCTGGCCCTCCCCTTCTCGGCCTGGAGTGGGTGCTTTGGGTAGGTACCAGCTGGAAGCCTGGAAGGTAGTCCCTAGGTGGCAGCCTTTTGAAGTGGTTCAGGCTGTGGCCCTGTTAAGTAGAGACTTGTGGTATAAATACATGCATCTCAGAAGAGAGTGAAGGGAGCGTGGAAAATGAAGCCAGATTCCTCAGACTGTCCTAACAGGGTGAGCTCTACATGCTGTTGCATTGGGGACCCGAAGCTTTGCCCAAGGAAACAGATCCCTGAGATCTGCAATCAGGGACTCTTTTCTACCAGCTGTAGCCAACTCCTTTTTGCTAAAAACAGAAGTGTTCTTCTGGTCTCCAGCAATACCTAGGTTGTTCAGCCATGCTCCACACCAGGGCATTTCTGTACATTCCCCATGGAGAAAGAGACTCAATGGGGAATGGGCCAGGGAGTCTACATCTGTAGCCATCTCAGAGAGTGACTTCACTGCACACTAAAATTTGAGCACTACTGGCTGAACAAGGGAGAGGAGGGGGTCTATAGCTCCCCGCAGAGCCTGGCCCAGCACCGTTGCCAGGTCTGTCTTTTGCCTGAACCCATCCCCGCTCAGAAGAGGTGGGTTTGCCCCTCTCCTCCCGCAGCTAGGCACCAGACTCCTTGAATCCAGCAGGGACACGGACCTTGGGTGTGGGCTGAGCCAGACTCACGAGAGTCTGCCGTTCTGGGGTGGCGGACACGGCGGCTAGCTCCAAGCCATGCGGCTCCAGCTGCGTGACTGCGGTGAAGAAGGCCGGCGCGGGCAGTGCGGCAGAGGGGAAGTGCGCAGCCGCCCCGTTCTCTTCCTTATGTCCACGGAAGTAGAGAGCCACCTGCTTGCGAATGGTGGACGTCCGAGGCCCCCGCTCGTGCTGCACCGCTGCAGAGACAGACAGATGGATGAATACCCCGATCAAAGACTCGACAACACTTAGCTGCTGCCACCCTCCCAGGCCAAATGCCCCATCCGGGCAGGCAAGGTCACTAGAGAGGTGAAGAGAGGGAGGGAGAGGGAATGTGCGCTCGGAGGACGCTCTGAGATCGTTTAACTCTTACACTGGAGGCATTAGAGAGCTGAGGCAGAGAAGAGGAACCGGGGCCCCAAGTGTCCTGATAATGGCCACGCCTCAAGCAAGACTAGATGTGCTCTCTGTAGGTTCAGGGCTCTTTTCCACCAGGGTGGTCTCAAAGGAACCGGAAACCATCTGGGTGGGGGTAGTTAGATAACCTTGTATGAGACAAAGGGGAGAGGGAATATTGTGCCCACCCAGGCACAGCGTCCCTGCATACTTCTCCCGCTCCCCTACTCCACCCCCTCAGAAATGGCGTTTGGCCTCCGAGGGCCTCAGGAGAAAAGGACCAGAGCCTGGGACATATTGTGGGATAGAACGAGGGAGCACCCGTCTTGGAGTGTGCTGGAGGAAGGCAGGGGAGATGTGACAATTACCGCCAACAGTTTAAACAAACAAATTAATTCAGGGCAATCTTCCCCGCACAGAGCTTGACAACTTGTCAATACACAAGTTCAACAGGTTGGACGCTCCCTCCTGCTTCCTGCGCTGTAGAGGAAGGATCACTCCCCAGTGGGCGCTGTGCCTCCTGGAGCTGCCACCCAGCCCGGCCAGTCGCCAAAGCGAAGTCCTCTCAGCATCCAGTCCTAAGGCCCCATTCCTCCCTTTAGGTCAGGACTCCCGCACCCGGCCAGGCATGGGGCGCCCTCACCAGGCCAACACCGGGCATGCACTTGGACTGAGCTCTGTGCAAGAAGCATCTGACTCCCTCGTTTTTGCTGCACTCCTTTAAGAGCCTTCTGGGAGTTGGGTGTCAGAGGCACCCACAGGCGTCACCCTGCCTTTCCAGCCCCTTTTTATAAAACCAAGAGAAGGTCCAGACAAAGCCCAGATTACTATAATGGTGGTCCTGATTTTGCAATCTTGATGAATTAGCAAACAAGGACTTGAAATTCTGCAAGCTGTGTCTCTGCCCTCCTTCCTCCAACACAGTTCCCTAGTCCCCACGATCTCCACCCTCGAAGACTATACAGACTGTGAGATCCTGCGGGAGACTAACAGGCTTAGAGGTGGCCACAAAAGAGCTGCAAGGAGAGGCAATAAGAGGTATTAGGACGTGAAGCAGGAAATACCGCGTGTGTGTGTCCAGTGGACTGGGGCCCCCAGGAACGCTGTCTCCCGGGGGTGGTTGTGGGGCACAAGTTTCCAATGTGGCCATGGGCCATACTTCAAGAGTTCAGTAGGGTGGGTGGGGAGGGCTCATGCAGAGAGATGGAAGGATATGACTGAAAATCCGAGTCAATTCCCAGCATCTGGAAAGATGTGCTGGGGAGATGATTTACATGCACTGGAGTGCCATGTATTTTCTGTACATATAATTTACTTACTAGCCAACCAACATTAGAGAAATAGAAAGCTGTACTGATTACCATCTTTGTTCATGTTGACTTCCAAACACTTCTTCAGGCGACACGCCCTGCACTGGTTTCTGTGTGTCTTGTCCACCGGGCAGCCTCCCTGGAACAGAGCGTAGGCGGTCAGCAGCCCCCAGGGCCTTTAGACTGGAGACATGAAGCTTGTGCCAGGTCAAGGGAAACGTGGAGGAGGGAATGGACCTGGCCATGGACCTAGGAGCTGCAAGCCTGCCTCAGAGGCCTTGGGCACAAGCAGGGCCAGGGAGAGAAAAGGCTGGGATTCGGGGGGGCGACTTCAAAAGGAACAGCCCCTGACCCTATGAAAGTGGACAAGGAGGAAAAGTCCTTTGCCAAGCAGGTGAAGGGTCCAAGTGCCTGCTTGCCTGACTGTCATGCTGGAAGGAGCTCTAGAGGGGAACTTCCTTCAGGTGCGAAGATGGTGGAGTAGGGGGCGAAACTTTTCAGTACCGAAGACAGCGACCTGGCCCCGGAGGAGGAGGCATCCCAGCTGGGTTGGGAGCAGGGATCGCCACCACGCCCCTCCTCCCACCAAGTATTCTCTCCGCCATCAGGTCTGGAGTCCACCTCTTTCTGTCACTTTCTTCAGATAAATCTCTCCCATTTATTCTTCACTACTTCCTTATAACCACATGTGAAACTTGTCTTAAAGACTTAATCTCAGCCCAGATTCACAGAAAGATAGCCATTCCGGGAAGGTGAGGCAGAACATACAGAGGTGAAAATAAGAAAGAAAGAGTCCAAGGCCTGGGCAAAATCTAGAAATACCCACTATGTAAATAAGACCAGGAAGATAATGCGATGATGGGCTGTCTGACAAAACGATAATATGGCCTGAGAAAGTGGGCATGATAACTGGGAAACAAGAAAATAAATGAACTAACTAATGAAATTTTCTGGAAAAATATTGGTTATTAGAAGATGAAATTTGCAGAGAAAGTTTCTAATGGAACTTCTGTGTTTGTATTCAGTGTTAGGTGTTTTTACTGAGGGAACATATACATAGATATATAAAGAGTGACAGCTACATATGCATTTTATACTCCAAAAATACAGAATAAGTTTGTTGCTTTCCTGTGTTTATACAACTTGCTACTGTTACATGTGCTGTGGGAAGAAATAGACTATAATAAATGTATTTTTATTTTGCTTCATAACCTAAAAAAATCATATACTCCGAATTTGCTGTACACACACTTCCTGGAATAGCCCTTAGGAAAAAATAACACGCTTGAATATGCTTTTTCATGAGATCCCACCCCTCTGATTTGAAATATGTTGAAGTATTTAAAACAAAGGTGGGACAGGGGCTCATAATAATTTCTATGTGTTTTCATTACTATTAACAATAAATTGGAATATTAGTTACCTAATCTTAGAACAAAAAAGATAAAGGAAATAATCTTTGCTTTCTAAGTGAATTCTTTAGGGCATCTTTGCTGGCCAGCGTAATAGCTCAATGTAAAGAGGTTTAGAGAACTTGTTATTAAATGAAGTCACATATCTATTCTTAAATGTTATCTTTCTAGTATTCTGACAAACAAGCTAATGCAAAACGGAAGCCTTCATTTGTTCTTAAGCATGTCTTCAAATCAGATCATATGTATATAAATATCTGAAGCTTGAGAGAAAGATGAGTGCTTGAGCTCAGCCCATTTATTCTCTGTGCAAAGAGAGGACACCAAGCCTGATGAGTCTATTATCAGTCCTTTACAAGGACTTGGACTGACATCAATATGTTTGAATTGATAGCCAAATCCTTTGAAAATATCAGGCATAACATCTGAGATTTTGATTCCCCAATTCTGTGCATTGCATAAAATTAAAAGGTAATTTAAGTAGAAGCCTGCTCAAATCTGATGACCCACAGTAATCCCATATTCCTGTGGGGCTATGGGGATACAGCCTTGCATGTGTATAATGTGATGTGACCATGTGGTATACCCAATTAAACAGGTAACAGGGACGCAGCTCAAAATAACCTTTCCAAATGTAAATGTCATCATGTTCTTGTTGATAATCCAAATCTATTGGAAATTGATAAGAGCAGACATAGCTTTAAAATAGAGTAATTCACTAGCACCAGACAATATCTGTGTATGTATATAAATATATAAATATTAATTAATGAAGATGTTTTACCATTTTGGTTACCAAAGGATGGCTTCTGACTAATACTCTCCAGGATCTTCTTGGGAGTCTAAGTGGTGGCTCTGTGCTGAGGGTCTGTGTGTCTGGCTGAGGAGAAGGCAAAGTGTGGGGCCAAAAGGCTGATCTCCTTGAAATGAACCTATTACTGAGCTGGGAATTGAATCAGAGGATCCTACTTGCTCTTTCTGGAACCTTTGGCTCACTCTTGTCTCTCTCAGAGAGTTCTGCTTGCTCAAGACCAACACACAACCAACCAGGCACATCTTCTAAGCAGAGAAAGAGGAGATAATAGGAGCCTTGGAGAGGATCCCATTTACCTCTTCCTTGAGAGCCTTCTCTTCCTGTGCACTCTACCCTTTCCCCACGAGGCCCAGCTAAAGTCACATGGGCACTGAAGTCTCATTGACCACTACCAGAGCAGTCCTGCTACTCCGAAGTTGAAAGGACACAGCCAGCCCTTTGCAGGGCAAGCCCTCCGTGCTCCAAATGACCATGCTCACCTTGGATGGCAACCTTGACTGGAGTGCCTTTTACTTCTGCCATGACAGGTAGTGGCCAGGGCACTGAGCTTGGGTACTGCTAGGGAATGGGGGTGGGAAGGAGGCCATAGAACATAGCCTTTTCTCCAGCTTGCACTTGTGGTTTAGATTCTGAAGTTCCTTAGGTCCCCTGAGCTGGCTTCAGAACCACTGAGGGTGGGCCATACCCGGTGTCAAAGTATGTCAGAGGATTGCAAAAAGTGGTGTGAGTGTGTGTGTGTCTGTGTGTAGGGAAAAGCCAGGATTCCAGATTTCCCCCTGCAAATTCTGTATCTTCCCTTACCTCTTCCCGCCTTTCCCACGCGGAAGGGCCTCTGAACGTTGAGGCGGGAAGGAAGGAGAGGAAGGGAGAGGTCAGAGCTTGGTCTCTCCCCAGCAGCTTGGAAACTCGGAGGAGGCCTTGGCACAAACAAAGGAAGGGGAGGCAGCAGACGGGAGCCGGGCGGTGCAGCCCTGGCCGAGGTACCTGGTTTCCAGATTTGCAGACATACGTCCTGTTCCTGCGGATACTCCGTTTGAAAAACCCCGAGCAGCCGTCGCACGCGTAGACCCCGTAGTGTTTCCCCGAGCTGCGGTCGCCACACACTTTACAGGGGATATCTAAAATACGGCCTGAAATCGCAGGAAAGACAGGGAAGGGGGGAAGGGGCGAGAGGGAGAGGAGGGCGGAGAAGAGGGAGGAAAGGGGAGCGGGAGAGAGAGATGCTAAGCAATCTGACCTCTGAAGGGATTAGCACCGAAGCTGCGGTAAAAGCAAATAATGAAGTGATTTTATAGCCAAACTTTTTTTCCTTGAGCAAGTGTCAGTTTCCTACAATGAGCATTATTCATGCACCGCTACATGTATTTGGGTCTCTTCTAATCGCCGAGACCCATTTTGGAATAAAAGATTACAGCAGGCCGGGGCGGCAGCACGGCCCGCCGCTGCCTTTCTGCTCCGCGGAAAGTTTGGCCGCCTCCCTCCCCCGCTCTCGCATTAAACAGAGAAAGTTGTTAGCGCGCGAGGAGACAAACTTGAAATGTAAAAGGGGAAAGAAGAAAAACAAACACGGCTGGAACCGGGGATGGCAGCTGGAAGGCAATCGAGTTTTCTCTGAGCTGCCGGGCCGTTGTTATTATTAGGATTATTATTGTAATGCTAATACTAGGATTATTAATGATAATAAGGGTAGTGGTAATTGCCCAACTTTCGCTTTACCTATTTTAAAAAATGCTTAGTGGATCGCTTTTGAGAAATCATTTCTTTTAGGAAAAGAACATTTCCCCCCCAAAGTAACTAGCACCGGGCAGGGCAAACGAGAGAGAGTGACGCCTGTGCGATCCCTTAGCAGGTTAGGTGGGACAGCCACCCCCTTCTCCCTCCGCTCCCCAAGTTCTTCTTCCTCCAAGACCTACCTCCCCACACTGGATCCAGGTTGGGTCCCTTCCTGCTTGTTTTTCCACCGCTGTGGGAGGCTGATATTTTAAAGGATGTAGCTGGTTTCTCTAGACTGTACTCTACCCTTTTTGGCCTCGACAGGCGCCTGGTTTAAGAAAACTTTCCTTGGAATCTCCTCAAACCTGGGGTGGCCATGGACCTTGAAGGAATGTTAGGGAGAGGGTTGTATCTCAACCCAAAATTCGGAAGGAGGGAACTATTTTCTCTAAGGTTCAAGAATTCAACAAGCCTGAAGCGATTTTTTGGGGACTTAGAAATCTTCCCACCCGCAAAGCAGGAAAGTGTTAACATTTTGATCATAAAAATAATGATAGTAATAATTTATTCCTTTACATTAAATTTTCCAGTCGCTATGCGACGGAAGGCCTCCAGTCTGGGCCTGAGACGCCTCCGCCTTGATGAAACTCGACAGTTGCTTCCCGGGGCGTTCAGGTTCGGGAAGCTCTCAGGCTAGGGTGCAGAGAGGCGAGTCAGAACAACCGGGCGAGCGGGATGGAGGGGGCGAGGGCGCCACAGGGTGGGGGGGGCTGAGGTCTCAGAAGTGGAAACTTGCCCGTAGATTCTGCGGCGTCCTGGTAGGCGCGAACTCCTGACCAGGGCCTTGGAGGAGTTCGGGGGGCCGGGAAGGAGGGAGTTAGGGAGAGTGCCGGCGGCCAGGGTGGGGGTGGGAGTTCGGTAACGACCAAGCTCGGCCTGGGTAATTACAACCCCGCCATAGCACCTGCCTATAGAGCCACCAGTGACCCGTCAAAAAGAGTAGCATGGGAATTCAGACGGCGACAAAGGCGGGTGGGGGAGGCGCGCGGCGCGGCGACCACCGCCTCGGCGCCCCCTTTCTCGTACGGTGGGAGGAGAGGTTGTGCGGGGGGGGGGGGGAGGAAGGGACTGGAGAGAGCCAGACGAGGCCACAGCGGATCTTGTCCCTCACCTCCTTGGGTCTGTCAGAGCGCCCTAGGAACTCACAGCGGCCCAGCAACCGGAAACGCGAGCTCTGCTGCGTCGCCCTCATGCTAGAAACAGTAAACTTGGTTTCCATATTTTGCAACCATCGTTCCCAGTATAACACATGCCCTCTGGCTGAGAGGGGCTCCATGTTTGGGGTTCAGCAATCTTGTCACCCTAGCTGTCCTCTTCCCGGTGGCACTTTGGATGATGCCAAGATGAACGCGCAGGAGGAGGAGTGGTGGGCCTTCTTTTCCCCGTTTCCAACCCAGAGGACAGGGACACACATCTCTGGAGAAACCCATGGGAGGCCGGGAGGTCCAGAGCGAGGTGGGTGACCCTCCTCCAGCTGGGGCGGGCGGGGGGTCGGGGCTCCTCGACAGTCGCCCCCCCGGGGCCTCCAGAGCTGCGGGTCGGCCCTGCCACGGCGCAGACCTCGGATCCACGGCTCCAGAGGCAGATTAGAGGCAGGCGTACTCGCCTCGGGCGGGGCACAGGAGGGAGGGACGCGAAAATTCCGGGGCATAGCGGGTCTGCGCCTCAGACTCCGCCACCCAGCCACGTTAAGGTGACTTGGGGTCACGAGACAAGCTGGTTGACCCCGTTGCAAAGCTCCTCTCATTTAGCAAACCGAGCGAGCTCCGACGTGAGGCAGGCGGGAGTTTCCTGAGGCTGGAAAACCGTTCTTAACTTCCCTCGCCAGGGGGTCCCCTCGGGGCTTTTTGTGTGTCATAATTGCCTAAAGATATATGGCAGCTTCGATTACTGTAATTACCATCAGAGGCTGTTGAAAGAAGTTAGTCTGGGCTGCAGGGGTGACTGGCCCGGGTCTTGTTACCACCCAGGCGGGGCTCCCTGGTGACATCGCTCTGCCCTCCAGCTGTGCGAAACCGAGCGAGGCGGGGGCCGCAGACCTCGCGGCCCGGCTCGGTCCTGACCTCGCCCGCTGCGCGCCGACCTCCTCGCCGCCCCGGACCCGAGGGCCGCAGGTTTCGGGCCCGGCTGCCGCCACCTGTCTGGAGAAGGCCGGGATGCAGCGGCGCGGCGGGCGGGGGCCGCCTTCCCGCGGGCCTGAGAAACTTCAACAGCTGCGACCGAACCCGCGCCGGGTCTCAGGCTTCTGAGGCCGAACTCGGGCCCTTGGGAAGTTGGAAAGCTCCCAAGTTTCCCCAGCGTGTCACTCAACCTTTCTTCTGGAGTCCGGACGGTTCGCCTAAGTCCCAGTCCACCGCGCGAGGGTGCGGGCCCCCAGCGAACCAAGCTTGGCGCCTGCCCTTTCCCTCTATTCCGAGGCCTCGCTTTTCAAGCAGCTTCCCCCCCCACCCCCAACAAGCATCAACGCTGGCGACTCTGCACCCCAAGTGGGCCAACGAGCCCGAGGCTCTTTACTTCTAGGGAAGAAGGCCAGGGCCTGTCACAGGGCGGGGTGGCCAGGAGGCCTGCCGAAGCCCACAGGCTTCTGTTTTTGCATTAGAGGCTCGGAATGCTGCAGAAAAGGTTTCCTTCTGCCCCTCCAGGGAAGGACCTCAAACACCAGAACCTGGGCCACAAAAGCCAGGCCGCCTCGCATCCCAGAGATTCGAGTGGCAAGGGCCAGCGTAGGCCCGAGGCTAAACGCCAGGCCTCTGCAAGGGTCGTCTCTGATTTGTGCGAGCGGCAAAGTTTCCTTCTCTCTTCCCTCTGCCCTAGTTCTAAGCATTTCTCCTTTTCTTTTTTGTTCACCTTCACTTGAATTTTCAAAACGGTAACACCCAAACCAAAGAGAACGGTTAAAGTGAATTGCTTGCCACTTAAGTGGGACTTCTTCATCAGTTCTCAGAAGTATCTTGGATTCTCCCAACTTTCAAAGACTCCGGACAATGAGGGCGTGAGGGGCGGGGGTGTTTGTGGAAAGCACGGAGCGGCACAAAAATGCTATAGGCGAAGACAAGGGCTGCGGGAGATCGCTGGGATGTGGGGACTGCGGCGGGGGGCTACCTTCAGTCTTCGGCCCCGGAAAAGGCAGCCCTGGGCCACCGGAAGGCGGGAACTGAAAAACCCCCGGGAGATCCGAGCCTCGCGACAACGCCCGCCCAACGCCGGCTCGGGCCTCCACATTCACATCTCGGGTTCCGCAGGCACCCGGCAGCAGATGCCCTCACGCACAGACACACACACGCAGCCCCCACTCTGGCGTCCGGGGTTGGTTAGAGATCAGCCACGGCTCGGCATTCTGACGGGGAGCTACCAGCTAAGCAACTTTGAGGAAGGAGAGAAGCGCGCGAAGGGAACAGGCCGCACACTCCTGCCTCTGCCTGAGCTCCCGCTCGAAAAATCCTTGGGATTAGGGATTTGGTCCCCTCTTTGCTAGAGCGGTTCGCCCATACTTTAAATTCCCCAGTTATGACCTACGCGGATTTAGGATTAAGGAAAATGTGACTTTTAAATTGTTTCTGCTTCCCGGTTTGCAGGATTATTTGAAATAACTAGAAACGGGGTGCAAAGCATTCCTTTCAAATCCGCTTTGCGCAGAGTTGCTTTTGCGCGCTGGAGCTCGGAGTTTTGGGCGAGCGTGTTATTGTGCTGCAGCCTGGAGCTGCGGCCTAGTTCCCGCCCCCTGGCGACCCCCACCCCCACCCCTTTCCCCCCCGCACCTGGTCTCTAAGCGGCTGCAACTCGCGGGACAAGCGGGCTGCATGGGTCTCAACCTTCCCACCAAACCAGGGAGGGGGGTGGGAAATCAAGCCATCCAGAGGTAACGAAATTCTTCCCTCACCACGAAACATCCCGACTCACGGGCTGCAAGGAGCTGGGCCAAAGCGCACACACCGCCGGAGTCCTTTTCCCGGGCTCGGAGCCGCAGCGCTCGGGGCAGGACCTCCCGGCCTCCCCTGACGCCCACCCCAGGCTGCGCGCCTGAGCCCCGCGGTGGCCCGAAAGGTACCCACTTGTTGATCCGGCCGGCTTGCTCATGCTGGCTGTCCCGGGGCGGAGCGGTTGGTGGGCGCTGCCCGAGTCCCGGCCGGCAGCGCCCGCCTCGCCGCCGGGCGCCGCCGCTCTCCAGCCGCCCTCCAGCCTGCAGGCTTCCCGGCCGGACAGGTGGGTGTCGGTTGCGCGCTGCGCTGCTCCCCGGGCGCTCAGAATTCGTTCCACAGTGGGAATTTAAGCATCATCAAGTTTCTTCCCGGCTCTTGCAAAACCGCAGCTGCTGGGAATGTTGCTTGGTATGGACACACGCATGGACAGACAAATGGAGAGACGGACAGGCAGATCGAGGGAGAAGGGAGGAGGACAGCAAAAGAGGAAGAGTGAAGAACAGAGACGGAGACACGAAAATGGTCTTCCTACGCAGCCAAAAGGACAAAATCCCACTCTTTCCCCATCCCTGTCTCTCAGTCTTCAATTTCTCCTTCTATATTAGGCATGCAGAGTGTGGCCAGATCTCTACAGACCGCTGCTCTTTTAAGGAAAGAAGGAAAAGACAACCGCAGTCTCAGGCAGATGGGCTCGGCGCTGCCCAAACCAGAGAGCGGAGTGGGAAACTAGATGGCTGGGACGTCTTCCGAGGGAACAGGCGGCCAGGTCCCAGTTTCCGGGGAGAGCCGCGCACTGAGCGGCAAAGGGTCCCCGAAGTTCATTACCCCGTGACTTTGTGCTTGTCGCTGCGGGCTGGGTCCCTTGTAATATCTCCAGAAGCGCTCTGACAGGCAGCCGCGGGGAGGGGAATAGGGCGTCCCTGGCCCACTTAGCTTTTCCCCCAACTCCTGGCGGGGTCTGACGTCAGCCATGTGCGGGGAGGGGATGGGAAGAGGGAGGGGGTTAAATGCTAATGATATTAATGAACCTCCAAGCGGCTCCCAAAGAAAATGCAGGCGCTGTCGGAGCTGACGAGTTAGAGTGTGAATATGGGAGTGTGGCTCTGTGCGTGCGTGATGGTGAGGACGGTGCTGCTCTTGTAATAAAAATGAATTCTTATATTTCATGGCAAGGGGGAAGGGGAGGGGAGACGGAGCATTCTCAGAACGCTTTCCCCCTTCTCTCCAGAGCACCAGACAGATTCGTGGAAGAAACTGGGTGGCTGTGTGTTTGTGTGTGATTGTGCGCACCGGATATGGCCATGTGAGTTGGTTCATTCTTGGTCCCGTGCCCTTTCTGTTGGGTAAAACTTGGATCTGGTCCGAGGTGAGTAATTATTCATTTTGCAACTATCTACGGAAAGTTGTAGCTGAGGACGCTGTATGCGGACTTGGGGCCTGGGATGGAGTCTGCTGGAGGTTCGGCGTTCGTGCGGCCTTCGCGGGGTCCGCTTGGGCGTCAGCCGCGGGGAGGGTGTGCCCGCTTCCCAAAGCAAACCCCACCGGAGCACAGCGAAGCTCCTGTCTCTTCCATTATCTGCACTGGAACGGCTGCAGGACAGAACTTACCCTAGCAGGCTTCGCTGGCTCCCCCTTTCCGGGTAGCGTCCAGGGATTCTGGGGAGCTTCCTCCGCCTTAGGCTTCCAACCCCTCCCGCCTGCCTTCCCCCGACTCCAGTGCTCTCTCATGCCTTGGTCCCTGCGCCGCGCTGGGAGAGCGCACGCCTAGGGAGCGGTGATCCCCAATCTCCAAGAGATTAATTCTTATTTAAGCTCTCCCAGCAGCTTGAACTTGTCGAACAAGAGCTTGCCGGCCTGTCCTCCGGGCGTGGGCCGGCTAGAGGTCAGAGGTCACACCTCCCGCTCTCCCGCCCTCCAAGGCGCTTTTGGTGGGGGGGCGGGGGGGGGGGAAAGGAAGAGAACTGAGGCCGGCTCTCCGAAATTCTGCCTCCCCTCCCCCAACTCCACTTTCCTCAGACTCAGGGCTTTCGATTAGAGTTTGTGTGTGCGAGTGCTTGCGTCCCCCGAGCCCTCGGAGGGCGCAGCAGCTCCTCCGCCCCGCGTCTCCCGGGCACGGGCTGTGCGCTCCTGCAGGCAGCCGCAGCACGTGACTGCAACTTTCCGCTGCAGCCTCCGCGGGGCCTGGAGCCCCGGCCTGCGCACCCCGCACGCACGAGAGCCCGCGTCCTCGCCAGGGCCATACACCTCCGGGGCTCGGGAGCTGGGGACACCCGGAAAAAGCAAGACCGGGGACGACTATTTCCCGTTAGCCCTCCTAGGTTTTCTGTATTGGAACGAGATTAGGGAATGGTGGGACATAACCATAAACTTGAGGGTATTTTTTAGGAGACCGGAAAAGAAATAAAATTTTTGACAGCCAAATTGGGCAGCGTACTAGCCGCTCACACGAAATAGTACAAACTTGAACTCCGCGCCCAGAAAGGAAAGTGATTTCTAGGCGTCGTTGAAAAACACACTTATTGTTTCGAGGCTCGGTTTTTGGAGCCTGAGGTTCTTGCTCCCGCCAGAAACCCATTTGCCCCGACGCCGCTGCAGCTGCCGCCGCTTTCCCCACCGTCACCATAATGTGGACGCAGAGTGGGGCGCTTGGTTAAGGACAAAGAACGAGATCCAAGTGCAGTACTGTATCTCAGGCGAAGATGAAAGCCAGTGTCAAAGGCTAGACCTGGGCCTGTCTCTAGGGGAAAGCTTTAGGAGTCTGTGGCAAGGGGACCTAGAAGCTGATTTTTAGGAGGGTTGGCTTGGAGGTAGGAGGTCTATGGCTCTGGAAGGGTCCAAACTACCTCTTTCCCTATTCCCCGACATTCTCGCCAGGCTGGCTCATTTGTAGGCACCAAAACTTGTCGAAAATATTCCCGAGGCTCACCAAATGGTTTCAAAATCAAAATGGGAGTGCCTCCCCTCTTTTTCCTGTCACCAGTCCCTAATCAAGCAGGGTGTCCAACAGTCCAAAGAATAGAAACATGCGCACACGTGTACACACACCACCACCACCACCACCACCACCATCACCAACATCCAGTCCTGGCAAAAGGCACAACACGCCTGCACGCACCCGCAGCATGTTCGTCCTGTGTTCTGTGCGCCTGGCTGTAATTATCCCCGCGCTTTGCATAAATCACAATGCGGTTCTGAAATCATCATGATGACTTTCTGGCATGGTTGGTTCAGTGGCAACAGCAGCTACAAGATCCAGAGTAGGCGGGAGGGGCTGGGGCGCTTGCAGCCCACCAGGTCCAGGAGCAGCCTATAGCCGAAGTGCAAGCCACAGGGCCCTCGGATTTAAGGTGTAGAAACTTGGGGCTCTCCTGGGTGCAGCTCAGAGAAAAAAGCCTCTGCAAGATAGACTGTTACGTTCCATCTTCCTATCAATGCACTGCAGCCTGAATCATATTAGGTGCTGCATAAATGTTGGGCGAATAAAGGAGGAAAGTCTGCAGATTTCTCAAGAAGCCCCCGGAGGCACAAGAAGACTAACCCCTGGTAGCCAGGATGTGAGGGTTCAGGCTCTGTCCCAACTAGTGGTAACCTTGGGCAAGAAACTAGACCTCTCTGAGCTTCAATTGCCTGTCAGTGATTATACCCTGTTCTAACTTTCAGAGATTTTTCCTTTGAGTCCAGGCAGTGAAATGGTTGCTAAGGGGCAAATGCCACCTATCTCAGAAATGCTTTTTAACAGTGACAAGTTCAAGGATGAGCTTATAGCAGTTGTCTTGGGGAGGGAGTGGAGCCACACCCCAGAGGTTCTGAAGCTCTTGGACCAGATCTAAAGATAGCCCCTAACTTCCTTCTTTAGCCTCTTGTGAGTATGGGGCTCTCCACCAAAACCAAAGTAAAAAACACAAGGAAGGCATCTTTTATCACAGGATATTTGTATTTTGCCCCAAGACATAAGAAATAAGACCATGAGAAGGATCATGGAATCGCAAGGGTCTCTCTGTCCATCTGTCCATCATCCTGTTGTCCATTTTATTCATCACATACTGAGCATCCACTATGTGTCGGAGATTAGGGACATGATCCCTTTCTCAAGGAATCTATAGGGATAGCAGACATAATAAAGGTGCTAAATCCATTGGCTTGGAGTAAAACACAGAACATTCTGGAAAAACATACAAGGAACCCTAAACCAACGTGGAGCAAGACAGGCTGCCACAGGATGCCTGGAAAGCTGGTCTTGTGTTAGGGGAATCTACTGCCTCTGAAAACTGTCTTATAGCTCATTCTCCTACTAATGTCCCTTCCCATCCATTTAAAAAGGGAAGTAGAGTCCTGTCAACTAAATGGTACAAGAGAGGCATAGATGCAAGGCACCCCTCTAGCATCAGATGACGTGGGTCTGAGTCCTAGCTCTCCATGTACTAGCTTCCCTAAAAATGTGCCATTTTCTCCAGTAACTCTTCCCCTATCCATTTTTCTAAATTAAAACAGCAAAGGAGAAAGAAAAAGCTTTTCCATCAGCAAACAGAGCTGAAGTTGGTGTGGAACAGAGACACCTCTTCCCCAACCAGTGATCAACCCTCTCTCAGAGGGCCATTCTACTGTAGAGATTCATTCCTTCAAAATGCCCTTTTACCTGACTGACAAGTAGAGTTGAGAAATACACAGACCTAGAAAATGTCTGGGAAAACCTACCTGTTAGGTTTGGCTGAGGTTTGATTCAGTCTCCAAAAGATGCTCCAAAACATGTTTTATTTGTGTGTTTGTTTACATGAGGAGAAAGTTGATTTTCATTTGCTTCCAAATCATAATTCAACCTTGGGTTGGTTATTGCTTCCCCAGTGAATGGGGCGTGAGAGAGAAAATGGGTCATGGAGCAGATTGTCCAGCACAGAGTAGGTGCTCAGTAAGGGCTTGCTAAGTGAGAGAATGAAAGAAACCATCTCATCAAGCTTGCTCCAGATTCTGCTGTGGGCCTCTCTACAATCCATAATAGAGATACAGGTGCTCTAGAACCCAACTTGTGCTGAGTTGTGGAGTTTTTCCTTGACACTTTCTAGGATTGTGTTCGCTAAGAGTTGTCTCTTTGCTCCGCACTGGTTAGAAATATGAACACTGTTAACAGGATTAAGACAATGCTCTGCGTGGCAGGCTTCTATTTTTGTTCCCCCTTAGCAAATAACACTGTCTCCACATTCATTCACACCCTCCCTCCCTTGGAGCCACAGCAGCCAAAGAAATTCAAGACTAGAGGCAGGCTGAGGATAGAAGCTTCTGAATCCTACTGTAGTAGGATATTCTTCTTGACTCAGGAATAATCAAATAGAAATATCTTTCTCTCATCTCTTTATTTCCTACATAAACTTATTTAGTCATTTATATCCTGTCTTGGTGCCAGAAGAATTAATCATGGCTCCCATGTCAAATTGCTTTAATTTGGGACCTGGGCTCCCTCCCTAAAAGAAAACTCATTAGAGAAGTATTTAAAACAAAAACAACTGAAGATGTTACCAGAAACATAGGAACAAGAAAATAATGTGGTCTTCTTTTCTTTCACCCAAGAAGATGGGTCAACAGAGACAAAGCTGCCAGTTTCTTATTTCCTAATAGCAAGAATAAAAAGTTTATGGGAAACATAAGAGCTACATACCCATCTCTCCAACTAGCCAGGGAGCTTCTTGAGATAGAGACCATCTGAGTCATCTTTGGATTGTCAGTCCTAGCACTCTGGCACATAGGGGTTCTTATAAATGTGGAATGCGTAGGTGACTCTGCCTCACAGTACTCACCAGGAAAACTGAAGCATAAGGTGGCAGGCTTGCCTTTGCCCTGCCCCAGCAACCAGGGGGGTAGGGAGTAGGTAAAGACAGGTCCTCTAAGACCAAACCTTGGGTAGGAATGCAGGTAACCTTACAGCTTTCTAAAACAAAAGAATATCTAGAGAGACAAGAAAGTAGACTACATCCAGAGAGAGATTAACCACCAAGCCTCCTCAACCTCTTAATTACTTATAAATTATGTAGTCTGACTTGGTTTCCATTTAACCCAGAATTACAGAGCATACACGTCAGAAGGGACCCTAAAGATCAGTATTCATCTAATTCCGTCATTTCACAGATAAGAAAACTGAGATCCATAGAAACAAATCTTGTACTAGGTCACTCACCTAGAGACAGAGGCCATCACCAGAACTCTTGAAGCTGAGTCTAGCAACAGTTCATGGAGAAAATGGCGCCATTTTTAGGGAAGCTAGCGAACGGAGGGCTAGGAGTCAGACCCAGATAATCTGATGCTCTTTGAAATATTAATTCCACTGCATTAAGCTACCTTCCATTCCCCAGAAGGGTTTCTAGAATCTCCAATTAAGCCAATTTCGCTTCACTTACAAGTGAAGTAATCAGAATTAAGAGAAGCGTTTTGTGCATCTTGAAGCAATAGTTCAGTATTTCTAGAACTTCAAATGCCTCCACTTCGTTAAGTTTTTCTTCAAATTCTTTCCCTGCCAGTACTTGAAATTTTGCTGTGTCCCAAGGGAGAGAAATCTTTTTCTGTTTTGTAGAGGGAATGATGTGGGCTACAAAAGGAATTACTTAGAGATTAAATACTAATTGTAGATGCTGAGAAAAAGTCAATGATTAGATTGAACAATTAATTACTAAATTCCATCAGAGTAGATTGCCAATCTGGGCCTTTCAGATTTTAAAAACATCCCTCTATTCCCTCCACAGCAGGGACCTGCTTTACCCAGATTACAGTTTCAACATTAGTACAAACAATTGTTATGTAAAATGGGGTAGCCCGTTTAAATGTGGCTAACATCTTTGAGAATACACTACGAGATTTTATTCCATGAATACATATATCAGGATCACATATTTGATCTCTGCCAATGCAGTGAGAAGCATACATTCTAGTATGCTTTGTTTCCAAATGATCTAGTTCACACAGTACCCTGTTGTCCTCCTATTCTTGTAAGTAATTTCAGAATTCACATCACTTACAAAGATGCCGAGTGGCTATTTAGGGAAGTCTGATTCAAAAAAAAAAAAAAAACCCTCCAAAACAAAACAAACCTCCCCCTCTCTTCTCCCTCCCCCAAACCCCACGCGCTTTGTGCAAGACGGAGTCAACCAGTGGGATTCACAGGAGGTCCCCAAGTCAAATGCTGCAGCTGCGTTTTTAAAAAGGGTTGGATAAACTACAGCCGTTAATAACATCTGTATCTATGCAAGCTAAGATGATGATAGGGGTAATCAGATCTCATGCTTCAGGGCATAAGATGATTGCCTGCTGGGAGGGGGAGGATTTGGCCTTTCAGGTAAAGCAGTTCACAACTCAGGAGGTAGGTTGCAGACATTTCTCCCAGTTTCTAAAATTTCAGGTATAATTGACATGATTTTGGAGTAGATGAAACAGCAATTTGAAATCAATGTTTCTACTGGATCAGGACATTGAATGATGAGACATTTCAAATACTTAGGTACATCACATACAACATATGTGTATCTCGCTATAGATAAGATACAAATATTTGGATGCTTTTTTTTTAAAGGCTGAGTTTCCTTGATATGTTTTGATCATCTTTTAGTGAAAAGTGGATGCTTCATAAATATTAACAACAATGAAAATAGTGGAAGTAATTCAACTTTAGTCCATGCATTTATGGTTAGCTAAGATAATATGTAATTACCCAAGTGTTCTTAACGGCACATATCTGGATCCCTATCTATTCCCAGTTGCATTAACTCAATAATGAATGAGTTGCATGTTTGGAGTATATAAGGAATGCATTCATTTTAATGTCACTAAAGTATTTTTTAAAACTTAATATTTGTCTGGAAGTGAGAAAAGAATTATGCAAGCTAAATCTTACCTTCCCTTTGATTTTTTTTTTAACATTCTCAAACCCCAGGAGGGGTACACATTAGTACAGTTGCACAATTTAATCAATTTTGAAAACACTTCTGCAAATGTGAGCAGGGTGAAAGAACCCCCTTTTATTTAGACATGTCAACCCATACCGCAGGGTATACAACATCAGACAGCTGTCCACATTTCAGAGAGGTGTAGGAGCTTTTGAAGGAGTAGGTTTCTAGCAGAGTGGTTAGAGTCCTTTTGGCATGAAAGACATTCTTGCCATTGGCTTCATCATTCTTACTAAGCCATTCACTTCTGCTTCACACAGAGGGACTGTTCTGGAGGATATGGCTGTTAAATGCAATTTTTAAAATGATGCACATAAACAGTTTTAAAGGGGGGAAACCCTGCAGCTGTTTTGGCTGCAGACAGGCATGGGAAATTAGTCAGAAGCCCAAAGCATCATAGCTAATAACCATTATTCTGTTGTCTGGGATGTTTGTTTAAATACTATTGACACTGTGTATGTATTGTCATCTTCTCTAAATTGTAGCTCTTAGCCACTGAAATCTTGTTAAAGACCACCTAGGGTTTCCTCTGTATGATCCTGAATTGTGTATTCACCTGATGGATAAACAAAAACCAGATTTTTTTTGGTTTCAATTTTTCGCTCATGTGCAACTAGCAGGAAATTTTCTAGACTAAAGAAGGAGATTGCCTGAGTACAGTAGAAATAGCCGCAGTGGGGTCCCAACCTTCCTATTTCTCCTCTAGTAATAGAAAATGAACAAACCCATCAACTGATTAATACAATTCAGTCTGCTTAAAATTCAGAGATCTGTTTGCTATGAGACTGTATTTTAAAAGACTCATACTTGCCATTAAGTGTGAAGAAATCAGTAACTATTCTTTTCATCAACAGCATGTTGGGTTCCCCCCCCCTCATTTCGATTTTGCTTATTAAGTGAGGTCATTTGGGAGAAGAGCGGCTCTGGTGGGTGGGAAAAAAAAAATCTAACAGCCCGACTCCCAAGTTGAGAGCTCTAGATCACGGGCCATTCAGTACAAAGCGTTTTATATCTTGACTTATGAGGGGACAATAGCCGGTCTTACAAAGGCACCACCTGTGATTTAGCACGGTTGACATCTTTGTTAAGGAGGAGCCGGAGGGCAGAAGAGAAAACAGCACGTGCACCATCCGGAACGTGTTACCCTGACCCACCTTCAAGGCTGGTTCGCAATGTCGCCAGGCCCCGTCAGGTTTTTCTGCTTAGAGTTTTACAAAAGGAAGTGAGGAGAGAGAAAGGAAATGAACGTTGTCCACGCGAATTGACCCAGAGCTCTGGACTTACGGCTTGCCAGCGCCAAGCTGTCCCATTTTACAGATGGGTAAACGGAGGTCAGGTCCGCGGAGTGTCTGGCTCAGCAGGTGCAGGGGCTGGGGTCCCCCGTGAGGCTTCGGGGCCGCCCGGGCCGGGGCGCCGAGGGCGGCGAGTTCCCGTCTCCGGCCCAACCTTCAGGCCGGTGGCTTTTTGCTTCCTTCCCGAAGGTCGTTTCTGACAAATCTATCTATTTGGGGCAAATTGTCAGTGAGAAACTTCCGCTCGAACTGCCCTGGACAAAACCGGCTGTTTGAAAAGGGTAAATCCCGCGGCCCGGCGAAGCGAACAATGGGCCGCTGGTGCTGCTGCGGCGGGGGCGGCCGGGCAGGCCGCACAAAGGGCGGATTAATTGGGGCCGCGGCTGAGCGGTTCGCGCTAGCTCCACTCAGCCAGCGCTGCGGGGCGCCCCATTGACTGGGCCCCGAGCCCCACTTTTCACAAACTCCAAACAAAAGTCAATTTCTTTTTTATAAGGCGGGGAAGGGGGCCGCAGCCCAAGATTCTCCACTTGCTCCTGCCACATTCTTGCAGCGTAGAGGTGAGGGCAGTGTTGGAGGGAGAGGGGTGTAGAGAAGCAGAGGGGATCCGAAAGGGACGCGGGTGCGGCTTCCGCGTCCCTGTCCCCGCCTCCTCTGTACCCCCACCCGTCCGGACACTCGTCGCGTTCTCCTGACGCACCTACCTTCCTCCACGTGGGAGCTTAGATCCCTGCGGGAGGCCAGGTAGGGATGAAGAACGCGGGTGGGGTGGCGGTGGCCAGGACCCAGGTGAGGGCTGGCACCACCCAGTGGGGGAAGTGTAGGCCGGTGATTTAGGAAGCCTGCTAAGTATTCTAGATCTAGAGAGATGTGCCCACTCATCAGATATTTATTGAGCAACTACTTTGTTCTAATACGGTGGAGACAAAAGAGAGTTTGCTCTCAATTTACACACAACTGGGAAGGCTGACTCCTCAGTCAATTAGCAGGTGGGGGAGGGGCATGCCAGGATGGGGGCTCCAAAGGAAGGCATCACCACCTTCTGTAAAGTTACGCGATGGACTTTCCAGTGTAACATATGGAAAAAGATATCTAATTAGACACACCCTGCTATCAGAAGTTTCAGTAATTAAAAGTTGTAGGATTCATATGGTCACGGTCTGAAGACCAAGTATGGAGGGACCAGCAGTTCATTTCCTCTTGTTTCTCTGCATGAGTGCAGAGGACTCTTCAAGTGACACTGAGAGGGGCAGGAAATTCCTTTAACAATAAAACGCGATACATTCTCCAGCCTACAAGCCTCTGTTGTAAGCTGGGTAGGCAATGGTTGCATACAAGACACCCCAGTCCTTGTGGTGAGTGCAAAGGCCACATTCTTCTTGGAGGACCACGTGCAGGTGGAAGGGGAGCCATTTGTTCCATGGAGGGTCGTGAGCACAGATTATATTACAAAGTTTTTATTTTATGAGAAATACTTCTGCTCTTGGATCACAGGCCCTTGTGTTCTCTAAGGCTGGCAAATTGAAGTCTTCAACAGCTAGGCTTTACTATAGAGACCCTCTAAAGCCATCAGGCCAGGATATTGGCATGCCTCTAGGTGGGCACAGTAGAAGGGAGATCTGGTGGCAGGTACTGACTTTGTGGCAGGCTAGCGAGAGGGGAGAAGAAAGCCTTCAAGGACTGGCTGACCCATGGCTGGAGGCAGAGAGATCTTGACATTGACAGGAAGCAACAGCAGCAGAGGGACCAGCTAGTAGAATCCAACCAATCTAACTGAGGTGTTAAGCTGTAGTTTTAAAATGATTCCTTCTGGGCCAGACTGTGAACCCTTCCTGATATCTGTTGAATCAGAGGCTGTGCAAATCAAGGGCAAATATTTATCTAAAGATGTCACAACTATGAATTTCAATAATTTATCTGCTAATCTCTGATGGAAATCTAGAACAGCTGTTACTCCATTGTGTATTTTGAATTTCCAAAGATAAATTGGGGGGGGGAAATCAACATTTTTCTTCTACCAATTCTCAGTATGCTTTCTTTTAGATTTTTGATGCCTTTGCGAGTTCACATCAAATAAATGATAGGCCCTTTTGCTTATTAGGAGTTATTCAAGCCTACCCAAAATATATATAGTATTTAACTTTTATTGGCAAGTGTGACAATGACCCGTGTTTCCATGGCAGCAAAAGTTGAGTGAGGGTAAGAAGATTGAGATGGTGCATTCTTAGGAAGAAAAAAGAAAATACAAGTATGAATCAGAGTGATGAAGCTTCCAACATCAACGTGTAGGTTTAGATAGAACCGATGATGGGCTCTACTATCTATTAATGGAAAGCTTACGACCACAGCTTCTAACACCCAATACAATTGTTTATCATTTCTACTTTACAGAAGAAGCTCTTTAGAGAGGGGGACGCAAGGTGATTTTAATAAGGTCCACCCACTAATGGGGTGATGTACTGGCCTTAGGCCTTTCCCATTTCTCAGTCCGGTTAACTTTGAAGGCCTTGAATTACTGTCTGTCTTTTAGAAAGAATTATGTTGGTATCATTTGATGTGAACATCATTAGAGGAAAAGAGCTCCTGGAGACCTGATTATAAGTAAACTTCATTTTTTTCCTCTTATACTTGCTGGCTGAGGAAACACCGCTGGCAAGGAAAGATGCTGATCTTGGTAGCCTCAGTCTTAGGCTGCCAGAAAAACATAGAAATCTGCCTTCTGATAATGGTCAGTACCTAGAATACGGTAGTCATGAGCCAAAAAGAAGCTAGGAGTGGACTAGCTTTAAATAAGAGAATAGCATTTTCTAATGGCTTTTCCTTGAAGAGGAAAAACAAGGGTTCAAAAAGGTTAAGCTTTGCTATGTTAGCCAAGATTCTAGAAAGAAACTGGCTGACATTTGGTTGTGAAGTGTATCATTCATATAAAATACCATATGAATGTATCTGTACAATTTAAAGAATGGAATGAAATAAATGCTCATATCCTAGCAGCTATATTTAGAAATAGGATCTCAGAAGAATCTGTAAGGAGACTCTTTTGTGCCCTCTTGGATTGTGTGTCTTCTCCCCACCAAAAACCAGAAGTAATTGCCACCTTGAGTTGTGTTTGGCTCAATTGTTTACTTTCTTGTAAGTTTACTACTCATGTATGTATCCCTAAATAACATAGGATGAAGTTTTGCTTCTTAAACACTGAGCACCTGAGTGGCTCAGTTAGTTAAGTGTCTGACTTCGGCTCAGGTCATGATCTCATGGATAGGTTTATGAGTTGGAGCTGTCAGTGCAGAGCCTGACTCAGGGCTTGAACTCATAAACTGTGAGATCATGGCCTGAGCTGAAACCAAGAGACAGATGCTTAACTGGCTGAGTCACTCAAGTGCTCCTGAAAAAAATAACATTCCAGGGGCATTTTGTAGCCCTGAGTCAGGCTCTGCACTGACAGCCTACTTGGGATTCTCTCTCTCTCCCTCTCTCTCTGCCCCTCCCCATCTTTGGGCACACTCACATGTGTGCACTCTCTCTCTCTCTCTCAAAACTAAATAAATAAACTTAAAAAAATACATTTTCCAGTCCAGTGATGATCTCTTCTATTGGGTCTAAGCAGCAATTTAAGCCTTTTATTTTAAAAAATAATCATTTGACTTTTCATTTCTTGAAGTACTGTTTGGTTCCATTTCAGATCTGGTTGGATGCTCCTTACCATCTCTTGTTCCTTGCTAATATTTACAAACTCCTTTTTATTTCATTAACCATATGCAATTTATATTTGGTCGCTAATAATGTCAATATTTGATGTCTGTGACGGACTGCTTCTGGTGTCCGCTGCTTGCTTCTGCTGGTTTTTCCTTCATGTTTCTTCCTAGGTTTGGGGATGGCTGTTTCTGTCCTTTGAGCTTCTCGTTGTGTGGTGGTTTCCCTCTGGGGACTCTTAGAGGCCAAACCTGAAGATGAATTTCTGCAGGGAAGATTTGCTCTTTCTAGTCAAGTTACCTGGTGGTACTACCAACTTGGGATCCTTTTATTTTGAAATACCCCGTTATTACAGTTTAACATTTTTTGACCCTATAAGTGGTATGAGTCCAGATAGAAGCCTGTATGAGACCTAGCTATGCTTCCTGATTCTTAGGGAAGTTTTCTTTCTTTCTCTCTTTTTTCCTCCCTCCCTCCCTCTCTCTCTCTCTCTCTCTCTCTCTCTCTCTCTCTCTCTCTCTCTCTCTTTCTTTCATCTGTCTTCTCAGCATCAACCATAAGATAGCAAATGTTCTTGCTGCGGCACCCCTCTTTGGGTAAAATTTTAAATGTATCTTTATGCTGAGGATATAACCCCTGTGTGTTCAGTTTAACGCCAGGATTCTCCTAATGGGCTCTCCAGCTTGGGCATTCCTGAGCATTATCTTAGAGTTGAGATTCAGGATCTGACAGAAACTCTCAGGGTGAAACCTGGCTTTGGGACTTGCTTATCTACCAAGATTCCTGTTTTCACTTGCTTTTTGGGATCTGAAAATCCCTCCCATTTGTGCTGACTTATTGATGCATTTTAAAAGATGGGTTTTTTTGTTGTTACTGTTTTTATTATTTTTAAAAGGAATTTTTGGGTGCCTGGGTGTCTCAGTCAGATAAGCCTCTGACTTCAGCGCAGGTCATGATCTCACAGTTCATGGGTTCATGCCCCAGCCTCAGGCTCTGTGCTAATAGCTTGGTGCCTTGAGGCTGCTTCAGATTCTGTGTCTCCTTGTCTCTCTGCCCCTCCTCCTCTCATGCTCTCTCTCTGTCTCTCAAAAATAAATAAGCATCAAAAAATTAAAAAAAAATTTTTTTAAGTAATCTTTATGCTCAGTGTGGGGCTCAAACTCACAACCCTGAGATCAATCCAATGACTGAGCCAGCCAGGCACCCCTAAAAGTATGTTCTAAAACTATTTTAGGGGTGCCTGGGTGGATCAGTCGGTGAAGTGTCCTACTCAATTGCAGCTCGGTCATGATCTCACAGTTCATGGGTTTGAGCCCTGTATCCAGCTCTGCACTGACAGCGTGGAGCCTGCTTGGGATTCTCTCTCTCTCTCTCTCTCTCTCTCTCTCTCTCTCTGCCACTTCCCTGTTCGCTCTCTCTCTCTCTCAAAAATAAATAAAAAAATTAAGAAAAAAAAATTTTAGGGGCGCCTGAGTGGCTCAGTCGGTTAAGTGTCCGACTTCAGCTCAAGTCTTGATCTCACGGTTCATGGGTTCAAGCCCTGCGTCGGGCTCTGTGCTGCCAGCTAGCTCAGAGACTGGAGCCTGCTTCAGATTCTGTGTCTCCCGCTCTCTCTGACCCTCTCCTGCTCGTGCTGTCTCTCTGTCTCTCAAAAATAAATTAAAAACTTTAAAAAAATTTTTAAAAAAGAAAAGAATTTTAACCAAGGAGTACCTGGCTGTCTCAGTCTGTAGAGCGTGTGACTCTTGATCTCTGAATCATGTGTTCAAGCCCTACATTGGGCATAGAGATTACCTAAGGAAATACAAGAAAGGAAGAAAAACTTCAAAAGAATTTTTATCAAGCCTTTTAGTTTTTTTTTAAATATTTTTTTAATTTATTTTTGATAGAGAGAGAGACAGAGCATGAGAGGGGGAGGGGCAGAGAGAGAAGGAAACACAGAACCAGAAGCAGCTCCAGGCTCTGAGCTAGCTGTCAGCACAGAGCCCGACGCGGGGCTCGAACCCACGAACGTGAGATCTGACCTGAGCCGAAGCCGGAGGCTTAACCGACTGAGCCACCCAGGCGCCCCGCCTTTTAGTTATTTTAGTTGAGATTGTCATTCAGGGTATCTATATTAGTCAGGGTTCTCCATCCAAAGAGATTATATTATATGTAAGAGAAAGACAGAAAGAGAGAAAGATTTTAAAGAATTGGCCCACAAGATTGTGGTGGCTGCAAGTCCAAAATCCACACAGCAGTCTAGCAGCCTGGAAATTCCAGCAAGAGTTGATGTTGCAATCTACAGTCCAAAGGCACGTCTGAAGGCAAAATTCCTTCCTCTTCAGGGACCTCAGTCTTTTCTCTTTAAGGCCCTCAACCAAATGGATGAGGCCCACCCACATTACAGTGGGTAATCTGCTTTACTCAAAATCTGCTTTAACCACCTATAAGAAATTCCTTCATAGCAACATCTAGACTGTGTTTGACCAAACATTGGGCACCCAAGCCTAGCCAAGCTGCCACATAAAATTAACCATTACAGCATCTAATCAACCAAAGTGCTGGAAACAGAAGCCAGCAGTATAATTTCTCATGATGAAATGATAGCACAATCAAGGGTCACAATAATGTCATGCAGAGAGGCTCCAATGAAAATAGGTCTAAGGTGACACTGGGCATTTCCTTAGGAGGCTGACCGACTTCCATTTTTCACAATCTAGTGCTTACTGTAGGCTTGTAATGCTTACTAACAGGTTGTGGCAAATGTGGTCTTCTGTATAAAATTACAGGAACAGGAGGTTAGACTTAATTGCCTCAAGTTTAGGCCATAATGATGCACGCTGTCTTGGAAAAGTATATTACTTACTCAAATTTGCCAAAATTCAGTAAGTATCTTACAAAAATATAAAGAAACCCAAAGTGAGGAGAGTATAACATTGCAGGGGGTCAGAATAATGATCATCCCTGTTTTAGAATCTAGAATGTATTTGTAGGTGCTTAAAAAGATTCTTTTTCTCTTCCTCCTTCTGGACATTCATGATTTCCTAGAAGTCTAGAAACAGATGACAATCAAAAATGTAAAATCCACAAGTTATCTATCTATCCACATATAGAGTGTTGATACTTTTTTCACAGTGAATAACAGTAGGCTAGCTTATAATGCTTTTCAGGTTTGGAAAAGTTTTTTTGTCCTATCTGATTTGGGGGAATGCCTCTGGGGAGGAAGGAGCAGGGGAATGGTGGCAGCTATCAGGAGGAAAGGAGGCAAGAGAATCTTGCCGCCTCCCTGTGCTTCTTTCTTTCTTTTTTTTTTAATGTTTTATTTTTATTTTTGATACAGAGAGAGAGAGAGAGCATGAGAGGGGGAGGGGCAGAGAGAGAGGGAGACACAGAACCAGAAGCAGGCTCCAGGCGCTGAGCTAGCTGTCAGCACAGAGCCTGATGTGGGGCTCGAACCCACGAATATGAGATCTGACCTGAGCCGAAGTCAGAGGCTTAACTGACTGAGCCACCCAGGGGCCCTGTGCTTCTTTCTTGATTTCTCTCTTGTTTCCCCTTCCTACTATGAAAAATGGAGCCCTGCTACAGCATGAAGCACTACTGCAGCACACGAAACAATGAAAGTCTGAAAAACGAATTTCAAGAGGGGCGCCCGGGTGGCTCAGTCGACAGTTGAGCATCCGACTGTGGCTCAGGTTCTAATCTCATACCTCATTTCATGAGTTCGAGCCCCTTGTTGGGCTCTGTGCTGACAGCTCAGAGACAGGAGCCAGCTTCAGATTCTGTCTCCCTCTCTCTGCCCTTCCCCAACTCATGCTCTGTCTATCTCTCTCTCTCTCTCTCTCTCTCTCTCTCAAAAAATAAATGTTATCTGGAGGGTGGAATTCTCAATTATTGTCTTCTTTATATTCATTTTTTTCAAGCTTTCTACAACAGACACAATGTTATATTAGGAGCAAAATTATTCTTAAATTTATTTTGCAGAGCAAGAACCTAAAATACATTGAGGATTGTGCGTGTGTGTGTGTGTGTGTGTGTGTGTGCGCATGCGTGCACAAAACGGTGACTTTATTGAAGCACAGGGACAGGGCCTGTGGGCAGGAAGAGCTGTCTAGGATTTTTTAAAACACAAATGGGATTTCCCTATGCATAGTGTTTAAGACCAAGTTTTTAAACAGTATAAAACCATTTCAAAATAAGATATTCCAGTGTCAGAAAACTTATTTTCACACTAGCAAAACTGAAATTTGCCAACTGGTAACACACTAAGATCATTTGATAAATCTGTATGGAAATTTTTAATATTTTAGATCAATCCCCCAGAACTTATGAACTTTTCATTTTATTATCACATTTTGAAACTCTGCTTTGCTGCAGCTGACATTTTTTTTCAGCTTTTAATTTAAGCTGGTATTTTGTTTTTAAAGTATATAGTGGTCTCTAACATTTGTTACCTCTTTCAAATCCCTACAGTCTATACATAGGCTACCTGTAGTAAGAACTCTTAGAATCCCGAATCAGGAGGCCAGTTCATTTGTAAGAGCTATGAATCTTTGAACTGCTTAATTATGGAAAGGCCAGAAAGATCAGTTTAGAGGCAGAGGAGCTCAAGGTAGTTCCTTCTGGGGAGTCATCACATAAAACAGGAAATATGTACATCTGTGAACACAGATACATTCTTAAGTTTCTCTGCAGAGGGTAACTACTGACTGAGCTGGAGAGGAATTAGTATTATTGGTAAGACCTCCTAGGACTTGACTGGCTTTTCCTGAAAGGAGAAAAAGAATACTAAAAGGTTGAGCAATAAGAAAAAAATAGTTCTGCACTGGCATTCCATTGTTCTTCCCTGGAAGGTTATAAGGATGGTGCTCAGTGACCTCTCTGAAATGTCACAAAGAGCAGTGGCATCTGGATTAGTAGAGAAATTAACATGCAGAAGAGACTTCAAAGGCCCCTACAAAGATCCAGAAAAGTCTTTAATGTATCTGTATACATAAACTGCATGTATACTAAATTAAGCTCTATAAAATATCTCTAGATAGACCTAGGGCCTCTTTGTTTGTCAGGGGGCCATAAGAAGGGATGCTGGACCACCTGGAGTTCTTAACGGTAAACAGATCAATCTTTCACTCAGCACAGCAAAATTCAGAGTGAAGACTTTAGAATTTCAGAATCAAAACTCTGTCACTTTACTGAAAAACATTAACTATACTATTACAGATTGATGTGTTAAAAGAGAAGGGGAGGAGAGTTGAGAGAAATAAAATGGAGGTGCAAAACAAGAAGACAGAAAGGAAGAGAAGAATAAGACAGGGTGAAGGGGGACAGGAAAAGAAAATGTGGATTGAATGAGGGGATTAAATTGGGGGGAATGGGGAATAATGCATCTCCACAGGGCCCCTCTTCCCAGGAACTTTTAAAATAGAGAACCCAACCCATAAACAAGATGTAACCTTTCAGCAGAGAAAACATCCAACTTTCTTAGTTGTTAGGAAGTCTCTTCACACTGGGAGGAAATCTTCCCCCTTGTGGGTGGGTCTCACTGATGTTGAGAACAAAGAAAAAGGAATTGATACTGGGGGGGGGGGTGTACAACGGTGAGGTTGCCATCCATTATTTCTGGCCCAGTTTGGTGATATCTAATCCTATTAATGCCTGGTATTAGAAGACTCTTTTATTTTCATCCTACCCTCTGTTCTCTCTGTTTTTGTGGGGTGAGGTGAGGGGTGGCTAGGTAGTTGGTGTGAATACATAGAACTGATCCTAACAAGATTTTCTAATCTCTCTAGCAAAATACAGACTTGCTTATCTCTTCTGGACTTTTCCCTAGCCCTTGTATTTTTCTCACAAGGGCAGACAGGGAGACTAATGAAGCATATTGATCTAATGGAAAGTTGTGACCAGATAAATGATCAAAACCTGGATTGACACCTGGAAGAATGCACATGAAAACTGTGCCCTTCTCATTTTCTCCATGCTTGTCCTTTCCCATAATGTTTGATATTTTGGCCAGTGGGAGATATTTTGCTGCCTGTCCGTTGTTTGTCATGTGTTATGTGATGGAGGGGTGTCGTGTGTTGTAGCAGCAGATAAAAAGAGCAGTTTGTCCTGGGCTTTCCTTTCAAAGTCCCATTAACAGGTTGTGTGATGCTGGATAAAACAGTTAACTAAGCTTTTCCCAGAAACATGGGAAATGGGAGGACTGAGGTTTGGCCCCTAGAAGACTACTACCTGCCCCCAAACAGTCATTAGCTCAGTTTGTATCCTGTCAGTATCAGTATATGTTAAACTGCAGACAAAGTGAAAAATATTACACCCAAATAAGATGCATATTAGAAATTGATAAGTGGAAAGAGGAGGTGAAGGAGTCAATTAAAAAACTTGTAACATAGGCTGAAGGCTGACCAGTTAACTAAAAGGCCTTTAGTACCAGAAACTTAATGGAGTAACTGAAAACACAGTAGAGGGTTAGAAAAAAATGATGTTTGTCTAACTGATTTATAGGACTGCAGATCTATTATATCCTAGTAGATTTTTTCATGTACTCATAAAATCTTAAAATTGCTGAATCTGAATTTCTAATTATTTTTGTTTCAGAATCTGAAAGTCACTCATCTCTTCCTATTTAAATTTGTAACAAGAACAAATACATATTTGAAAAATAATAACTCGGGGCACCTGGTTGGGTTGGTTGGTGGAGCATGCAACTCTTGATCTAGAGGTTGTGGTGGGTTCGAGTCCCATGTTGGGTGTAGAGATTACTCAAAAATAAAATCTTAAAAAGAAAAAAAAGGAAAAGAAAAATAATTACTCAAGATTTGCTCATGCCAACTGGTAAGAAATTTCTATCTCTTGTGATGAGTGGACATAATGTTCCCAAAATTAATAATAGTAATAACAACAACAAAACAGCACTATCTCTTATTTTTTAAATCTTTTAAAAAAGGTTTATTTATATTTGAGAGAGAGAGACAAAGTGCAAGTGGGGGAGAAGCAGAGAAAGAGGGAGACACAGAGTCCGAAGCAGGCTCCAGGCTCTGAGCTGTCAGCACAGAGCGCCATGCAGGGCTCGAACTCATGAGCCATGAGATCATGACCTGAGCCGAAGTTGGACGCTTAACTGACTGAGCCACCCAGGCACCCCAATAACTACCTCTTATTGACTCTCATTATGTCAAATAATAAGACTTTGCAAAATTTTAGCTCTCTTATCTCATTTATTTATTTATTTATTTTGCATCCACATTAAATTTTATTTAGGTAGTGTATGATAGCATGGAAAATACTCATGCTATAAAAACCAAATCAAATACGCAATGAAAAATCAGTATATCCCACAAGAATATATTTATAAAGACAAAAACCTAAATACATGTGTGCCAATCAACAAGATGAGAAGAAAATAACCAGGTGACTTCAATCATCCCTTATCTCATTTAATCCTCACATACATCCATAAGATAGTTACTGCTTTAGCCTCATTTTACAGGTAAGTAAACAGAGGCCTATATTATGAACTGAACTCAGAATTGCTCATGAGAAAATGTATCAAGATCCATTCACTCACTTTTCCTGTAACATGTGTAGTCCATCTGGATATGTTGACACTGAGACACAGATATGGACCCTGCTCTCATGAAATTCACCGTCTCTTGGAGGATAGAATCCCCACTCATCTTTTTAAAATAACTGCAAAAATGCAGATTTAGATATAAACTAGTCTTTCTTTTGAAGAATTGGCCATATGTATTTTTGAAGGTTTGCTCTCAGTTGTACGGTAATTCTAGAATCTTTTAAAACAATTAATAATTATGGGACACATTAAATTTTTCATAACGACTTTATTGAGATATAATGGACATACCATTAAGTTCACCTCTTAAAAGTGTACAATTAGGTAGTTTTTAGTATATTCACAGAATTGTACACCAACCTTCTCAAATTCCAGAACATGTTTGTCACCCCAAAAAAGAAAATGTATTTCCAGTAGCAATAGTTTCCCATTTCCCCCTCCCACTAGCCCCCAGAAACCGCTAATTTACTTTCTGTCTCTATGGTGCCTTTTCTGGACATTTCATGTAAGTGAAATCATACACTATGTAGCCTTTTTTCTGGCTTCTTTCATTTAGCATAATGTTTTCAAGGTTCATCCTGCTGTAGCATGAATCAGTACTTCATTTACTCTTATTGCCAAATAATATTCCATTGTATGGATATGCCATGTTTTATTTATCCATTTATGAGTTGATAGACATCTGTGTCGTTTCTCCTTTTTGGCTACAATGAATATTGCTATGTATATACTGCTATTATATAATGCTGCTGTGAATATCCTTGTGTGTCTTTGTGTGGAAGAACATTTTCAATTCCCTGTATATATGGTATATATGTCTAGAAGTAGAATTGCTGGGTTATATGGAACTCTACGATTAACTTTTTGAGGAACTGCCAGTTCTCCAAAATGGCTGCACAGTTTACATTTTCATCAGTGATACATGAAGGTTCCAGTTTTTTCACATCTTCTCCAACACTTGCTATTGTCCATCTGTTTGACTATAGCCATTCTAGTGGGTATGACGTGGTAGGTATCTCATTGTGATATTCATTTGCATTTCTCTAATGACTAAAGACATTGAGGAGACATTTTTACGATTTAAAATAATCCTGGGGTGCCTAAATGGCTCAGTCAGTGAAGCATCTAACCTTGGCTCAGGTCACAATCTCATGATTCGTGAGTTAGAGCCCCATGTTGAGCTCTCAATTCAGAGCCTGGAGCCTGCTTCAGATTCTCTCTCTCTCTCTCTCTCTCTCTCTCTCTCTCTCAACCCTCCCCAATTTGTGCTATGTCAAAAATAAATGAATAAAATTTTAAAGTATATAAATAAATAAAATAAAATAATCTTAACTAGAGGAACACAAACAGAACTACTTGAGAAGCATTTACAAGACAAGACACCATGTGGGCCTCACATCACTCAAAGTGGTAAAAAGATTTACCAGGTTGGCCTTTTGATGTTTGGAATGTAATAGAAAACACACTCAACATGGCTTAAGCAATGAGGAGAATTACCATGTCACATAACAAGAAGTACAAGGTCAGAGCTGTTTAGCACAACCACTCAGTACTATCATGGAAATCCAGCTTCCTTCTATTTTTCTACTCTGTGCCCATTTTGTCTGCATGCTTGCTGCCATTGTAGTAGCAGGATGGTTGCTGGAATTCTGGGTAGTCTATCTGGACCTGGAAATGTCCAGTGGAAGAGAAATCCAGCTGTCTTTTCTTATATCTTATTGGCCTAGAACTGTATCACATGCCCAAATCTAAACCAATCACAGATAAGAGAAATGGGAATTCCATGTATATGGTTTAGTTGAGGTGAGATTTCCTACCTTCCTAAATGGGAACTATATAGTAGTTCTGCTAACAGGGAAGAAGAAGAAATGGGCATGTCAGACGGGCAACTAACAATGTCTCTGTTACGTAGCTGTCGGCTACAACATCATGATGAAAAATATTAGGTTAAATCTTGAAATTACTGCCATTGGATCATTGACAACACTAATTTCATATGGTTCAACCTAATCATTTCCCATGCCATTTTGACAAATTGGGCTGAGAAGCGAGGAGAGGATAATATTGGCTCCAGGTTTTAGTTTAATCACTTAGAATAGCTCATAAAGCGTGAATCACTTAAATTGATTGATACAAGTAAATCAGACTCTTGTGAGCAAAAAGATTCTGGGTACTACAAGATTTTATTTGATTTCTTTATCTTTTTCTTGGCACATCTCAAATGTTAGGGAATATTTCCACAATCCTGAGCCCCAAAGCATTTGTCCTGATGCACGTGCTGACGAAGCTTGTGAATGTTTTATTTATACAGACTTCACAGTTTGTTGAATTTTAATTTTGAACAATTAAATCACAGAATGCAGTATTCTGTTTTCATTAAAAAAGCATTTAAAGATTTCAAAGAGAAAGTGACTGCGTACCTTCCATTTTAGGGGTCTTTTAAACCAGGCAGACTTTGAGAAGTCTAAAATAAGCTATTTAGTTTGTGGAAATGAACAGAAGGAAGCTTTTAGGACTGGGCTACCCGTGGGGTTGCCTGGCTGGCTTAGTTGGTGGAGTGTGAGCCTCTTGATCTCAGGGTTCTGAGTTCAAGCCCCATGTTATAAGCAGACATTACTTAAGAATAAAATCTTAAAAAAAAAATCCCTGAAAGCATAATGGCAGAGATGAAAGGGAAGGCATAAAAAACAAAAACACAAAAAAATGCCTGGGTTACACTTGTATTGCACAGAGATGTGCACAGAGCAGATTGGAAAATGGCAAAATTTCTCTTTTTAAATTTTAAAATTCATGTATTTTTTTTAGAATAGGCAATATACTTATACAGTAGAAATTCAAAAGTTATGATGATGTCTCTTTCCCACAGTTGCTCCTCAGTCACTCAGTTCTCTTTTCCCAAGACAACTGCTACTAGGAGAAAATCTGTAGGAGTATTCCAACCACAACTTTCCCTACAAATAGTAGCGCACTGTACCCACTGTTCTGCTCTTTTTTGTTGTTTGTTTTTTACCGAACAGCCTATTTTGGAGACCGTTCCAAATTGGTGTGTAATGAGCATCCTCATCTTTTGTTATGGCTGTGTAATGTTCCACTGAATGGATGTATCATATTTCTTTAACCAGTCCCCATTGATGGACATTTAGATTGCTTTCAACCTATTATAAGCAGTGCTGCAAAGAATAACTTTATGCATATGTCATTTAGCACATGTGCAAGTGTACCTTAGGGGAAACTCCTACAGAGGAATTGCTGTAGCAAAGGATGTGTGTCTTTGTAATTTTGATAATAATGTCAAATTGCCCTCTCTTCCAGAAGGGTTGCAGCAATTTAAACTTCCACAGCAATGCACGAGAGCACTGGCTTCCCCACGAGTGGCAGCCTTCCAGAAGAGAGGGCGTAAAGACGCTCCCTGCACCTTCAGTCTAGGTGTGTGGGCAGGACTCCAAAAGGATCTTGTTCCCACTTTTAACAACACAGAAAAATGCTCATTATACGGTATTAAAGGAACAAAAAAGGATACAAATCTGTACCATGTAAAAATTTGGGGATGCATAGAAAAAGAATGGAAAGACAGGATTAAAATATTGGCAGCATTTATGGGTGCCTGGGTGGCTCAGTCGGTTAGCATCCGACTTCAGCTCAGGTCATGATCTCACAGTTCATGAGTTCGAGCCCCTCCTTGGGTTCTCTGCAGACAGCTCAGAGCCTGGAGCCTGCTTCAGCCTCTGTGTCTCTCTCTCTCTCTCTGCCCCTCTTCCACTCGTGCTCTGTCTCTCAAAAATAAAATAAGCATTAAAAATTTAAAAATATTGGCAGTATTTAAAGTCTTTGTACTTTTCTATAATTACCTCTGGTTCTGTTTATAATCAGAAACAATGCTAAAGTCACTGCTGCTATTGTCCTTGGGTTAGGAATCTCATTCCCTTGCAAGATATCTCAGAGGAGTCCCCTTTCAGTAAAGCCCTCCTTTAAAGGAGCCTCCAACTTGGTTCCATTTTAGGCTGAACACCTACCTGCTCTTCCCTCAATGTCTCCTTTGCTTGGCCAGAGATGCCAGGGAACTGGAGTGGCAGCGACAACTCATCTGCACATTTTGGCAAATCCACCAAGGCTAAAATTCCAACAGGTATATGTCTTACTTTAAAAAAAAATTGTCCTGGTTTGTCAATTTCGCTGATCACAGTGGGGTTTCATCTTGCTTTTCTGCTTTTCCACTACTATGCTTTCCATTTTTCACGAAGATTATTAAAATATTTCTGAACATCCAAAGATCCCTCCTATCCAGAAAAAGACCTGCTCTTTTTGCCCACAGGCTTTGGGTCCCCCCGGGGCGGTTCATCCCCAGCCTGGGCAGGAGCATTTCCTGAGGGAGGTGGCCCCGAGGTATGGGAGCCCCAGGCCCTGTCCTGCACTTGCCCGGCATAAAGGCCGGTAGCTGTTGCAATTTTCTCTCTAAACTCCACTCCTTTTGTTGACTTGCAGAGGCTTGCATTCCAAAAAAGGTAATTTGAAAGTGCTGCTGAATTTAGATGCATTTTGCTAATTTGTTTTTATTATGCATAGAAATATTGGTATAAAAGGTGTTTCAATTATTTTCTGAGGGAGGGACCTATGCATTCTCTGCAGCCACAAAGCTTTTAAATGGAGTTATTTTTCTCGGCTTATAATCGTTCTCCCTTTTAAGTACCCCAGCAGAAAAAGTAAGTTTACTGCTCCCCGCACAATGGGCCTCTTCACTTTTTAGGTTTGGGAGACCTGGGTGACCTACGAAAGTTAATTAGAAGGTTAACAAAGACGAAGACAGAGTCGAATCCATCGCCTCTCCTTCAGCCAAAGATGTCATCCATTAATTAGGGAAATCGTTAAGGTGGCCTTTATAGAATGCATAGAAAATCTGCCGTTGGCGGTCGACAGTTTTGATCAGATTTTCCTCTCCCCAATAAAACCATGCTTAATAGTACGAAAAGCAGAGGGCTGGGGCGGGGAGAGGGGAGAGAGGAGGGGGTGGGAAGGATGTGTTTCAGCAACATTACAGTTAACCAGCCTCTGATTGTGACGGCTTTGATTCTCAGGCTGCCCCGCATACTTGCTCCATGATGTAATCCTTATTGAACCTGGAAGCCGGGCGAGCGGGAGGGAGGCGGGCGAAGCAGCCGCAGGAGGCCCTGGGAGTTCGGAGCGCGGCCCCGGGTGGCCCGCGCCGGCCGGACGCTGTCTCCGCAGCGCGGGCTCTTCGGCGGACCCGCAGGCCGAGGGCCGGGGCTGGCCGGGGAGCTGGGTGGCAGCTCCCAGCGGGGGCAGCTGTCCGGTCCCGGTGGGAGGCCCGGCCTCCTCTCGTTGGCTGGAGGAGGAAGCTTTCTCCCAGTCTTCTTCCCTCCCGGTTGCTTCTCCGCCACCAGAACGCCAGCTCAACTAAGCAAAACCTTCAGTAGGTCTTTGCCGTCTTGAGAAGCACGGGGCTTTTCGGAAGCCTGGGTATTGGTCGGCGGCTGCCTAGACCTGATCTCACTGCCATCCCATTTCGTGCCTTCTCAAATGTATTTGAACCTGGAACTTGTGATTAAGACAGTAAAACCTTCAGGCGGGTTGTTTTGGTATTATATATTTAAAGATGGTGTGAATTCTCAAGATGGGATGCCTTTATTTTTTTAATGTGGTACTTTTTTTTTTTTTACACCATTTAAACCATGTTCAAGTGTAGAGTTTCGTCGCATTCAGTATATTTACTATCACCACCGGCCATCTTCCCAAACAGAGGCTCTGTTTGCATCGTGGGGGTTGGCAGGGTTGGTTCCAGGTTTTTTTGGGTTTTTTTTAAGTTATCAGTAAATTCTCTTTAAGGGATTAGCATCTATTTTATGGAGTTGAGAGTCTTTGCATAGTTCTTCATGACAAAAGCGGGAGCAAGATAATGTAGCTCTTGTTTACCATGCAATACATTTCCAAGCACTTTTGCCTCTTTCTGGATTGACATTGAACAATTACTGTATGAAATCTCACCCAGACAATGAATTGCCATTTTGGTTGGCCCTATTTACCCATGGTGGAGTAAGGAAGAATTGCTGTCCCTCAGAGAAGAGCAAAAAGTCACTAGTGCTCTTAGCTTTAGGAGGAAAGGACCAGAACCAGTATCTAAATATAAGAGTCCCATCTGGTGACCCCACCCACACCCAAGCCTTACTCTCTTCTTCAGCTAGAGTGGAGAGGAGTCTTTCTCCCCTGTAATCCTCCAAGCATCTTCCTCCTCCACGCCCCGGGAGGCTGAACTCCAGGACCCAGACAGGGGCACAGGGACAGCAGTGGTCCCTGAGGCCCTGCCAGCAGGTCCTTTAGTCAAGTCATCCCTCCTTTTCTGGCTGTGGGCACAGCCCTGGGGAAAATAAAGGGTGATGTGCCTGGCAACCCAGATGAAAAAGTAGTAATTATGAAAGATCAGCTAAATGATAAAAAGTACATGGAATCAAAAAGTACAGTTTCAAAATTATGAAGCATAGGCCATTATCAGTTTTCCCATGTGCATACTTAGCACCTGTATTGTCAAATTGCTTGATATCTCTTTGCTGTTACAGCTAGCAGTGAGTAAAGGGGATTAAGAGACTTAGTTGATAGTTGGTGTTGGCTGTGGGGTGAGTCACAGAAAGCGCTCCTAAGTGGCTTCTCGGCCCCACTAAGTTTGCTTGCAGAAGTCTCTCATCTGGCCACCTTGACTGCATGTTAGAATGCCCCCAAGAGCTCTTAAAACTCTCAAGAGCTGCACCTCTTGAATTTCTGGGGGTGGGACTAGAGTATGGGATGGTTAGACTGAGCCACCCAGGCGCCCCGAGTATGGGATGTTTCTAAAGCTCCCCAGGGCATTTCAATGTGCACTTATAAGTCTAGGATGATTTATGAGATTGAGAACTGTGATGCTTTATTATATGTGTCAACTTGACTGGGTGACAACGTGCCCAGACATTTGGTCAAACATTATTCTGGATGTGTCTGTGAGGTGAACATTTGAACTGGTAGACTGAGGAAAGCAGATTGCCCTCCCTGATGTGCGGCTGGTAATTCAGGTGAAAGCCTGAATAAAATTTCAAAAGTTGAGAGGGAACTTCACTTGCCTGACTGCCTTTGAGCTGAGGACATCAGTTTTTTTCCTGCCTTTGGACTCAATCAGAAACACTGGACTTAATCTAAAACATTGGGCTTAATTTGAAACATTGATTTCTTCTCGGATCTTGAGCTCACCAGTGGTTGGATCAGAACTACAGCACTGACTCTTCTGGGTCCAGCTTGCTGACTCAACCTTTTGGGACTTGTCAGCCTCCATGATCACTTGAATCAATTCCTTATAATAAATCTCTTTCTGTATAGATACATGTCTTATAGGTTCTGATTGATTGGAGAACCCTGAAAAATACAGATTTTGGTGCCATGAAGTGGGGGTGCTGCTGTAATAAATACTTAAAACTGGGGAAGCAGCTTTGGAACCAGGAAATGAGTGGAGGCTGGAGGAGTTTGAGGTGCATGCTATAAAGATGGACATTAAAGTCAAGTGTAGTGAAGGCTCACAAAGGAGTGCTGGAGAGAAAGCTTCCATCTTCGTAGGGAACACATCAATTATCATGAACAGAATGTTGGTAGAAATATGGATGTTAAAGGCCATTCTGGTGAAGTCTCAAGTAGGAATGAGGAATGGATTGTTGGAAACTGGAGGAAAGATGATCCTTGTTACAAAGTGGCAAAGAACTTGGCTCAATTATGTTAGTGTTTTGTGGAAGGTTGAACTTGTGAGTGATGAAATTGGCTTTTTAGCAGAGGGGATTTCTAAGCAAAGTACTAAAAGGTGAAAGGAGAGAAATGTGTTGAAGAAGGAATCTTTAAGCAAAAATAAACCCAGAACTTAAAGACTTGGAAAATTCTCAGCCTATCTACACTGCAAAAAAGGAAGAAGGTGTTCTGAAAAGAACCCAATGGGAATGGCTAAACAACCCTTTGATAAGGAGATTAATGTGGTGTGAACCATAGATCTAATCAGCCATCTCAGCAGAAGCCAGAAATAGAGATGGGATTATGCCATCAGAAACACTGACAGCTTCTAGAAAATGAGAATGACGAAATGCTGCTAATATGGGTTATCCTTCAAGAAAAAGGGAAGAATAATCCTGAAGGTGATTTATAGATCACTAGGGCTGCTACTCCCACCACAGACCCAGGAGCAAGGCTATTTCCTCTTTGGTTTCAGAGGGCAAGGTCCTTGAAAAGAGCCATGGTGGGGGCCCAAAGCAGAGAGCTGAAGGGGTGGGGCTGCCTGCAGAGCCTTAAGGGTGACACGGTCACCTCAGTGACCCTGGAGGGCAGTGCATCAAACCAAAGAGGATTATTCTTAAACCTTAAGAGCTAATGGAATTTGTCTTGCTAGGTTTTAGACTTACTTGAGACTCATCACCCTTTCCTTCTTTCCTGGTTCTTTCTTTTGGAGTGAGAATGTCTGTCCTATGCCTGTCCAAACAACCATTGTGTTTTGGAATCATATAACTTGTCTGGTTTCACAGGTTCACATCTGGAGAGGAATTTTGCCTCAGGATGAATCAAACCTCCTCGAGTGTCACTCATGTCTGATTTAGATGCTATTTGGACTTTAGACTTTAGAATTGATGGTGGAATGAGTTAAGATTTGGGGGGCTGTTGGAATGGAGTGTATTTGCATGTGAGAAGGACATGAATTTTGGGGGGCCAGGGGTGGAATGTTATGGACTAAATGTTTGTGTTCTCCCCACCTCTAATTCATATGTTGATGCCCTAATCACCAAAGTGACTATATTTGAAGATAGGGCCTGTGAAGGGGTAATAAAAGTTAAATGTGGTCGTGAAGGTAGATCCCTAATCCAGTGGGGGTGGTGCCCTTATAAAAAGAGGAGGATATAGCAGTGCTTTCTCTTCCTCATGTGAGGACCCAGAGAGAAGGCCTCCATCTGTAAGCCAAGAAGAGAGCTCTCACCAGAAATCAAACGAACCAACACCTTTAACTTGGGCTTCCCAACTTCCACAACTATGAGAAAACTAATTTCTATTGTTTAAGCTACACAGTCTGTGGCATTTTGTTATGGCAGCCCGAGCAGATTAATACAAGAACCATATAAAGGAGAGACCTATTACAGTCACCACTCATATCCTCTTCTAAAATTGTCTGCTGTGGGACACCTGGCTGGTTCAGTAGGTAGAGGATGCAACTCTTGATCTTGGTGTCACGAGTTGAGTCCCACATTGGACATAGAGATTACTTAAAAAATAAAATAAAACTGCCCACCTTGGCCTGCTCTGTGGGCCACATGCTCTTTGTCCTCTGCTTACTGACCAAGGGTGAGAACATGACCCAGGATACTCCATTCCTGGGCTCCCGAAACATTTCTGGTATAAAACCCATGAACCAGGGCACCTGGGTGGCTCAGTCAGTGAAGTGTTCTGACTTCAGTTCAGATCATGATCTCATGGTTTGTGAGTCTGAGCCCTGCCTCCGGCTCTGTGCTGACAGCTCAGAGCCAGGAGCCTGCTTCAGATTCTATCTCCCTATCTCTGCCCCTGCCCCATTCATGCTCTGTCTCTTAAAAAAATAAGTAATAATAAAATATTAAAAAATAGACCCCCATAAACCAGAACTTTCTTTTGGTTCCTAAGATCTTCTTTTGAATTCTCTGGGTAGAACTTTTTAAAAAAATGTTTATTCATTTTTGACACACACACTTACACACACACACACACACACACACACACACACACACACACAATGTGAGTGGGGGAGGGCAGAGAAAGAGTGAGATACAGAATCTGAAGCAGGCTCCAGGCTTTGGGCTGTCAGCACAGAGCCCCACGTGGGGCTTGAACCCACGAATCGTGAGATCATGGACTGAGCCGAAGTTGGAGTTAATGGACTGAGCCATCTCTGGATATAACTTTTAATTCTCTGGGAATAACTCAAGTTAGGATGAGTTAGCTTGGTCAGATAATCTATAACCTACCCAAGAAACTTGTAACAGTAATTTTGAAGCTCAGGGAACGTTCCAAAAAGGAACCTAAGAAGAATATGGCAGTTAGGACCTTTCAGAAGCAAAGGTCAGTGTGAGAGTGTGGGTCACCAGTGAGGGGGCATGGCTAAGAAGTAGGTGAGAGACGGAAGGATGCTAGGCAAACTTGGCAGGCATGGCAGTTTCCCCCAGGACTTGTGACCAGATTCCCCATCCTTTCCCATCCAATTCATCTTGAGGGCAGCCCTTGTCACAACTGTCCTAATCCAAGTAAATTTGACTTTAAGAACAAAAGACCCATTCAAACTTACTTACATATAGGGGAGGACTAGTGGTTATCAGATGGCTGCAGGAAAAGTATAGCTGGACTTCTTGGGAAACTGCTGCTATTCCCTACCCAGTCTCTCTGCCTCTGTCTCTGTTTCCCTCTGAGGCCTTATGGCTTCTTGTGCTAGTTCCCCAGAAGGGTTGGCCTACCAACCCCTCCGTCAGAAGGTGGGATGCGCTTGACAGGGGGTACAAGTCATCAGCTGCAGAAACAAATGCTGAAAGTTTCTATTCAGATTGTTAAAAATATCCAAAAATGCCTTAATTTTTTTCAGTTTTAAATCTTAAATAATTACATTTAAATTTGGAGTAATGGGTAGATTGGGGAGTGATATGTTCTTGACTCATTTTCTGATAAAACCTTTGTGTTAACCAGAAAATGCTTGTATTAAAAAATCCATTTCACTGGAAGGTGTTTCCTTTTATTATTTATTTTTTTATTTGAGAGAGAGTGTGGTGTGCAAGCAGTGGGGGAGGGGCAGAGGGAGAGAGAGAGAATCCTGAACAATTTCCATGTGCTCAGCCTGGAGTTGGACGTGGGGCTCCATCCCACAACCCTGGAATCATGACCTGAGCTGAAATCAAGAGTCAGGTGCTCTACCGACTGAGCCACCCAGGCGCCTCCCCCACACCATCTTAACCATTTTTAAATGTACAGTTCAATACACTTTATTGTGCAACCAATCTCCAGAACTTTTTCTTCTTGTAAAACTAAAACTCTATACCCACTAAACAACCTAAAAAAAAAAAAGCTACTCTTGGGGCACCTGGGTGGCTCAGTTAAATGTCTGACTCCTGATTTCAGCTCAGGCCATGATCTCACTGTTAGTGAGAATTGCACTGTTAGCATGGAGCCTGCTCGGGACCCTCTCTGTTCCTCCCCATCTTGTGCATGCTCTCTGTCTCTCAAAACAAATAAATAAACTTTAAAAAAGGTTTACTTTCCTCTCCTTGTAAGATAGTGACAACATTTGGTTTCATGGTGACAAGTGAGTCATGATGTTTAAATAGCAGTTCCCAAAGAGACCCCAGGGAGGAGTGGAAACAGTGCTGTGTTTAAAAAGTCAGACTACCCCCCAATCCCATCTGTATCATCAAGGAACCTCAGGAACATCACCAAGCTTCTCTGAACCCTACTTTCGACATATGAGAAAGAGACAATGAAGGTGGTAATACTTGTCTTTTTTCTTTTATCTCAGGGGGAATTACTTTGAGTTTATATGTGAAATTAATTAGTAAATTAAAAGAATAGGTTATTATTTCAGTCTTTGGTATATAGGATTTGCTCTGTAAATGTTGCTTGAAGGACTTCTATGATGTGAATAATCTCCATATATGAGGTATAGAAACCGGGCTGGATCTGGGCAAATCCCGATCACATTCTGAAAAAATATGACTAGCTTAAAATTTTTTTTATATTTTTATTTTATTTTTGAGAGAGAGAGAGAGAGAGAGAGAGAATGCGTATAGGGGAGGGGAAGAGAGCGAGGGAGACACAGAATCTGAAGCAGGCCCCAGGCTCTGAGCTGTCTGAGCTGAGATGTTGTATACCTGAAACTAATGTGACGTTGTGTGTCAACTATATTCAAATTTTAAAAAGGTGAGATGTAAAGAAAAAATCAGGTAAATTAAAGGTTCCATTCACTGAGTTCAGGTTTACTGAATAAGAAAGTCATTAATAATATATTTTTAAGACTTATTCAAGAAATATTAACTAAAGACTCTGGGAATATAACATTGAACAGAAACAGGCAGCCCTGCCCTCATGGAGCTGATGGTCTGGTACTCAGAACACCATCACACGTACAAAAGGCACTGGGGACAAGCTCTACCTCCCCTGACCTGTTTTCTCAGTCCCAGCAAATGTTACTTTCAACCAGGACTTAGGAGGAGTTGGAGAAAGCAGATCAAACACCAAGGTCCAGCCATCCAGAAGAGGCCTAGGGTCTGAACATAAACCCCATGTAAAGATTTTTAGATCACTGCCCTCAGTTGGGGTCTTGGAGAGGGGGAAGGTTTTTCTCACGCGGCTGGAGCACCATCAGTGACACTGGTGATAATAGTGTCCAAATGCCTTGTCTTGGCTTAACTTCAATTTGACAATAGCTAACCCTTCTGGAGAGCCTCTTAAAGCACAGAACCTCAGGCACTGTGCTGGACCCTTTCCAGGTTTTGTCTTTAATCCTCATACCAATCTTGCAAGGTAGATACTATTATCATCCTCAATTTGCTTATGAAGAAACTGCAGCTGTAGAGGACACAGCCAAGGTCACACTAGGTGGTTACAATGGAACTAGACCTGTTCTACCTACTTAAGTGCCTTTCCTCTTCCTGCCAAACCATGCAAGGACTTTACTTTTTTCTAAACAGAAGAACGGGAAACTTGTGTTTCTATCCTTTGCCACAATGGAGGAAAAGTACACATTTTTCAACATATAAAAGGATAATTGTAACAACAGCTATTATTTGAGGGATTACAATGTGCCAGACATGATTCTAAGCTTTTTTAAATTTTTTTTATTTTTGATACTGAGAGAGACAGAGCATGAGAGGGGGAGGGGCAGAGAGAGAAGGAGACACAGAACTGGAAGCAGTCTCCAGGCTCTGAGCTGGCTGTCAGCACAGAGCCCGACACGGGGCTCAAACCCACGAACGTGAGATCTGACCTGAGCCGAAGTCGGAGGCTTAACCGACTGAGCCACCCAGGCGCCCCGATTCTAAGCTTTTTATGTGCATTAATTCACTGAACCCATGATGTGGTTACTCTTATTATGTAATATTATTTATCTATTATTTATAGATGAGGAAATTGAGACACAGAGAGGTTAAGGAATCCATCCAGGAGACTCAGCTTGTTTATGGCAGAAGCAGAGTTTAGGCCCTAGTTGCCTGGGTCCAGATCTTAAATTTTGTCATTTCATCCAAAAGCAACACACTATTTTCAACATCTTTTGCAGTTTTCTTAAGTTGGCAAAATAAAGATCACAAGCAATGGAGGAAATCCTTCATTGTTACCAGCATCCCCATGAGCAGAAGACCCAATCCCATGCATAGTCTGTTGAATGCTTCCCTCTATCACTCTGTCCCTCCATCATTGTGCAGTGTGTAGCTTACGTAACTGTATGCACCAGCTCTGAATTCCATCTACCATGAAATGTCATGTGACACCAAAAAATGCACCATGTATTCTAAATTTGAGCTTTCTCTCTAGTTTATGTTCCCAAATGTGTAACATTTCCCATAGATATGAGAGTTCTCTCAAAGAGTTAACAAAAGTCCTTGAGAAGAGGAATTGAAGAATCCTAGAAGCATTCTCTTTACCAGATTAGGCAAGTGACTGAAAAGTCAAAAATAAATTTTACAAAAAAATATTGGGTTTTGGGTCTTCAGTCCCACTGACTGGCCATTTGAGTAAATGGGGCAGTGTTTTCACTGATGGGGCCCCAACCTCGCTGGCTCAGCTCAGGTCAAGGCAGCGGCAGAAGGCAGCACAAGAAATGTTGGGGCATCCCAGCAAATTCTAACCTCATTCTACTAACAACACTTTCCCTCTTTCTTCTTCACAGAGACACACATGAGAGATCTCTGATGCAGGCTGCAATCCTCAGATATAAATCTAGTTTGTGGCTAGGAACCATTAAGGATGCATGATAACTGCTAATTAAATGAATTAGGTGCACAATATATAATTACCAGTGTTCTACATTCCCCTGTCTTTGCTGCACCACAGGAAAAAGTTTCCACGGCATTTGGTTTGTAGAAGCAAAAACCAAAATTAAATTAAGAGGTCACACACCAGTAGCAAAGACGAAATCAGAAAAACATTTTCCTAATTAGAAACTGCAAAGAAATCGGGGCTTCTATATAATAGCAAAATTAGGGTTTGGATGGTGGTATTATTCTTTCAACCAACTTTTCACAAATATTTTCTGGAACAGGCCCAAGGACCGAATCCTAATTTAGCCCATTCTTTTTCAGATGTAATTGAATTCTCTTGTTTAGGTTTCTGCCTCCCCCACCTTCCATCTTATGGCGAGGGGACTGCTACTATGCTCTCAGCACCGGTGCCCTCCGTCGACCGCCTTCTGCTGTCTGTTCTCCAGGGATCAGAGGCTCCTAGTCCCTTCTCCACAGCTAGTATCTTCCCCCATCCCAGGGGAATTCTTCTCTACCCTTTGCTCCCTTGGTGCTACCAATTTCCCCATCCACGGCTCCGCATCTCCCAGCCGCAAGTGACTCTCCTGAGAACACAGGACTCTATCTGGGGAGGAGTTCATCTGAAAAATAGCCTCTGGGAGGAGTCTCGTGTGAGAAAAATATTCAGGCCTAGCATCCTTGACTGAAATCACCTATGGTTGCAAGAGCTGACAATGAGCTGAGGTAACATGCATTCCTTGTGGCTGAGGGATTCTGTGCATCAGTAGAAGAGGAAAGATAGCTTTTGTTGTTATCTGAGGCCCGGGGAGAGGATTTAGCAGTACATACATCGGGTTGGCGTGAAAAGTCTCTAAGGACGAATTCAATCCCACATTAGCTCGGATGAGCCCCCTCATTTGGCATATACTTAGCCTGCAGACACGAAAGCCATCTCCACGGGGAGGATGTGAGTTGTCAAAGGATTCCCACTACCCGCCTAGACTACCCCCTAGTGCTCTTGGAGTTCTCCCTGGCAGGTTGGCTTGGCTGACTCGCTTCAGAGCTTTACAGATATTAGCTTCTACGCCTGCTCCTTGAGGTTAAAAAATGTTCAGATGAAAGCACAACAGGGAAAGATAAGCCCATGACATGTCTCTTTCCTTTCTGTTCTTAAATGGAGTTAAGAGGCAGTTATTATTATTATTATTATTATTATTATTATTATTATTATTATTATTTGGATGTAGAAACTTAAAAAGACTTCCCCCTTCCTCTTTGGAGATTCTTTGCCCACTTTGTTTGCCAGGGACTAACTACAATGGTTTGGAACACAAACACAGACACACACTCACATGTGAGCGGGCACCACACCCCCAAGCATGCTGGCAAGTCTCTGCTCTAGTACTCACATTCCATCTCCAGTGCCTCGTGGGCCTCCAGGACAAGAACTCCACGGGAACCCGGCAGTAGAGTTTGTGAGCAGTCAGGAGGCTGGTGCTCTGTCTGCTCTTGCCACAAGTGGGTCTCCGCCTGGGTTAGCAGGAATCAAAGTCTGCATGACTTCTGCCTCGGTATCCCCCATCTCCAAGTGCAGCCTTCTACAGGCAACAAGGGAATTGGGGCTTCTGTGAAACAGGCTTCTTAGAGCGGGAGCATATAGGGAGCCAAGCGTGAAGGGTGTCAGCAGCTGAGACACGCCCTGGGGGAATATGTGGAACCAGCTGCGCTCAGAGCCTACCGCTGCGAGTCTGAGTTCTTCCAGGATCCGGCTTGCTCTCGGACCGCCTTTTGTCATTTTAAAGTGGTGCGATCTTAACCATTCTATCAGGGTGCCTGGGTGGCTCGGTTGGTTAAGCATCTGGCTTCTGCTCAGGTCATGATCTCACGGTTTGTGGGTTTGAGCCCCGAGTCAGGTTCTGTGCTCACAGCTCAGAGCCTGGAGCCTGTTTCAGATTCTGTATTTCCCTCTCTCTCCACCCATCCCCCGCTTGTGCTCTGTCTCAAAAATAAGTAAACATTAAAAAAACAATAAAGTGGTGTGAACACCACCGGTCTTTCCCTGACCCCAGGACATGCACTAAATTTTATTCATTAATGTATTCCTTCACAATCACGTTATTCTGACACAAATGGTATTGGTTGGTCCTCACAATTCATGAAATAAGTAGCATTGTTCCCATTTTATTGACGAAGAAGCCAAGGCTTCAGAGTGGTTTATGTAAGGTGTTTCCCAAGGTAAGGCTATTAGTACTAGCAACAAGAAGTCAGGCCTCTCGACTTTAAGTTCTTTCCTTTGCACACCTTAGTCAATGGACAAGTGTGTACTGTATTCCTAGCATGGAACTAGCATCAATTGGGTTCTGTTGACAATTCAAAGACACTGTGACTTGGTCCCTACCATCCTGGCACTTGTAAGCTGGTTAGCCAGAATTAAGAGATAAGGAAAAGCTGGATGGTATGTATTTAATGACTTTTCAGTTCGTTTATGCAACCAGCAAATAGTTTTTGAGCACTATGTGCCAGACACTGGGATGGGAGTAGAGGGGCACAGAGAGCAAAAGGACACCGTCCCTATTCTCAAAAGTTCAATCTAGACAAGAGACCCTTAAAACCATTCAGTGGCTTCCTACTACTTCTGGGGTACAACCCCAAGTCCTTGATGTGGCCCACAAGATTGTAGGGGATGTGACCTTTGCACCTCTCTCTAGCTCCACACTGGACTTCAAAGAGTTCCTTCATCAGGTTACGCCTCCTTCCTTGGGGTCTTTGTGTCCTAGGATGGCCTCACAGAAGTGTCATTTGAGTAGGGTCCTGAAGAACGCCTAGTAGATTTCCAGGCAGAAAGTGATGAGGACTGGTGGAATTCCAGGTAGAGGAATTTGAGTGAGGAGGGGACTTAGTGAAGAAGAGTGGCTAGGGGAAGTTTCACAGAAAATGCAAGGTGTTCTTTGGACGTAACTGGTAGATACTCCATAACTATATGTTGAATGGAGCTGGGCTGGGAAGGCTGGGGACGGGCAGAGTGTGGCAGGATGGAGAGGGGGCCAGTGGGAGCAGGAACACATAGGCAAAGCCTCAGGACCTGGATGCCTGAGTCTGAGGAAGAGCAGAGGAGCTGTGTCAGAGGTAGGTTGGTGGGGGGCAGGGCAGTAATGTGTGGGAGGATGGGTGTTTTGTGGGGTGGGATCAGAAGGGATGGGATGGGATGAGAGATCTGCAATCCAATTGCAGCTCAGCTCTATGCTTTGTGAGCTTGGACAAGTCACTTCTCTGGGCCTCTGAACTTGTGAGGAAGATGGAGGAGGTAATCTGGAAACCTCTGCTTTCTAGGTGAAATGTGCTCTTTAATTGTCCCGTGATGACAGAGAACTGCAAAAGCTAGGATGGATGCAGACGCTGGAAGAGGAGGAAATCCCAGGAGGATAGAGAGACACTCCCCCCCCCAACCCCCCCCAGGCAGAGGGGCTGGCGTCAGGGCCTGTGAAGCACACCAGGTTGTGGAGAAAGAGGAGGGGCTGAGGGCCCTGCCTGGGGAGGGACAGACGCAGGGGGTGGCTGTAGCCTGGGGCTCATCACTGTCCCACTAGGACCAGATCAAACCCCAGTGGCATTTCCCAAGACAACCTGACTTTTCCTCACTGCTACCCTGATCTCAAGTCTAATGGGGTGGGGGTACTAGGCCCACCCTCAAGGGAGAAGGCTGCTGTGGTCAATAAAACTGAGGACCAGGTTCAAAGAAGTAACGAAGGAGGGGAAAGAACTGGAGGGCTTTTTGGACAGTCCAAATGACAGGACAAGCGCCTCGCCGTTTATTTTCCCTCTAGTGACCCCATTCTGCCCCATGGATGTCACTTTTTCCCTTTCTCTCTCTCTCTGTCTCTCTGTCTCTCTCTCCCTTCTTTTTTGGAGGTTTTGGGGAGGGGAAGCAAGCTGAGGGAGGTGGGAAGAGACTTTTTTTCACATGAGTCCTCAGAATTACAGTTCACAAACTATTCAGTAAACTGACCGGCCTCAACCTCCCCTTCAACGGCCTAATCTAAGGGGTGGATCGATGTGTTTTGTTGCTTGTCAGAAACAATCGCTGAGCGGCCCATTACATTTACAGCACGTCGCCCTTTAATTGGTGTAACACGCTGAGGCCTGAAAGGAGGAGAGGCCCACAAAAGCGCCCGTGAATGAGCCTTGACTCACACAAAAACACTCTGCAGAAGTTCAGAGCTGGCCACTAACAAGGAGGTAGGGAGTTAGTTTGAAAAGGGGGTGAAGTTCAGAAATGTGTCACCTTGAGGAGCCTCCCATCAAAGCAATGGTCGCATTGACAAGCTGCAAAGAAAAAAAGTTAAACCTTCAGGGCTGTGGAGTTGCCTGCTGGATTTATTCTTTTTAAACTTGAGGAGGGGGGTAGGAGAGGGGAGAGTCTTTCTTTTTCTTCTTCTCCTCCCCACCCTTGTCTCTCTGCTCCCTTATTTACTTCAGAGAGCCTTAAAGAAGTCGGTTTGAAAAAACATACCTCCCACCCCCCTGCTAAGATACACTATTAAAAAAAATAAATGTATAAAAAGTCAGGCTGAATGCGGCTGCCTTAGGCCGCTGCAGCTGATTTCAACCTCTATGAGAATAGCGTTTTGTCTCTGCGCTCTCGTTCCCTACCCCGTTTTACAAGGCGACTCCGTGAGTCCTGGGGCTGGGAGGCTGCGGCCTAGGCCGGGGCGCAGGGCGGGCCTGGAGGCTGTGCCCGACTCTGGGAGAGCGTGGACGTGCGCTTGGGTTCCACCGCGGCGGAGGGGACAGGTGCGGGTCAGACCTAAGCGTGTGGGCATCAGGTTGCGCGCCTGCGCGCCTCCGGCTCTGCCGGATTCCGCTCGCTGCCATCCTGCCCCCACCCAGGAAAGGAAACCCAACTTTTCCTCCTGTCCGGGAACATCTGAGGAAGATCCTACCCGGACCTGGAGGGTCCCCACGCTTCGGTTCCTGTTTGCAACGTCGGGCGTCCCTAAAAGAAGAAACTTGCGTGCTCAGTTCCGGGGTGGAGGTGGAGGAGCCAGCTCTCACCCTCGGTTCCTCCGCCCCACCGTCACCTGCTTGGTCCTTCTCACGCACCTTCCTCGCTCCTAATGCCCGGATCTACCCAGTGGGCGCGATGGGGTAGACCTCTCTAAACACCTTGCTCAGGACCCTGCCCCTCGCGGTACTTGGTGTGTGTGTTGGGGGGTGGAGGGCTCTCTGCCACACCTGCGCCCGGGTGGACGATCGGATCCCGGGTGTGCGCTGGAGCGCCCGAAGGCTCCGTACTCCGCTCACCCCCTCCAGCCTTTGTCTGGTGACGGGGACCCCCGCCCCTCGCGCTGCTCCTGTGAACCGGCTGCCCCGTGCGAAGGCGGGGGCGCTTTTCAATGCAGCGCCGCAGCTCCCTCCAGATTTGTAATCCGCCAAAAAGCCGCTGATTGCTGCAATCGTTACTTTTCATTAAAAAAACTTAGAAGCAATTTGGGAGAACCCTTCTCAATGAATACATTTACCCCCGAACGGTCTTTATTCTCCGCCTCCACTTGATGAGTTTCTCTGGCACGAATCCGTTCTTACAGGCACAGAATGGGCAATCCCTTGATCCCCGTCAATTGTCATCCCGAGTCGGGGCCACTTTGACCGCCAATAGTGGGGAAGTCAGAGCTAATCCTCAGAAGGAATCACGGGAAAAGAAAAGCAACAATAACCAAGTCAAGCGTAAAAAATGAAAGAGAAATCTCTATTATCACTCACTACATTTCCCAGCTATGTACTGAAAAAATCAGCTCGCTTGTCATTCGAGTCAGACACCCGCACAAGAATATGGGGTCGTGGTGGGTTGGTAGACTCACACGACGTAAGGAGCGATATTTGAGAGCGAAAGGCCTCTCTTCTGCCTCTGCCAAATCCCCCTCACATCCGCCATAACCATTAAATACAGACTGACTTTATTCTGTATGAGGAGGCCCAGGGGTGGGTGGTGAGGGAGCCCCCAGCTGTGTTCAGATACAAAAAAAAAAAAAAAATCCCTGGAGAGAGGGGTGGGGGGCGGGGTGTCGATGCTAAAGAAACGCGCCCTTCGCGAGCACCTCCCGCTCTGGGCCCTGGAGGGCGCGCGACCTCGAGGACTCCGCGCTCGCGCGGGCGCAGGTGCTTAGCGCACGCGCGCACGGAGTCCGTGGGCTGCCCGCTCAATAAGCAGTGGCCTCCGCGCCGTGGGCTGGGGGTGGGGCGTGAGAGACCCGCGGAGCCTCGGGAGCGGACACAGCGAGACCTGTGAGAGTGTGCAAACACTGCCACTTTCCACGCTGACACCTACAATTATCTGACATAGGCCTTGATTCTTTTATGCCGCAGCCAAGTGAGGGGCAAAGTTAGTTCTAAAGAGGCCGATGTAAAAAGCGGGATGCCGGGCGGGATTCCAGGCGCGGCCGCGGAGTCTCCGGGAGGGGTTGCCCCAGCAGCCGCGCGCCTTTCTTTCCCTCCCTCCCGGGAAGGAACTTTGAGAGGTCCCAGCGCCCCAGCGCCCCAGCGCCCGTGAATGTGGGATCTCCCGCAGCAGAGGACTGGGAGGGCCGCAGAGGACATGAATCCCAAACCACTCTGGGCAGAGAAAGGGCTGGGGCCTGGTTATGAACGTGCAGTCGTTGCTCGTCCAGCGGCTTCTGTGTCCACTTTTCTCATTATGTTAACAAAACCTATCTTGGGGTGCCTTTTTGTCTACTTTCGTTTCCCCGGGGTGCGTTGAGGGAACCTCCGGCGCACGAGAGATGAAGCTGCTTTTCCTGATCGCTCTCCTGGCGGTGTGGGAGGGCCAAGTGCTGCATGAAGGGTTTTTCCCCTTCGCCTCCTACGGGCCTCCGGGCCTCCGAGGCGCCCCTACCAGGGGCGATTCCTGCTCCCGCCCCCCGCCTCGCGCCCACTTCCCCCGCAGAACCCAATTCCCACTTCACCTCTCGGCGCCCAAACCCCTGACGCCTGTAGCGTTCCCTCTGTTCCCTCTGGGGAACCTCTCCAGGCTGTCACTCCCCCCCCCCCACAGAGTACATATACAATATCACATGTGTACCCATGAACCTCACTGCAAACCATTTACACGAACATTCTTATTTGTGTACGCATATGCAATCAAACCGTTCACGCGGCAACAAGCTTCTGAAACATACATTTACACAAGACCTGGATTCACTTTCATACACATACAGTCACAGACATGCACGCATTCCTGTACATTGAGGCACACAGGGAACATGAACGCACTCCCAATTGTTCTCGCAGTGCGCAAGCACGAGCTCTTGGGCGCCCATTGACTGGTTCAGTCCAGTATGGTAGGTCCAGTATGGTAGGTCAAGCAGGGGAGCCTAGAGGAAGCCATCCGAGTTGGGGGTTACTGACTTTGGCCCTGAGACCAGGCTCCTTTGGGGATTCTTCCCCGGGGAAATCCCCCGAGCTTCCCGCGGGGCCTGTGCTCTGGGCCGGTGCAACCCTCCACCTCTCACCCCACGGGCGCTGCACCAGAGCTGGGGCGTCCTCAGGTTGCCACACGCACCAGACCAGAGCCCGTGGCGAAGACTGGACAGCGGGACTAGTTCACGGGGGCACCAGACATACGCTCCTGAACCTCCTTAAAGGAGTGGGCGAGCTGCACTCTGGCGGCGTGGGGTTGGGGAGTGGGACGGGCAGGGAAGGAGAGGATCTGTCCGGACTGACCCTCATCCCCGCCCGGGTCTGGAGGCAGCTGGGGCCGGAAGGCTGGTGTAGAAAGCCGGGATGATAATCACCATCTATAAGGAGAGAGCGCAATCTGCCCTGCCCCAGATTTACATAAACGTGGATCTCCGCTGCGTCCTCGATCTGGAAAGGGTGCTCGCCGAGAGGGCGACATTCTGCAATCCTAATTAGTGATTTTTGTCCCCTTGTTACTGGGCTCAGCATCTCATGCAAATGAACTCTTCATTTCAGCCACATTACCCCAGCTCCAGAATTAACTGACTCTTATCTTTAATGATATGCTGCTGAAGTTCTCCGAGCCCGGCTAGCTTTTTATCTTGATTACGCTAATCAATAAGAAATGATAGAGTAGAATTATAAACTCTATTGGCTTTTAAATGTTGCCGACAAGCCCTCTAGATGCCATTCCAGTTCATTGTTATTTATTAAAATGATCCTCAGCCTAACAGCGACTGCAAATAGGGAGGTGAACAAGAATTAGCCTTGGGACTCGTCCCAGTCCATGGCAGACACCTTCACCCTCCATTCACCAGGGAAGATTTCATCAATTTTTGGGCTTGAGAAGGTGGAAACGTTTTTTTTTTTTAAGGCGCTAAAAGAAAATTGCTCTTTCGGAGGTGCAAAAAACCAAAACAAATGCCCCCAAACAAAACAACACCCCTCCCCCAGATTGTGAAACACCAGATTCCCCATCCCAACCAGATAGTGTTAAAGGTAGGAACTTTGAAAAAGGCACCTTGAGCCACAGAACTTCTTGCTCTAGAAATGAATCAGATCTGTGTAACACATGCACGCACCCTTCACCTCACTGACCCCTACACCCAGCTCACATACTTTTGCATAGCAATCTCTATACACTTCTATATGTATGTATGTATGTATGTATGTATGTATGTATAATTCTAGACCGCCAGAACTCAGGAAATGCATTTTCCCTTACTTAGTTCTCTTGAGGAGAAAAATGGAGCTTGAATCCCTTCCTGTCCCTAGCTGGATGGAGGATGGTTGTTGGCCCAGGTGTCAAAACACCCAGAATGGTCAGTTTTGGGTTCCCTAGACGTCCAGCACAAGGTGGGCTGAGACCTCCGGGAGCCCATCCCTTCCACCTTGGGCAGCCCATCGCCCACAGCCCACACTTATTCAAAGTCCAGGACCCCAACACTCTCCCGGTGGCACCTCCCTCACAGGCCCAATTTGCACAACACTGTTTCCCAAGAAGCCAACCGCAACAGCAGCAGCAGCAACAACAACAACAACAAAACAGCATAGGGCCCATTTGGGACATTTCCTTTTTCCTTCAGCTCACTGAGAATGTAGTCTTATTGTTGATATGTGAAAAGCATCCCTCCTCATCCTCCATCCACATATAACCCTCCTCTCATTCCCATCCTCCACTCTAAGTTTGGTCTTGGATGGGGTGGGAGCCTTCTGGGAGCCCCCAAAGGGCCAGGCGCTGCTGAGAACACGGGAATCCTCACTCATCAGAATCATGCACAGATTTACTAGTTTTCATTTAGATGCAATCAAAAATCTATTAGGCACTTTGTCAGGAGCCCGACCCTGGCTCTGAGGCGTGGGCAACTTTTCCCTAGCTCGATTGACCCTCGGCCCCCTCAGTGCTTCGGGTGGGTCCTCGAGACTCAATGCTTCGGGTGGGTCCTCGAGATTCGTAGCATTCACAGCTCTGAAAGCGCACAAGAGGAGGGACACACACAAACACTCACGCGCCACAACTCGGCCTGCCTTGCCAGCAGCCCTGCGAGATGCACCACGACTGTTTGGGCGTGTTTACGCAGTATTTCTCCTCTGCCTCTAGGAGACAGGTCCCCAGACAGCCTCGAGGCCGCTCCAGCCAGACATTAGCTGAGAATTCGGTCCTTCCTCACGTCCCCGCCCCAGTACAGTCCCTGGCGCAGCGGAGCGCTCTGACCCCGCCAGGAGGGGAAGCTGCGCAGACCTTCTGGAAAAGGCTGAGCTTGGAACCAGCAACCCGCAACCAGCGGGCGCAAGGACGTGGAGCTGCGCGTGGGGGAGCGAAAGCGGCCGGAACACAAACTCGAGTCCGCTAAGGCCGCGGTGGAAGAAGTTGGAAATTGCAGGCAGGCTAAGCCTTTTTTTTTTTTTTTTTTTTTAATGACACATAAGGGGGAGGGGGAAGGGCTGCATGTATCAAAATCATGTAAAATTTCTGTTCTTAGCAACATCCTTGTTATTAGGAATGATGACTAAACCGCCAGGATTATTCTGGACTGTAAGTTATCAAGAGCCCACTAATTTCACATTAAAGCCCATTGACTGCAACGTCGTGATTGAAGGGTTTTTAACAATTAACATAATCAGAAAATGAGCTGAGATAATTTTTATTCAACTCATTACTTTTTAATCATGTATTTCTTTTAATTAATATCTTCTCCGTGAACATAACACAAAGCGGAGCCCCAGTGCTGGCCCAAGCCAGCCTTCGGGACTGAATATGACACAGCCAAACATTTCACCAGCCGCCTTCATTGCATCTCTATTGTGGTGCGGGTGAAACAGAAAAATTTTGTCCAAAAGTCACTATGTTGTTTTGAAACACAATTTAAGGGGTGTGTGTGGGGGGGGGGGGCTGGAGCAAACAGCCATTTGCTTTTAATTCTACTAGACTTTTATTTGGGCGCCTCTTTTGGTTTGCAGCCAGAGGGATACAAATGGGAAGGAAGAAACAGGAGGAAGAGCAAGAAGAAAAGGCTTTTGGAGATGAATGTCCCATCCTGGTTCGAAGAGAGATGGGCTTTGGCGGCTGGTGCCTACCGCCCAGGCCAGCTGGGGAGACTTTCGAAGGCACAGAGCTCCCGGCAGCATAGCATGCCTGCCCTGGGCCGCCAAGTCTCCGTGCCTGCGCAGGGGCGTTCAGCACCCACTCCCCACGTCCCCGCTCCCTACCGTGTACCCCCTCCCCCCACGCTGGGCTCAGACCCACGCCGGACTGACTCCTCTTCCCTTGGACCAACGGGAAGTGGGCGGTGACCTGCCAGACCTTATTTGGCCAGGATCCCACAGCAGCCTTAGTGCGCACTGGTCCAACGTATTAACATGGAGGACTTGGTGTCCGACCCCACCTGTCCCCTAACACTTCCTGGTCTTCCCATCCCTAGAGATTTGATCCAACTCAAACGCCTCAAATGGGAGCAGAAAGGGCATTTTTGCTAGTAGAGAGAACCACGGCCTCCCCCTTGGCGAGCTCACTCCCCACTAGAGTAAAGGCGATGCAGGGGCACCTCTTGTAGCCCTACCATGACATCTCCAACACCCTAAAAAAAAAAGAGAGAGGCTGTTTATGGATTAAGATCTCTCGCGCAGTGGGAGCTGCATCAGCCTCCGAAAAAAAGAAACAAAGCCGACCCCTGGTGGAAGAAAATGAAAATTTAAGAATAAATATAAGGTTGGGAGAGCCTGACCGTCAGTTGGTAACACCTGAGAGGGAGAGAAAGAATTGGAAAAGGCAGAAAAAGAAGAGCTCACATAGCTGCTGGTAGAATTTAGGTGGAGACAGCGGGGGAAGAATGAAACTCAAGGCAAGTTCTTTGGGCCCTTGCATCCTCAGTGCTTGTGACTTGGGCAGTGTCACAGGGCTTGCAGGGGAGAGGGGGTCTGACTTCTCTCTTTAAAAAATATTTATTTTTGAGAGAGCACAAGCAGGGGAGGGCCAGAGAGAGGGGGACAGAGGATCCAAAGCGTCTGTGCGTTGACAGCAGCCAGCCCCATGTGGGGCTTAAACTCAGGAACCTCAAGATCGTGACCTGAGCTGAAGTTGGCTCAACCTACTGAGCCACCCAGGTTCCTCCTCCCTCTTTTTAAAGTTAACTCTAGGCCTAAGGTGGCGCTTGAACTTATGATTTCAGGATTAAGAGTGCCATGTACTACCAACTGAACCAGTCAGGTGCCCCACTTCTCTTTCTCTTTAGTGGAAGTTTGGATGTTCTGTGGCTATAGAGGGCAGATGGAGATTTCTGCTGGACACTTAGAAGCCATTGCCTGCCTGTCCCAGAAAGCATTCAGGTTCCAGAATCTTCCTTGTCTTTCCTCTAAACAAACCTCTGCCTCCCACCATACTAACTTCTTGGTCCTAGCAAGGTGATAGTAACTAAGGCAAAAATCCAACTTACCAAAAGGGGAAAGCGGTTTAGAATGAAAGCTCCATTCCTCTCCGGTATTTATTTGTTCCTGAATTTTAATGGGGAACATCTGGGGCACAAGGTTTGTGCCCAAGGAATGGTGGTATTTCAGGCACTATACCAAAAGTGAAGGGAGAACCACTGTACTGAAGCCTCTGCCAATGTCCGGGGCCAGTTAAAAATAAAAGAAGAAAGAAAAGGTGACATCAAAGGTAAAGATCTCCCTGATGAGCAAGTCACTGTTTACTTGGGGTGAGCACTTCAGGTTAATCAAGGAAGCGCAAGGCATGGCATTTGTGTCGTTGAGCTCTTTTTAAAAGCTCTTCTTGAATCCGATAGCAAGATGAGCCTCCATATTGCTCCCTCCTCATCTTATTCTACCTTATCCTCCACATGCTTCTAAATGTCCTGATATTATACAGGGTTTTCTTTCACACATGCTATCTCTCCTATACCTAGAACATGCCAGAAGCATTTTCTTCTCCCTCAACCTCTACAATCAAATATTTATTTATCCAGAACTTTTCCCTGGGTGAGTTCTCAGGAAATTTGTTGACTTGTTGACTGTCCTCTGAGATTCAAAGTTTGGGCTTATAAACCACACCTAAAAGGAGGGTAGTTCTGGGTTAGTCTTTCTGGAGTTTGTGTGAACCACTGCCACTCCTTGGCAGCTGAGAACAACCCTTGCTGAGGAGTGTGATGAGGATATTGTTAGAGGCTGTTTGATTATATAGTAGGAAGGAAAACCCATAGGCTGTGTTTGTGACTCCCCAATGCAAGTGCTAAACACTGGAGAGAGGGAGATGGGGGAGGGCAGACATGAAGAGTACACAGTTGTTCTGAAATCCGCTTTGAGAGAAGCAGGTCAGGAGGATCAGTTTGGTGTCCTGGATAGAGGGTAAATAGTTACTTTTGACAGCAATTAATGAAATAGTTGTATCAGACCTGTAGGAAATATTAATAAGAGGTAAGTGTGTGTTCCGTGAGAGGAGGCAGCAGTATGTCCCACAACTCTTGCCAGTGACAGTATATGCTTCTTTCGGAGCTTTTCTACTTTGTAGCCCGGGTAGAGCCATTACTGGCTCCAGTATAGCCTTGACCCCAATCTGACCCAAATGATGACTTAGGCTTGAAATGAGGGACGCCACTTCAACAAAGGGAGTCTTGGCAAATGAATCATAATTCCTGCAGCCACTGTCAGAACTAGAGGCAGAGCTGTGGTGACCCCACTTTGGTGCAGGGCACTCTCCTCGACCACCCCATCGAATCTTTAAAGTTTTCATGAATTCTCAGCTGCGTCCTCTTTAGTCTTTCCTGTTTTTCAGAGTATCAGGACCCACACAGTTCATCTTAGTATGGTAACCAGTGTCTCAAAAACAGCTAGAATGTCTCATGGCTGCTCTAACTAATTTCACTTTGGACTGAGTCGAAATGGTATAAAGCAAAGAGAAGAACGTGCAATTATTATTTTTTAAATTTTAAGTTATTTTTATTTTGAGAGAGAGAGAGCAAGCATGGTAAGGGCAAAGAGATAGGGGAGAGAGAAAATCCCAAGGCGGCTCTGCACTGTCAGCATAGAGCCTGATGCGCTCAAACTCACAAACCATGAGATCATGACCTGAACTGAAAATCAAGAGTCTGACACTTAACTGTACAATTATTAAAGCACTGTAAGTTTTGAAAGAGCCAAACTGAACAATTCAGGTCATGTAAAGACTGAATTATCTGAATTGTGCACCCTACTCTCTGTCATCAGATGATTATATGATTTTGCTTTACTTTGTGCTCTGTAGATACAGATTGTTCTTTAGAAGCAGTTTCTTGGGCATTTTGTGAAGAGGTTAGTGCTTTGGATGGTTTGTTGGGACTCCATCATCCCTTTGGTGCAAATCTGAAAATTTTACTTATATCTACCTAAAAAGAAAAATGAATACACATTAGCATTTAGTGGAAAACACCAAACCTGAATAATAAGTCACAATCTATATCATGTCATACTTTTCTTTTTTTTTATAGCTTTTATTGTGAAAAATTCCCACCATACACAAAAGTCAAGTATAATAATCCTCCATGGGGCGCCTGGGTAGTGCAGTTAAGTGTCTGATTCTTTATTTCTGCTCAGGTCATGATCTCACAGTTTCATGACTTTGAGCCCTCACTTCAGGCTCTGTGCTGACAGCATGGAGCCTGCTTGAGATTCCTGCTCTCTCTCTCTCTGACCCTCTGCTGCTCAAACTCTCTCTCAAAATAAATAAACTTATAAATAATCCCCCATGGATCTATCACCTAACTCCAATGAGCATCATATTTTGTCATCCTGTTTTCTATCTTCCTCTTGGTTTGACTAGGATATTTTAAAGTGAATCCTAAACATTAAATGTCATTTCATTATACATCTCAAAATATAACATTTTATAGTCACAGTGGCAATATCACACCTAATGATTAACATTTCTCTAATAACATATCCAGACCATATTAAAATTTCTCTAATTGTCTGTTTTTTTTAAACAGTTAATCTGTTTAAGTCAGGATCCAAATAAGATATACTTATATTTAGTTGTATAGCTCTTTTAAAAATGTTGTTTTGTGATGATTTTTAAGTCTTTTATTATCTTTTACTATGGTTTCTCCTTTCTCTCTCCCATTCTTTTTACATGACATTGACTTTTTCAAGAAACCAAGTTAGCTGTCCTGAGGAATGTTCCATATTCTGGATTTGCTTGCTTGCTTCCTCTTGGTATCATTTAGCAGAGATTTCATGTGTCAGTAAAGCAGAGATTTGACTTGTTTTTCTCTCTTCTGCAGTTCCTGAAGACTAGCAGTAAGGTCTAGAGATTTGAATAAATTCGTATTTTTCTGTGGTTTTTTATTTGCCATTTTTTGGGCAAGAATACATCAAAGGTAATTTTCATATTGCACCAAATCAGGATGACCACAATGTCTTGTTCTGTTTTGGGTGAAGCTCAAATTGATTAATCAGTGGGTTCAGGTGATGTCACGGCACAGTCCTTCAATGTAAAGTTCCCATCTCTCTCTGACCATTTCATTAGGCGATAGGCTATCATTGATTTCAAAGCAGATCTTCATGTAAATAATTTCTTTTTACCATTGATACTTATGATATCCCTTATAGTATGGAATAGTAATAGAGAAGTCATGTTAGGGATCACACAGTGACTCAGTGTCCATGCATAACCAAAATCCATGTCTGCTGAATCCTGACTCCAAATTCTTTTCTACGGCAGGAAACACATTAGGTAACAATGCTTCCTTATATCTTGCCATTTGGAATAAAAAGGAATATTTTTTAATATAGTTTATTGTCAAGTTGGTTTCCATATAACACCCAGTGCTCTTTCCCACAAGTGCCCTCCTCTATAACCATTACCCCCCTTTCTCTTTCCCCCTCCCCCTTCAAAGGAATATTTTAGAACTGAGCTCAAAGGGTTCAAAGTCTTTTGACTTGAAAAAAATTTTTTTTAAATATTTGTTTATTTTTGAGAGAGAGAGCACAAAAGCAGGTGAGGGGCAGACAGAGAGGGAGACAAAGGATATGAAGCAGAGTCTGCACTGATAGCAGCAAGCCCAATGTGGGAACTGAACTCACAAACCATGAGATCATGACCAGAGCCAAAGTCAGATGCTCAACAGAGCCACCCAGGCACCCTTTGACTTAAAAATCTTAACTGAGATCAGTTTGATACTGGATATAAGAAATTTCATTTGCTTGGTTATGAATAACTAAGATCCCAAATCATCTTCATTGTTTTCTTTTAATTTTTTACAATTTTTTAAAAAGTAGGCTCCACACCCAATGTGGGGCTTGAACTCACAACCTTCAGATCAAGAGTTGCATGCTCCACCAACTGAGCCAGCCAGGTGTCCCCCATCTTCATTGTTTGAGGCAATTTTTCATTTGCATGATTTTGGCCAGATAAACCAAAGAGGACACTTCTCTCACTCAGGAATATTCTAATCCCCAGCACTGGAATGTATACTGTAAAGGTTTTTTTTCAGCTAAAAGTATCAGAAGTCCCAATTTATAGGCCTTATACAATTATGGGTTTTTTATTTGTTTGTTTGTTTGTGTTTTTCCATATAATAAGAAGGCCTCAAGTTAGCAGTTGCTGGCTTTGCTTTAGTGGTTTGATGATGACATGGCAAATGTTATCTCTTAGTCCTTCTCTTTGGTCTCAAGATGGCTTCTGCATTTCCAATCATCATGCTGCATTCTAAGCAGAAGAAGGGGGCTTATGAAGAAGAAAAGGCTTATGTCAGAGTCACCTGGTTGGCTCAGTTGGTTAAGTGACTGACTCTTGATTTAGGCTTAGGTCATGATCTCATTGTTCCTGGGTTTGAGCTTTGTGTCAGGGCCTGTGCTGACAGTGCACAGCCTGCTTAGGATTCTCTCTCCCTCTCTCTCTGCCCCTCCTCCATGCTTTCTCTCTCTCTCTCTCTCTCTCTCTCTCTCTCTCTCTCTCTCAAAATAAATAAGCTTTAAAAAATCTTTAAAAAAAGAAAGGAAACGGCTTATGCCAGCCACATCTGTCAATAAGGAAAACATACTTTATCTGAAGCCCCCTAGCAGTATTCTCTTGGGCCAGAACTGGGCCATTATGTGGCATCCTAAACTGCTAAAGAGCCGGGAAAGCAGTATTTGGCTTTCAAACCTCTATAGTAGAGGCAGCAGGGATGTGGGGTTTGGGCATAAGTGAAATGCTGATCCACCTACACCAGCCCATCCTTCTTTGCTCTCTGACACACACCATCTTTTATACTTTCATGAAATCAAGTTCCTCAGCCAATCATTCTGAGGGACAAATGGTAAGGAATAAGCAAGTCCATAAACACCTCGACTACAAGAGATGGTAATTTGACAAAGACTGGCCTCAACTTCCAGAAGGGAGTGAGTACCTTGGATGGTTACTAAGGTAAATGAAGTTGAATTTTACTGATCTGTGGGCTTCATGGTTGGTGTAAGGGTGTTAGAGGATATAAGGCTATTAAACTGGGGTTGGAGTGAGAGTGAGAAGTAGGAAGATCTGCAGAATATAGAATGTGAGTACAGTGAGCCAGAAAGCAGGCCTGACATCAGGAGATCTCCACCATGGACGGATTTCTAGTGACTTCTCTCCAAAAATGTCAGCTGCATATGATTTGTGAATGCTTGAAAATTCCTTTATCAGTGGACAAAAACTGTATCACAATTAGTGATAACGTTAAAATTCAAAAAGTTCTGGAAAGATAACATTAACTTACATTTTTCCCCAATATATTAAGGGTCTCAAGGAAAAATGTCATTCTTATTTAATTTAAATTAAAGTTCAGATTCTTCACCTCCAGGGGCCAAGAGTGAGAAATCAGTCCTCTTGTTTCCCCGTAGCACAGCAGAGATCTGGTTAGAACTTTAAAAAAAGACTTTATTCAAGGCTAAAGAGCAATAGAGATGGTAAAAAAGAAATAAGCACAGTAAGACACAGCTTACACACATGATAAAGACTCACGTCATTGTTTCGAAAAACGAGGAAAAGAAATTTTTTGAAGGTTATCCTCCCCCCACATGGTGGATACCATTTTGACCTCCACGAGCCAAGAATGCACTGAGTGCTATTTAAAGCCCCAGAAATCTAAACAGAGAGGGGCAGGTCTCCCTCCTTAGATTCTGACCAGAGTTCTAGTTTTCTCTCATACTCTCATACTTACTCAGATGACTGACCCCCAAAATGATTTCCCTCTTCAATGTGAGAAGTATATTCATAACATTGGGGCTTGACCCTTGCAGGCCCCAACAGGATATTCACATTAGAATAGAAAACATCAGCCCCAGAGCCCCAGCCCTCATATACAACTGGGAAACAGAGAATCATGGCTGGTGAGGGTGGTGGGGTACAGTGGAAATGTAATGCCAATTACAAGGGTCAATATTAGCTTCTCTGAATGGAGAAGGATTATCTAAAGAAGAAAGGGGGAACTCTAAAATGTGGAAATAAGCAGCAGGGTAAGTCTAGGGTCAGAAAAATATAACTCCTGTTTTCCAAACAGGTAGTAAGAAGTATATCACAATAATGGTCACTGTCAGCATTTCTTTGTGGGAACTCTAGGCCCTCCACTTCTGAAAGACCCCAGGGAATATTGCATGTTGCCCCTAGAACTTGTCCTGGGGCCTCCTGGGGACACTGATCCTTTCCCTCTGATGCACCCTGGCAATGTGTCCCATGGCTTCCTGCCAAAGTCCCCAGTACTAGTCCCCAGTACTAGCCTCTGCACCAGCCTGGCTGTGCAAGTTCCCTGATGCCACCATTAGCGCATACTCCTGGCCCATCGGTTGCTGGCAAATCCCTTGATGCTGCCTGCAGGTCACTGATATCTGTGCCTCAGTGGCCTCATGCTCTTAACTTCTCACAGACAGCATAACTTTAGAAACAAAATGATATCTTTTAGTTTTTACTGGTTTAGTTCTTGAAGCCCTTTTGCTCAGAAGATGAGGAGTCTAGGGGCTAGACTTGGCAACTAAGTCCATGCGAGACTTCTTAGTATGCTCAAAATAAATAATCTTTCTCCTATACCTGTCCCTTTACCCTTGAACCAAATGTCAAGTCCCTAACTCTGGAAATCCGTTATTCCCCAGAAAGCCCCTGGGTTTCTCAAGCTCCAAACCTCCAGCAGGCTGCCTCCCCTCCATTACCTCCAACATGCTGGGACTTCCGCATGAAAAATATAGTGCTATATATATAAAAACATAAAAAGAAGAAAAAGTTAAATCATATGAAAATGCTTATCAAAGCTGTGACAGGATTCATTTACAATTTTTAAAGTTTATTTACTTGTTTTTGGAAAAGAGAGAGAGAGAGAGAGAGAGAGAGAGAGAGAGAGAAGGAGGGAGAGAGAGAGATCCCAAGCAGGCTGTGCACTCTCAGCACAGAGCTTGATGTGGGGCTTGAACTCACAAACAGTGGGATCATGACCTGAGTCAATCCAGACTTGAACACTTTAACTGTCTGAGCCACGCAGGCATCCCTCATTTACAATTTTTAAAAAATGTCACTGAATCACTGAAAAATTATAGAACCAATAGAACACTATATCTTGAAATTGCCATAAAATCATTTGATCCTCTTATTTGGATAACAGGATCAGAAAGATTAAGTAACTAGAGTCATACAATTGATGAAAGGGCTTAATTAAGTAAAACTGGTTACAAAGTGTAATATATGAATAGGAATTTGCATATCTATATTTATAGCATCAGTCCACATTTTCTCTTTTGAAGAACATTTTGTTAGTCATCCTGGTTTTAGTTGTTAACTATCAATGAGAAACCACTGCATTTGAAAATTCCCCTCCTCACCCCAACCCTTAATACATCAGCACAATGTTCTCATCAGAGTCAAAAAAAAAAAATACTTTAAAGGTCAAGCAAATGCTAATCAACAAAGAAATGGAATGTTTCCAATTTTACTCTAGCAGATAATGTAATTTTAATTCATTAGCTTATGTGGTTTATATAAAGTTTACTGTAATTTATGAGATGTCTCTGGAATGTGAGTGTTGGATTTGAGACTTGGGAACACACAGATGGATATAGCCAAAATAATAATCAATGAAGCAGAAATTTGCAATTATTTGATTCATTTGAATTGTTACATAGCTTATCTGGATTTACTGAGAGCCCAGGGCCTGTATTTTCGCACATTAATTTCTCTAGTTCCTAGCATAGGTACATAGTGGGTATTTAATGCTTAATGATGAGGGTGGCAATTAACATTTATAAAGCATGTATGTATACTTTATCAAGTCTTTTCACACACAATGTACTGATAGTTATAAAAGCCTTACTATATGTTGTGTAATCCAGCCTGAATAAAAATACTGTGAGATCACTATAATCATTATATCTCTATCTCAATCATCAATTTATTTTAGTGTCTTTTTTGGTGAAATCTGACACATTAAGCTATCTGGCCTATGAAGAGAAGAATTGGAATGGTCTGGGTCTTTTCAGGAGATATGAACATGTGATAACTTTTCTTCTTGCAAATATTAGAACAGTTATCAAGAGGGAATGGACATATGACCACATAGGGTCAATTTGGGATCTCCTAGGATTAAACTTCTTAGTTTAGGCAGTGAATGTGCACAGACTTGGTGACACAGGATGTATGTAGGCTTATTTACTCAGTGACAATAAATGTAAAAGATGTTGGACATATGAAAAAATTAACAGGCCTACATGCCTAGAAAAAAAGAAAGTGAACTTTTTTCTTTTTTTACTTTTTATTATGAAAAAAATAAGGGGTAGTGAAAAAAATATAATGAACACCCATATATCTATCACAGATGTAACAACATTAATATTTTGCTATTATTTGCTTCATATTTTTTACTGAAGTATTTTGAAGGAACTACATGCGGTGTACACCCTTGAAGTTAAGGATCATTTGTCTGTATAACCTCAATGCCTTTATTACATCCAATAAAATTAGCAAGTATTTCCTAATATTATCTAATACCTACTTTATAAAATAAACTTCACAGTACCCTTTCATGGGCAAATGAAACTATGAACATTAAGTAGGAAAAATGTTCTTTTGCTTTTGATATTCATCTTTACTGCTACAAGTGAGACTTGGTGTTGTGATTAGCACTCTTGGGCTCAGGATACCTGGGTTCTATTTTTGGGTCTCACTACTGATTTGTAGTGAGATCACAAACAAGTTGCTTAATTTCTCCTCATCTCAGATTCCTTGCTTATAAACAAAGAAGACAGAATAGATTATTTCCACTTGGGTTTTATTTGAAGAACTAATAGCCTGTAGGCCTAAAGATTATGTGGCTATATTTCCACACATTGTGATAGTTTAGGAATAATGTAGAAACAAATTACTTTACTATCTTAGTCCATTTAGGCTGCTATAACAAAGTACCAAAGATTGGGTAGTTTATAAGCAACAGAAATTTATTTCTCATGTTCTAGAGGCTGGAAGTCCCAGACAGGGTCCCAGTATGGTGGGGTGAGAGCCCTTGTCTCGGCTGCAGACTTCTTGTATCCCAACATGGTGAAAGGGGCATGGGAGCTCTTCGGGATCTTTGTTGTAAGAGCACTAATGCCATTCACGAAGGCTCCATCCTCAAGACCTAATCACCTCCTAAACCACCCACCTCCTAACACCATCACCTTGGGTATTTCAATTTCAACATATGAATTTGGAGGGACACAAGTATTCATACCATAGCATCTACCATAGTCATAAACATTATTTCTCTCTAAAATAGCATTCTTTCTCTGCAAGAATATATTTGTATCACTAACTCATTCTTTCTGTGATGTTACCTAGGTGGGATAAAATGATGGTGTCATTGTGACTGTTCCCTAAATGAAACTGAGCCAGAGGGTTCTCTGATTTTCCCAGGGTGGCACAGGGGAGGAAATGCATGTCCCTAGATTTATTTTTAGTGGTGATTTTTAGTTTTAGGTGTCAACTTGTCAACTACAGCTCGGCTATAGTACCTGGATATTCAATCAAATAATAATACGGGTGTTTCCAGTAAAGGTAAAGAAAAGTATTTTATCCATGTCAGTTAACATCTCAGATGAATTGACTTTAAGTAAATGAGATTACCTTCAATAATGTGAGTGGGTCTTAACCATCATTGAAGGCCTCAAAAGCAAATAGGTCTCCCAAGAAGAAATTCTGCCCCAAGACTGCAATATCAACTTCTGCTTGAGTTTTCAGCCTGCCTACCTGCCCTACAGATTTCACACTTGTCAGCCCCCACAACTGTGTGAGCCAAGTCCTTTATTTATTCTGTAAATAAATCTATTCTTATATACAGTATATATCCTAATAGTTCTGTTTCTCTGGAGAATCATGACTGATATGACCTACTTTACAGATCAAAGTAGTTTTGAACATTATATATGGCATATGTGACAAATAATTTGTTTTCCTCTAATTCAGAATTTTATTAGTGTAGAATTCAAATTATTTAGACAGATGTTATCTTGAAGTATAATACCTATGAAAAAAGCATTGAACAAAAATGATAGATCACAGATGGTTTAACCAAAAGGAGAACAATGCATAGCATTAGAGAAGCATCTAATTCACCCTGAAATCACCTCCTACAAAATCTACATGAGTACAAGTCTTTAGCTCAGGCTCTGATTTTTGGAGGCATCTAGACTAAGAAGTGATAGAAATTTACCATCAAAGAATGGCCTCAAGAAACAACTGAATCTATTGATTAGAATAAAGAGTTCAATCATTTTTGTCAAAATCATTTTTGGAGAATGGTTTTCTTTTCTTTTCTTATTTTTAAAGATGGGGCCAATATGAAACTTGAACTCACAACCCTGAGATCAAAAGTCACATGGTCTACTGCCTGAGCCAACCAGACACCCTGAGATTGCTTTTCAGACATTAGTTTGGAACTCTTCATTTAGAGAAATTTTACTCAGAAATCTAATATATAAACAACAAATACTGGGCCTCTACTTCTATCCTTCCTCCCAAAGTGCCTAAAACAGTATTTCTATGAGTTTGCTAGGCTGCCCTGAGAAAGTACCACAAAAGGGCGTGAGCAGGGGGGTGGGGCGGGGGGGGGGAGGCTAAAAACAACAGAAATTCATTGTGTCACAGTCCCAGACAGGGTTAAAGGCTAGAGGCTAGAAGTTTCAGATCAAGCTGTTAGCAGGGTTAGTTCCCTTTGAGGGCTGTGAGGAAAGGATCTTTTCCAGGTTTCTCTCCTTGGTTTGTAGATGGCTACCTCTCCCTACGTCTTTTTCACATTGTCTTCCCCCTATGCACGTCTGTGAGCCCCAATATCCCCTTTTTATAAGAACACCAGTCATATTGGATTATGGTCCAATCTAATGACCTCATTTTAACTTGATTAACCTCTATAAAGACTCTATTTCCAAATAAGGTCACATTCTAAGGTACTGGTGATTCCAGTACATATGAATTCCAACATATAAATTTTGCAGGGACACAATTAAACCCATAACAGTATTTAAAAACTCTGAGACCACTGTTTGAAAACTACTACTTTCAAGATTCAGTTGGATAATTCAAAAACAATCCTATCTATCATATTACATTCTTATTTAGAGAAGCACATTATGTAGACCCTTAGGGTAATAGTGTCCTATTCAAAATTAAACATTCCACATGAACAATGTTAACTTTCTGTTATAGTAAAAGCAATTTGTATAGAAATTCTTGCCCTCAAAATTCAATGGTTGTCTCGTGGCACAAACCTTTAAGCATTTCAGCAGATTTGAAACTGATGTTTGGTAAAAGCTTTAGCCAAGACTATAAAGCCTTACATTTTCATACAGTTTCTATTATGCCTGGTTACTAACGTAGCTGGGTCTCCTATTAATTAGTGGTAAAAATACCTGAATTCTTCCCACCCCAAGGTTACTGTATAGGTTTGTTACATGCCAAAATAAATGTCAACTTTATTATCTGACAAATAAAATTTTATCAGGAAGAAAAATCCAATGGAAATATTAAAGGGATTCTCAAAAGAGAAAAAGAGGGAACTAGTTTGAGCAATATTTTTTAAACAACAGACTTTATTTTTTAGTTTTTAAGATTTTAATCATTTTGCCAGCTTTTTTCTTTTTATTTACTTATTTATTTAAAAATATATTTTTTAAAATTCAAGTTAGTTGACATATAATATAGTATTGGTTTTAGGAGTAGAACCCAGTGATTCATCACTCACATGTAACACCCATTGCTCATCCCACCAGGTGTACTCCTTAATGCCCATCACCCATTTAGCCCCTACTCACTTCCCCTTTTGAAATCCTCAGTTTGTTCTCTGTATTTAAGAGTCTCTTATGGTTTGCCTTTTTCACCATTTTTATCTTATTTTTCCTTCCTTTCCACTATGCTCATCTATTGTGTTTCTTAAATTCCAAATATGAGTGAAATAATATTTTTCTCTGACTGACTAATGTCATTTAGCATAACACCCTCTAGTTCCATCCACATTGTTGTAAATAGCAAGACTTCATCCTTTTTGATCACTGAGTAATATTCCATTCTACATATATACCGTATCTTCTTTATCCATTCATCAGTCAATGGACATTTGGATTCTTTCTATAATTTGGCTATTGTTGATAGTGCTGCTATAAACAATGGGGTGCATTGTCCCTTTGAATTGGCATTTTTGTATCCTTTGAATAAATATCTAGTAGTGCAATTGCTGGGTTGTAGGATAGTTCTAGTTTTAATTTTTTGAGAAAACTCCATACTGTTTTCCAGAGTGGGAGCACCAGTTTGCATTTCCACTAACAGTGCAAGAGGGTTCCCCTTTCTCCACATCCTTGCCAATATCTGTTACTTCCTGAGTCATTAATTTTAGCCATTCTGACAGGTGTGAGGTGGTATGTCATTTTTTCCTTTTTTTAAGTTTATTTACTTTGAAAGATATATATATA
>NC_043706.1:93094231-93127166 GCF_006229205.1 Suricata suricatta | reverse complement strand
GAGGGAGAGGGAGAGGGAGAGGGAGAGAGAGAGAGAGGGAGAGGAAGAGAGAGAGAGCACACAAAAGTCAGGGAGGGGCAGAGAGAAGGAGAGACAGAATCCCAAGCAGACTCTGAGCCATCAGCACACAGCCTGACATGGGGCTTGAACTCATGAACTGTGAGATCATGACCTGAGCCAAGATTAAGAATCAGACACTTAACCGGCTGTGCTACCCAGGTGACCCTCATTGTGCTTTTGATTTGTATTTCTCTGATCATGAGTGATGTTGAGTATCTTTTTATATGTCTGTTCTGGATGTCTTCTTTGAAAAGTGTCTATTCGTGTCTTCTGCCCATTTCTTAAACCGGGTTATTTGTTTTCTGGGTGTTGAGTTTGTTAAGTTCTTTTTATAGATTTTTGGATAGTAACCCTTTACCTGATATGTCATTTGCCAGTATCTTCTCCCATTCCATTGGTTGCCTTTTAGTTTTGTTGATTATTTCCTTTGTGGTGCAGAAGCTTTTGATCTTGATGAAGTCCCAATAGTTCATTTTTGCTTTTGTGTCCCTTGCCTCTGGAGACATATCTAGTAAAAAGTTGTTGTGGTTGAAGTCAAAGAGGTTCCTGCCTGTTTTCTCCTGTAGGATTGTGATGGTTTCCTGTCTCACATTTAGGCCTTTCATTCATTTTGAATTTATTTTTGTATATGTATAGGAAAGTGGTCCAGCTTCATTCTTTTCCATGTTGCTGTCCAGTTTTCCCAGCACCATTTGCTGAAAAGACTGTCTTTTTTCCACTGGATATTCTTTTCTGCTTTTTCAAAGATTAGTTGGCCATATATTTGTGGTCCACTTCTGGGTTCTCTATTCTGTTCCATTGATCTATGTGTCTGTTTTCCCCAGTACCATAGTGTCTTGATGATTATAGCTTTGTAATACATCTCGAAGTCTGGAATTGTTATGCCTCCAGCTTTGGTTTTCTTTTTCAAAATTTCTTGGGCTATTTAGGGTCTTTTCTGTTTCCATACAAATTTTAGAATTGTTCTAGATCTGTGAAGAATGCTGGTGTTATTTTGATAGGGATTACATTGAATGTGTAGGTGGCTTTGGGTAGTATAGACATTTTAACAATATTTGTTCTTCCAATCTATGAGTGTGGACTGTTTTTCCTGTACTTTGAGTCATCTTAAATTTCTTTTATAAGCTTTCTATAGTTTTCAGCATACAGATATTTTACCTCTTTGGTTAGGTTTATTCCTAGGTATTTTATGGTTTTTGGTTTAATTGTAGATGGGATCAATTCCTTGATTTCTTTTTCTGCTGCTTCATTATTGGTGTATAGAAGTGTAATCAATTTCTGTATGTTGATTTTATATCCTGCGGCTTTGCTGAATTCATGTATCAGTTCTAGCAGTTTTTTGTTGGAGTCTTTTGGGTTTTCCATGTAGAGTATCAAGTCAACTGAGAAGAGTGAAAATTTGACTTCTTCCTTGCCAAACTGTATGCCTTTTATTTCCTTGTTTTGTCTGATTGCTGAGTCTAGGACTTCCAGTACTATGTTGAACAACAGTGGTGAGAGTGGCATTGCTTAGGGGGAAAGCTCTCAATTTTTCCCCACTAAGGATCATATTATCTGTGATTCTTTCATATATGGGCTTTATGATCTTGAGGTATGTTCCTTTTATCCCTGCTTTCTTTAGGTTTTTATCAAGAAAGGATGCTATATTTTATCACATGCTTTTTCTGCATGTATTGAGAGAATCATATGGTTTTTACTTTTTTTTTTCATTAATATGGTGTACCACGTAGACTGATTTGCAAATATTTAACCACCCCTGTATCCAGGAATAAATCCCACTTAATCATGATGAATAATTCTTTTAATGTACTGTTGAATTTGATTTGTGAGTATCTTGCTGAGATTTTTTGCATCCAGGTTCATTAGGGATATTGGTCTCTAAATTCTCCTTTTTAGTGGGGTCTGGTTTTAGAATCAAGGTAATTCTGGCTTCATAGAATGAGTTTGGAAGCTTCCTTTCATTTCTAATTTTTGAAATAGTTTGAGAAGAATAGGTTTTAAATATTTTTCAAATGTCTGGCAAAATTCCTCTGGGAAGCCATCTGGCCCAGGACTCTTGTTTGTTGGGAGATTTTTGATAAATGATTGAATTTCTTTGCTGGTTATGGGTCTGTTCAAATTTTCTATTTCTTCCTGTTTCAGTTTTGGTAGTGTGTGAGTTTCTAGGAATTTTTCCATTTCTTCCAGATTGCCCAGTTTGTTGGCATATACTTTTCCATAAAATTCTCTTATAATTGTTTGCATTTCTGTGGTGTTGGTTGTGATCCCTCCTCTTTCCTTTGTGATTTTATTTATTTGCATCGTTTTTTCTTTTTGAGAAGTCTGGTTAGTGGTTTATCAACTTTGTTCTTTCAAAGAACAAGTTCTTAGTTCCATTGATCTACTGTTTTTGTTTGTTTGTTTCTATATAATTTATTTCTACTCTATTCTTTATGATTTCCTTTCTTCTACTGGCTTTAGGCTTTATTTACTGCTCTTTTTCTAGTTTGTTTAGGTGTAAGGTTAGATTGTGTATTTGGGATCTTGCTTCTTGAGTTAACCCTGAATTATAATGTACTTTCATCTTAGGACTGCCTTTGCTGTATCCCACAGGGTTGGACTGTTGTATTTACATTTTCCATGTTTTTTTTTTTTTCTTCTTCTTTAAGTTCCTGGCTAACCCATTCATTCTTGAGTAGGATGTTCTTTAACCTCTATGCATTTGAGGGCTATCCAAATTTTTTCTTGTGGTTGATTTCAAATTTTACAGTGTTGTGATCTGAAAATATGCATGGTATGATCTCAATCTTTTCGTGCCTTTTGAGGGCTGATTTGTGACCCAGTATGCAATCTATTCTGGAGAATTTTCCATGTGCACTCGAGAAGAATGTGTATTCTGCTGTTTTAGGATGAAATGTTCTAAATATATCTGTTAAGTCCACCCAGTCCAGTGTGTCATTCAGGGCCATTCTTTCCTTGTTGATTTTCTGCTTAGATGATCTCTCCTTTGCTTTAAGTGGGATATTAAAGCCCCCTACTATTAAGGTATTATTATCACTGGAATTTTTTTATGCTCTCTTTTGATTTATATATTTGGTTGCTTCCAAGTTGGGGTATAAATATTTATAATTGTTAGATCTTCTCGATGGATAGACCCTTTAATTATGATATAATGCCCTTCTTCATTGCTTGTTACAGTTTGTCTTAAATTCTAGTTTGTCCAAGTATGGCTACTACAGCTTTCATTAGCATGATAGATGGTTCTCCATCCCCTCACTTTCAATCTGCAGGTGTCTTTATGTCTAAAATGAGTCTCTGTAGGCAACATATAGATGAATCTTGGTTTTTTTTTTTTAATCAATTCTGATACCCTATGTCTTTTGATTTGAGCATTTAGTCCATTTACATTCGGAGTGATTATTGAAAAATATGAATTTAGTGCCACTGTGTTACCTATAGAGTTGGTGTTTCTGGTGATGTTCTCTGATCTTTTGTAGTCTTTGTTGCTCTGGTCTTCTTTTCTTCTCCCTCCACTCAGAGTCCCCTTTAAAATTTCTCACAGGGCTGGTTTTTAGTGGTCACAAATTCCTTTAGTTTTTGTTCGTCTGGGAAAGTCTTTATCTCTCCTTCTATTCTGAATGACAGCCTTGCTGGATAAAGAATTCTTGGCTGCATATTTTTTACATTCAGCACATTGAATATTTCTTGCAACTCACTTCTGGCTTGCCAAGTTTCAGTAGATAGGTCTGCTGCTAACCTTATGTGTCTACTCTTGTAGATTAAGAATTTTTGTCTCTAGCTTCTTTCAGAATTCTCTCTTTATCTTTGTATTTTGCAAGTTTTACTATATGTCATGGTGTTGACCTGTTTTGTTGATTTTGTAGTAGTTCTCTGTGTCTCCTGAATTTGAATACCTGTCTCCTTCCTCAGATTAGGGAAGTTCTTAGCTATGATTTGTTCAAATAAACCTTCTGCCCCCTTTCCCACTTTTTTTAAAAATAAATTTTTAAAAACATTTATTTATTTTTGAGAGAGAGAGAGACAGTGTGATCAGGGGAGAGGGGGAGGGAGGGAGGGAGAGAGAGAGAGAGAGAGAGAGAGAGAGAGGGAGAGAGAGAGAGAAAGAGAGAGAGAGAATCTGAAGCAGGCTCCAGGCTCTGAGCTGTCAGTACAGAGTCCAACGCGGGGCTTGAACCCACGAACTGTGAGATCATGACCTGAGCCAAAGTTGGACACTTAACCGACTGAGCCACCCAGGCACCCCTTTCCCAATCTTCTTCTGGGACTTGTATGATATGGATATGTTTTTGTTTAGAGAATCATTAAGTTCTCTAAGTCTCCCCTCATATCTAATAGTTTCTTTTCCCATTTTTCAGCTTCATTATTTTCCATAATTTTATCTTCTATATCACCTATTCTCTCTTCTGCTTCTTCAGTTCTTATTTTGACTATATCCAGTCAGTTGCATCTCAGTTGTTTCATCTCATTTGTTATTTCAGCCTGACTAGTTTTTAGGTCTTTGGTATCTGCAGCAAGGGTTTCTCGGGTGTCTTCTATGCTCTTTTCAAGCTCAGCTAGTAGTCTTATAACTTTTGTTCTAAATTCTTGTTCAGGTATATTGCTTATATCCGTTTTGAGCAAGTCCCTGGCTGCTTGACCTTTCTTTTGGGAAGAATTACTCCATCTTTATCATTTTGGCTGTTTCTGCCTTTTGCATGTTTTAAAAGCTTGTTATGTCTCCTGCATCTGAGACAGCTATATTAAAAAGGGGTCATCACTGTCCAGGGCCTTGCACTTCAGGAAGTGTTTCTGGTGTATGCTGTGTGCATGCTGCTGTTGCATTTTGGTTGATCTTTCCCACTGGTCAGTCCTCTGTGGAGCTCCTCCTTGCCTGCAGTGGGGAGTGTTTGGACCTTTAACTAGGTGTCCTTTGATTCGTTTGTTGAAGTAAGCCTGGGGAAAAAAGGTGGGGAAGCCCAAACCCAAAAAAAGAGAAAAAGAAAGGGAACAACAATAAAAAAAACCCCAAACAGAATTTAAAAAAACTATAAAGTTGATTCCAAAGAAAATGAAAAATAAAAAAGATAAAAAAGATTGAGACAGAGAGAGAGAGAGAGAGAGAGAAAGAAAGGGAAATTAAAAAAAAAAAAGAAACTATAAGCCTGATTTCAAAACAAAAAAAATAATTAAAAAAAGAAAGAAAAGCCTGGTCCTATTTCCACCAGAACTGCAGGTGTCATTTTGAAGTACTCGATTTTCAGTACACTTGGTGCATACAGGGTGCTGGCTGTGTTGATCTTCTGGAAGAGAGGCCTGCTGAAGTCTTGCCCCAGTAAATAAGCAGTTTCCAGGCATAGGGGTGTGGGGTTTGGTGTAAGTGGGTCCTGCCTCCACTGGGAGCTGCTGTGTTGCTCTCTGAGGTCCTACCCTCTTGATGTTGGGGGAAAATGGCACCAGCCCAATCTCTCCCCTCTGGCCAGGGGATCTCACACACACACACACACACACACACACACACACACACACACACTCCCACCACCCACTGCTCAGGTAGCCCTCACAGAATAGAGAGGGCAGCCAGCCTGCCCTGCACCACAACCTTCCTGCATTTTTTCCTTGGCATGAGGCTGGGATTTAAAACCCAGTCTTAAAGGACCTGGCACCACACAGATCCACTCCCTTCCTCTGGAGTAGAGCCTATCCACGCTGTATCTGAGGTCCTTTGTCACAGGAAAACAGTCCCATGCATGCACGGTATGCAGAATCTTTGGTGTGACACCACTAAAAGCAGCAAAGGTTATATTCCCTCTGGGTGCACCTCTGTCCCCTACTGATGGAAGGCCTTTTGCTGGAATCTGTAGGGTTTTCTGTCCTTGGGGAGGCAATATACATTCTTCCAAAAGTATTTTAGGAAGGGGAATGTTCTCTCCTAATGTGCTCCGGAGATCCCTACACTATGCTAGTGACGCTGGGGTCAGCACCCTCCTTCCCAGGAGCAGGTGCCACAGCTCTACTCTGGAGAAAGTCATGCACTTCTAAAACCTCAGAGTTTGAGCTCCAAACACTGCAAAAAAACTCCTGTGACACTCAGTACTTCTCACTCCCCAGTCTGTGGTCCAGAGAAGTTTTCCTCTTGTACAAATTTAATGCTGCACTTTCTCAACCCCTCTTTCTCTCCCTTTTGTCTCTCCACAGAAAGGGCTCCCTCCCTCTTGCAGTACCGACATTTTCCTCTCCCACACTTCACTTCCATGGACTTCGCTGCTGCCATGCTGTCTCCCTCCAACTGTGGAGATTCTTCTGCCACTCCACATAACAAATTCCTGGGGGTTCCAAGTGATCTGACCTCAACAGAGCTGTGTCTGAGGGACAAGGAAAATCCCGGTCCCCCTACTTCTCCACCATATTACCTCCTCACTCAGAACAGTTTTGGATATTCAGAGAAAAGAAGATAGTACAGAGCATTCTCATGTACCCTGCACCTCACTTGCTCTATTATTAACGTTCTACATTAGCATGGTATATTTATTACAATTACTGAACCAATATTCATATATTCTTACTAACTAAAATCCATAGTTTACTTAGATTTCCTTAGCTTTTCTAATATTATTTTCTCTCCTAAGATCTCATCCAGGACACATTATATTTAGTTGTCATTCTCCTTAGGTTCCTCTTGGCTATGAGAGTTTCTTTGATTTTTCTCGTTTCTGATGATCTTGATAGTTTTGAGGAGTACTAGTGAAATATTTTGTAGAATGCCCCTCTATTGAGATTTGTCTGATATTTTTCTCATGAAAAATTGATTGAGGTTATGAGTTTTTGTGGAGAACACCACAGAGGTAAGGTGCCATTTCCATCACATATCAAGAGAACATACTATTAACATAATTTACCCTTGTTGATTTTGCCCTTACATCGGCCATGGTGGTATTTATCTGATTTCTATAATACCAGGTTACTCTTTTTTACACTCCTTTCCATACCATACTCTTTGGAAGGAAGTTACTATGCACAACCCACGTTTAAGAAGTGGGGCCTTCCATCCAAGTACTAACCAGGCCCGACCCTGCTTAGCTTCCGAGATCAGATGAGATCGGGCGCGTTCAGGGTGGTATGGCCATAGACACCTCCTTGAGGACAGAATATCTACCTAAATTATTTGGAATTCTTCTGAAAGAGAGATTGGTTTCTTCCCCCCATCTATTTATTTATTCGATGAATTATGTACATCAACATGGAATTATGAATATTTTACAAGTTAGGGTATAATCCAAGACTGCTTTATTTTGTTGCTCAAATTGTTCTTTGACCACCGAGAGCTTTCAGTTGGCTCCTTTGACATACTCCCATTGATGCCGTGTTTTGTTTCGTGTTTTTAGAGTACTTCCTTCCTTTCCAGTGGTAAAGGTGCTCCAGACTCATCTTGTATATTTCCTGCTCCAGTCCTGTAGTAAGCCATTTTTCCAAGGAGCCCTGGTTCCTTTTATTAGAAGTTGGTATTAGAAACCAAGATCTGGGAGCTAGGAATGTTTGTTGCTACTGGAGTGTCTTTGCTTCTAGGCCTTGTCAGCAGACAGAGCAAGGAAATATATGTGTATACTGATCTATCTATATACACATATCTACAAATATTTCTATATACAATCATCTGTGTCTCTATTACGCTAAACATAATATAGTTCATACTAACCTGATATTTCCAATTCTAATCTCTTCTAGTCTCTTCCTTTTCTGTAAATTCCCACTCTACCTGTGAGAAACCTTGTTCCTGCCATCCATTTACTTAATTGTTCAATTCCAGGATTCCAGTACAGTGTTATCAGAATCATTAACTTGTACCCCTGTGGGAAATATCATAATATAAAATACTAAATACATAAAATTAAATACTAAAGTATAGTGCTTATGTGCAGTTCCTTTTGGCATTAGTCTTACAGGCTCTACTCATTTTTCAAAGTTACTTAGGTCAGAACCTTTCCTCCTACCCCCCACTTTAGTAAGGTTGCTTCATACATTTGTAATACAGTTCAATTAACTTGTCACTTTCTGCATTCCTTCCAGGATCCCCCAACCTCCTAAATGATTTTTTTAAACTATCTGAAAGTTCACCCTTTTGCTATAAAGTTTTAAAGGTTTGACAAATACACAACATCATGTATCTATCATTACATCATATGGAACAGTTTGACCTATGCCCCCGCCAAATTCCCTTACTTCATTTATTTTACCCTCCTCATTTCCACTGAGCCCCTGGCAACCACAGATGTTTTTATTGTCTCTACAGTTTTGCCTTTTCCAGAATATTATATGGTTGGAATAATAAATATATAGTCTTTTCTGACTGGCTATTTAACTTAGAAGTATGCATTTAAACTATATCCATATTTTTTAGTAACCTGACAGTTTTTTAATATCTCTTAATACTATGCCATTGTATGGATATACATCAACTCTTTATCCATTCACCTGTTGGAAGACATCTTCATTGCTTCAAATTTCTGGCAATTATCAATAATACTAATGCTATTGCTTAAAACAGTGATATAGTGATTTAAGAATCTATACAAATTTGGAATAGGTTAGATACAGATAATTAAATAAAAGGCAAATGGAGAATGTGAATTGCAGTATTGATTACATTTCCAAGACAAGATGCTGTTTATGAGGTGCTGGTACTCAAGGGGACAGGACCTAACCAGCATGTTGTTTCTGCAGACTAGGTGGGTCCATCAGTAGGCAAGTAGGGGTGAAGCAAAAGTCAATTTTCTAGCTTCCTAATGCATTTATGCAAGCCCCTACAATAACATCTAGGACCAAAGAAACTGATCTTCTAGTTTGAGTTAGGAGAATTTAGGCTGTTTGAGTAACAAAGTCAAACTGTAGTGGTTTACAAGAACAAAGGTTTATTTATTGCTCATGCCACATATCCACTGTGGTGAAGTTGGGAGCTGCTTCTTCTTGGTTCCTCACTCTGGGACCCCAAGCTCAAGGACCTTAGACACCCCAAGGAAGCAAGTTTACTTCTCCAATTTTGCTAGTTACCATGGCCAATGGAAAGAGAGATCTGAAAGGTCTTGTATTAATAATCAAATGTTTTAACCTTGAAGACAAAACTCATTAGCCAGAACTAGTCACATGGCTCTATCCAACCACATGCTTTACTAAACCTACCCCCAGCTTTGAGGAGAAAGGAGGAGGAATGCAGTTTATGGTAGATGGTAGTTTTAAGAATTTTCATATTCTCTAAAAGATAATTATGTTTTTCATTTTTTGATAATTTTGTAACTACCAATAATAAAGCTACTTAGGTGCCAGGGATTTTACATTAGACAATTTTTTACATTAGGTTATTTGCTAGTTCCTATGATTAGTATACTTGCTTCTTTCTCTTTTTTTTTCCCAGCCAGTTTTATTTTTTAAAACAATTCTAGGATTAATCTTATGATTGTTTATATTTTCTTCTGTTATTTCAAATATTGTTAAGTACCAGGGAAATTATTTACAACAAACATAACAAAAGTATTAACATCTTATATAAATAACACACATTAAAAAAAGAAAACATTGGGGCGCCTGGGTGGCTTAGTCGGTTAAGCCTCTGGCTTCAGCCCAGGTCAGATCTCACGTTCGTGGGTTTGAGCCCCATGTCGGGCTCTGTGCTGACAGCTAGCTAAGAGCCTGGAGCCTGCTTCCGGTTCTGTGTCTCCTCTCTCTGACCCTTGCCCTCTCATGCTCTGTCTCTCTGTGTATCAAAAATAAATAAAACATTTTAAAAAAATTAAAAAAAAAGAAAACATTAAAACTTAAAAAAAAATAAGTGGGAAAAATCATGGATATTCTCCCCCCAAAATAATTCTGATTTAAAAAAGCAAAATATTTTAAAATGTACTAAGTAACAGCAACAAACCATTTATATTAATATTTCAAAAATTACCCAGTTTGGCTAAGAGTACTAGAGTACTCATGTATTACAGGGAGTAGTATAAACTAACCAGCATAAACATTTTGGCTATAACTGGAACCTAGTTAGGATTCACAAAATTTCATTATCAAAAATTTATCATTTTTTGGCTCAATAATATACTTATGAATATTAATCCTAAGGAAAAAATATTAAAGACAGGAAAATGTTAAATTAAAAATGTTTATACAGAGTTAATTTCACAAATAAAATTTTTATTTATTATTTTTAAAATTTTTTACATTTATTTATTTTTGAGAGACAAAGTGTGAACAGGGGAGGGTCAGAGAGGGAACGAGACACAGAATCTGAAGCAGGCTCCAGGGTCTGAGCTAGCAGTCAGCACAGACCCGAGGCGGGGCTCGAACCCACAAACTGTGAGCTTATGACCCGAGCTGAAGTCGGATGCTCAACCAACTGAGTCACCCAGGCGCCCTCACAAATAAAAAATTTAAAGTACTATATGGCATGGTTAAATTAGGAAATGTCTACTCAATGAAATATTGTGCTTTCACTGAAATTATATGCTTTATATACATATAAGACAATCCAGAAACATAAAACAATATATATGCTGGATATGTTACATGATTACAAGTATAAAAAAATATGTATACAACATGAAAAAGGAAATAAAGAATGGTGATAGTGGCTGTTCTATGATGTTGAATTTGCCACCTCCTACCCCTTTCCAACATTCATGTAGTATTGTTATATGATTTTTACAGTAATCATAACTTGAAAGAATACTAAAGACACATGGTAAGGAAGATAATTTTAATAATCTTAAAAGGCACAGGTAGCTTTCATGGAAGAACAATAATGAACAGGACTCATGAAGGTGGGAGCATAGGGCCAGAACTGAGTTTGTATATAGGGACGCTGGATGTGGGCAGGTCTCCCCACAGGGAATACTGTCTATGTGAGATTTACAACATGGAATAGCAGAGGGGAATTCATGCTCTTTGCTGGTTATTTACTCTCAAAAGGAAGGGAAGAAGAGTTGAGCCAAATGTTCTTAGAAGAATTTAGAATTCTTCTAAAATTTACCAATCAAATAAGTCTCTTTCCTTGTCCTGCAGTGCAGTAAGAGTGGACAGAAATCAGAAGCATTAAATTGAGTACTTTTAACATGAAAGAAAATTTGGGGAGTGGAGAATATATTTGAAAATAAGAAAAACTGAAAATAAATGAACTAAGCATTCAATTCTAGAAGCTACAATAAATCCATAGGAAGTAGAATAAAAGAAAAAATAAATATAAAATCAGAAATTAAAATGAAAACAAACAGAAAACTAAAAGAAATGATTAATAAAACCAAATACAGTTTGAAAAGATCAATAAAATAGACCAACTTTTCACAAAGTAGTCAAGAAAATAAGAAAATGGCACTAAGTGGACAATATCAGAAACTAACTACAGAAGTTGTAAACATTTAAAAAATCAGGATTATTTCATTAACTTTGCCAGTGTGTTTGAAAACAGAATAGTCAGTTTTCTGAAAAAAATAGAAATCACAAACATTCATTAAAGAAGATATAGACAAATAGCATAGAACAATAACTGTTAAGAAAATTTTATTGGCATTAAAAACACTCTTAACTGTGGTTAATAGTCTGTAACCCCCTCCTTTTATCAGGTACTTGTAGTCTGGGAATTTTTTTTTTTTTTGAGAGAGAGAGAGAGAGAGAGAGAGAGATGGAGGGAGAGAGAGGGAGAGTAATTACAAATCACTTTGGATATCAAAGACATGTTCAAATGCAAATTGTTATCTCTAGGAATTAGCTAATCATTGGCCCCAAGATGTCACAGAATCGTAATATACAGAAAATAAAAAACATGATTAATACACAGATACTCAGGTTAGTTTTAACTAGTCCTTGAAGAAAGAAAAAAATCTACCTTTACAAACTGTTGTAAAGAATAGGAAAGAGGGAAAGTAACCAAACTTTGTCTGAGGCTAGACTAACTTTGACACCCAAAGCAGAGTAGAAGAAAACAAAATTTTAGGTAACTTCACTTATGAACACAAATGCAAAATATTACATAAAACATTAGAAAATCTAACATTATATTAAAATGATCAAATAGGATTTATAGGAATGTAACAGTAATTTTAGTAAACTATTAACATAATTCACCATATTAACCTATTAAAGAAGAAATATCATATGACTACGTCTAAAGAAGTATTTAAAAAATCTGATAAAATGTAATCCTTATTCATGATTTTTTTGCAGTTTTCCTTGATTAAAACTTTTTAAAATTAATTTTTAAGTTTTTATTTAAATTCTAATTTACATACAGTGTAATATTACTTTCAGGTGTACAATATAGGGATTCAGCACTTTAATACAAAACCCAGTGCTCATCACAGTAAGTGTACTCTTTTATACCCATCACCTATTTAACTCATCCCCCCACCTGGCTCCCCTCTGGTAACCGTCAGTTTGTTCTTTATAGTTAAGAGACTGTTTCTAGGTTTGCCCCTCTCTCTTTATCCCTTTGCTCATTTGTTTTGTTTCTTAAATTCCATATATGAGTGAAATCACCTGGTATTTATCTTTCTCTGACTGACTTATTTCACTTAGCATTATACTCTCTAGCTCCATCCATCCACATTGTTGCAAATGGCAAGATTTCACTTTTTGATGGCTGTGTAATATTCCATTATATATATATATATGTATATATACACACACACACACACACACACACACACACACACACACACATACCTACCTACCTCATCTTCTTTATCCATTCATCAATCAGTGGACACTTGGGCTCTTTCCATAGTTTGGCTATTGTAGATAATGCTGTTATAAACATAATGGTGCATCCCTCTGAATTATTATTTTTGTATTCTTTGGGTAAATACCTAGTAATGCAATTGCTGGATCATAGGGTAGTTCTATTTTTAACTTTTTGAGGAACTTCCATACTGTTTTCCAGAGTGGGGGGGTACCAGTTTGTATTCCCACCAACAATGCAAGAGGGTTCACTTTTCTCTACATCTTCACTAATACCTGTTGTTTCTTGTGTTGTTGATTTTAGCAATTCTGACAGGTGAGAGGTAGTTTTGATTTGTGTATTTCCCTGATGGCAGGGATGTTGAACTTCTTTTCATGTGTCTGTTGGCCATTGTATGTATTCTTTGGGGAAATGTCTGTTCAGGTCTTCTGCCCAGTTTTAATTGGATTATTCATTTTTTGGGTGTTGAGTTTTGTAAGTTCTTTATATATTTTGGATATAACCCTTTATTCGATATGTCATTGTCAAATATCTTCTTCCATTCCACAGGTTGCCTTATAATTTTGTTGACTGTTTCTTTGCTGTGCAGAAGAAGTTTTTTTATTTTGACGAAGTCCTAATAGTTTATTTTTGCTTTTGTTTCCCTAGCCTCAGGAGAGATACCTAGACAGAGGTTGCTATGACTGATATCAAAGATGTTATTGCCTGTGTTCTCCTCTAGGATTTTTATGGTTTCATGTCTCATACATAGGTCTTTAATCCATTTTTAAATTGAGAGCTTTTCCTTTACAGTCAGGAACACACTAGGAATGTCTTCTCTCACCACTGTTATTTAGCATAGTACTGGAAGTACTAGGCATGGCAATCAGACAACAAAAGGAAATAAAAGTCATCTAAATCAGTAAGGAAGAATTTAAACTTTTACTACTTGCAGATGATAAGATACTATATACAGAAAACTCCAAAGACTCTACCAAAAAATTGCTAAAACTGATATATGAATTTAGTAAAGTTGGAGGATACAAAATCAACATATGGAAATCTGTTGCATTTCTATACACCAATAATGAAGCCTCAGAAAGAGAAATTAAGGAGTCAATCTCATTTACTATTGCACCTAGAACAGTAAAATATGCAGGAATAAACCTAATGAAAGAGGTAAAAAATGTGTGCTCTGAAAACTATAAAACACCGATGAAAGAAACTGAAGATGACACAAAGAAATGGAAAGACTGGGGTCAGTTGATTAAGCATATGACTTTGGCTCAGGTCATGATCTCGCAGTTCTCATGGTCTTGCCCCATACAGGGCTCTCTGCTGTCAGCACAGAGCCCACTTGACTCCTCCATCCCCTTCTCTCTCTGTCCTTCCTCCACTTGAGCTCTCTCTCTCTCCCTCAAAAATAAATAAAAATTTTAAAAGAAGAAATGGAAAGACATCATATGCTTATGAGCTGGAAGAACAAATATTGTCAAACTGTCTACCCAAAGCAATCTACACATTTAATGCAATCCCTATCAAAATATCAACAGCATTTTTCACAGAGCTAGACTAATTCCCAAATGTGTATGGAACAGCAAAAGACCCTGAATAGCCAAAGCAGTCTTGAAAAGGTAAAGCAAAGCTGGAGGCATCAAAATTCTAGACTTCAAATTAAATTACAAAGCTATCGTATTCAAAACAGTATGGTACTGGTACAAAAATAGACACATAGATCAATGGAACAGAATAGAAAACCCAGAAATGAACCCATAACTAAACAGTCAATTAATCTTTGAAAAGCAGGAAAGAATATCCAATGAGAAAAAGACAATCTTTTCAACAAATGGTGTTGGGAAAACTGGACAGCAACATACAAAAGAATGAAATTGGACCAGTTTCTTACTTCATACACAAAAATACATTCAAAATGGATGAAAAACCTAATTGTGACCCATTCATGATTTTAAAAAAACTTTCTCAGCAAAATATTACGAGAAGTTCCAAAAGAATGAAATTGGACCAGTTTCTTACTTCATACACAAAAATACATTCAAAATGGATGAAAAACCTAATTGTGACCCATTCATGATTTTAAAAAAACTTTCTCAGCAAAATATTACGAGAAGTTCCCTAACCTGATTATTTGATATCTAGTAAAAACATACACAGAAACAGCTGCTGACTGGTAACACTTCAGAAAGTTTTTAAAAATATTTTTTTAAGTTTTAAATTTACTTTGAAAGAGAGAGCATGAGTGGGAGAGGGACGGAGAGAGAGAGGGAGAGAGAATCCCAAGCAGACTCTGCACTGTCAGTGCAGAGCCTGATGTGGGCCTTGAACTCACAAACTGTGAGATCATGACCTGAGCCAAAGTCAGAGGATGCTTAACCAACTGAGCCACCCAGGTGTCCCTCCCTGCTTTTTTTTTTTAATAAATAATCTCCATGCCCAATGTGGGGCTTGAACTCACAATCCCAAGATCAAGAGTGGCTCTACTGACTGAGCCAGCCAGGCGCCCCCAGAAACATTTCTTTTAAAGCTAGGAACAAGATAATACTAAATACTATCACTCCTATTTTTCAACACTGTACTGTAGATCTTTGACAATCCCTATGATTAAAAAAAAAGAATAAGAGGTTCAAAGAGCCAAAATATATCTCTTAGAGTTCTTAGTTATGAGCAATAGATGCTGACTCTGGTTAATTAAGCAGATAAACAGCTTAAAAACCAGAATATTTGACAGCTCACAGATTCTTTGGGAGAGCTAAAACACCAGGCTTAAGGCTGAGTTTCCTGAAGTGCCTATATCAGGCTGCAGAAATGGTCTGACAAGGAATCCTTTGTTGCCACCAGTGAAGCCTAGACATTATTGATAGACCATTGTCACTTCTGCTCCTGCAACTTGACTGCAACTGCTACCTTTGCTAACACGATGTCAGCTCTGCTGGAACACTGCTCTTACTGTCACTGCTGTCACCACTATAGCATCAGTAATGGCTCATTCCTCAGATGCACGGAAGGCTGGCAAAGAAATATGGAATATTTTAAGCTCCTAAAGAGGAAGCAGTCTTTGTCCTACAATCAGACTTGTAAAGTATGAAATTCCTCAAACAGAAAGAGGAGTTCGGATACTGGGTGGTCAAAACAAAGGATAAAGGCCATTCAGGAAAAGAAAAAATTGTTATTTGCAGATGCTATAATAATGTACATGGAAAATCTAAGGTAATTTATAGTCAAGGATACCATGGACTATAGTAAACATATTATAAAGGTACCTGGAATAAATCTAACAAGAGATGCAGGGGCGCCTGGGTGGCTCAGTCGGTTAAGCATCTGACTTCAGCTCAGGTCATGATCTTGCAGTTCATGGGTTTGAGCCCTGCATCAGGCTCTGTGCTGACAGCTACCTCAGAGCCTGGAGCCTGTCTTTGGATTCTGTGTCTACCTCTCTCTCTGACCCTCCCCTGCTTGTGCTGCCTCTCTCTGTCTCTCAAAAATAAATTAAAAAACATTAAAAAAATTTTAAAAATGCATACATTCTTTACAGAGAAAACTATAACATATTATGAAGGATATAAGGAAGATTTTTTTTTAGTAAAGGTACATACCATGTTCTCATTTGGGAAGATATGATTTCAAAGCATGTCAATTTGATGTATAAATTTAACAAAATTTCAGGTGAGATTTTTAATGTAATTTGAGAAGGTGATTAAAATGCAAATGGAAGGGGTACCTGGGTGGCTCAGTAGGTTAAGCGTCTGACTTCAGCTCAGGTCATGATCTCATGGTTCGTGGGTTCAAGCCCTGTATCAGGTTCTGTGCTGACAGCTCAGATTCTGTGTCTCCCTCTCTCTCTGCCCCTCCCTTGCTCGCACTCTATCTCAAAAATAAAAATAAAATAAACATTAAAAAATGATAAAATGCAAATGGAAGAGTAAATAGTTCTGGGAAAAAAAGAACAAGGAGGTGGGACTTGCTCTTTAAAATAGCAAGTCATTATAAAAGCTTTAGCAATTAAAGAGATCAGCTAGTTCAGAAATGTTCAAAGGGATAAGCTGAGAGAAATACAAAGCCCAGAAACAGACTTCTGCTTTTAGGGGATCTTGATTTATAACAGAGGTATTATTCAAATTTGGGGTAAAAAGATGGATGAATTAATAAACAATGGCATAACAATTCACTTTCCATAGAGAAAAAGAAAGATCTCAACTTCAAACAAAATACAAAAGCAAATTTCAGACAGATTAAAACTTGAAGATAAAAAAACCAAAACTTCAAAACCATTTGAAGAAAATACAGGGAATATCTTTGGGATCGTGGGTCACAGAAATTTTCTTAAACTAGACACAGAAAGTATGAATTGAAAAGGCAAAGAACTGATATTTGACTACATAAATTTTTTTTGTATGACAAAAACATGTAATCAAAGTGTAATGAAAAACACAAACAACTCAAGAGAAAGATGGTCACAGTATGAACAGTAACTGAAGGGATTAGGAAACCCAAATGATTCATCAACATGTGAAAAGATGCTCCATCTTCCAGGTAATTAGGAAAAAACAAGTATAACAACAACTAGATACCATGTATCACCAACTAAGTGTTGGCATGCAAGTTAGGGGAAAGGTAAATCTCTTAAACTACTGGGATAAGTATAAACAGTTATATGTATAATCTCTCAGGAGAACAATTTGGAAGGATGTTATAATATTTAAGTAACTTCTAAGGTTACAGCAACTCCTATATATGTACATATGCAAAGTTGCTCATTGTCATTTTGTAACACCAAAAATTTTTTTAAAAATAAAACAAATGTCCATTAATAGGAAAATGAATGAGTAGAATTTTAAGTAAAATGTGGTATTCCATAGAGTCAATACTCAATTTACTGAATAGAGGTCAAAGGGAACCAACTAGATCTAAATAGAGCAACATGAATTGATGCCAAAAATATAATGTTGAGAGGAAAAAAGTAAGATGCATAATAATATACTCTTACATAATTTTTATAAATTGAAAACATATGAAACCTGGCACATTTTTATGTTTACATATATAAATGTTCATTTATAGATATTTGTAGAAAAGCCTAAAATAATTAGCCAGAAAGACACAATTTGGTAGCCAACCCCTAAGATGGTTCCCAGTGAATCTTGCCTCCTAGTCTTCATGTCCTTGTATAATTTCCCCCACCTCCCTTGAGTTTGACCAGGTCTTAGTGACTGCTTGTAATGAACGGAAGTTATGGTGTCACTTTCAAGACTGGGAATGATAAAACTCTGACTTTCCTCTTGTTGGCTTTGGCTCTTCTAGCTCTGAAGAAACAAGTTACATGTTGTGAGCTGCTCTATGGAAAGGTCCATGTGGCAAGGAACTGAGGGCAGCCTTTAGTTAAGAGCCACAAGGGAACTGAAGCCCTCAGTCTGACGATCCTCAAGGAGCTGAATCCTGTCCACAACCTCTGAGCGAGTTGGAAATGGACTCTACCCCAGTTGAACCTAGAGATGGCTGTAGTCCGAGGCAACATCTCGACTGCAACATTTTGAGAGATCCTGAGCCAGAGAGTCCAGCTAAAACACATGGATACATGATCCACAGAAACTGTAAGAAAATAAATTTTTTAAGCCACTAAGTTCTGGGATAATTTTTTATGCAGCAATCGCTACAAACACACCACATTATGTGGATTATACTCTGGACTGGGGAGGATCTAGGAGGGAATGGGATTAGAGGAAAGATGAAGCGGAATTTAAAAAATACTTTTATAGAAATGACTTTCAAAAAACGTCACAAAATGCTAATAACTATTAAAATCTGGGTTGTGAGAACATGGGTGTTTGGTGAATTATCCTATGTGTTTTTCTGTACTTTACTTAAAAAAAAAAAAAAGAAGAATAAATTCCTAACCCCAGACTATGAGAAAAACCATGAGCTGAGTATTTATCTTCTAGCCCTCTAGACATGAGAAATATACTTTTTGTTTTCAGTTCCACCTATTTGTTGGAGGCTTTCTTGGTATACTATTTAAGTTATTATTTCATAATTCTCTATAGAACTAGTTGCAGTGGATAATGGAAGAGTATGCTTATTTAAATTCTAAATTCAAAATAACCAGATTTTAGGAATGATGACTTCTATAGACAAGAAAAATTAAAAATGTAAGGGGAGAGGTACCTGGGTAGCTCAGTCGGTGAAGTGTCGGAGACTTTAGCTCAGGTCAGGATCTCATGGTTTGTGAGTTCAGGCACCACCTCAGACTCTCTGCTCTCAGTGTGGAGCCTGATTTGGATCCTCTGTCCCTCACTTACTCTCTCTCTCTCAAAAAGTAAAATAAAAACATTAAATTCTTTTTAAATGGGGGCACTGGCTGGCTCAATAGGTTAAGCATTCAACTTCGGCTCAGGACATGATCTTGTGGTTCACAGTTCAAGCCCTGCATTGGGCTCTGTGCTGACAGCTCAGAGCCTGGAGCCTTCTTCAGATTCTGTGTCTCTTTCCCTCTCTGCCTCTCTCCTGCTTGTGCTCTGTCTCTCAAAAATAAATTTAAGAAGTTAGGAAAAAAATTTTTTAATGAAAGGGGAACTGATTTGTTTTTGAAAATTATGTCAAAGTTGAAAATATAAATTACCCAAGTACATGCCAAAGAGGAGTAATGAGACAAGTGTAATAATTATCCTTTAATTCAGACAAAAATCCTGAAAGTAGGACTGGGCTACTTATATTTTTGGTCCTTTCTTCTTTTGACTTTAAGATAAATCCCCCTTTAAAAATGTTTATTTCATGAGCATATATTTAAAAATTGGCATGTGATAAAGCAGTAACTTAAATTATTAGATCTACCTTTTTTATCACATTTGCTACCTACTTGTGACTTCTCATGCATTCTGGTGATCTACTATAAGTAATCATATATATTTAAATCATTTAGGTCTATCAAAAATGTTACTTGTGATAACTTAATAATTATGCAACTTCAAATGTTAGGTTTTAATTTTGAGGCTCATTTTCACATTTTATTCCTTTTCTTTGGATTAGTCAGCCATTTTATGAGGGCGATCTTGACTCTTATTGAAAATCCAGTATATCAGTGTTTCTTTCATTTCATAATGTATGGTACAATTAAGATTTAATTAGAAGCATACTAAGAAGGGAATTGAAAGCTACTCTGAACCTGTAAATGAAATGTTATACTTTTAAATTGCTCACATGTTGCAACTCATCCTTTCTAAAAAGCTTCAGCATGTAAACTTAGAGATGGAGCTCTTTAAAATAACATGATTGCTTGTTACATTGAACCTCTTCCTTGTCATGTGTTCACCAAAAAAGCTCATTTTATATAAAGAAGAAAGACTCACAGATGCTTCAAGGAAGAAAAGGGGATTTTCACTACATTTGCTTTATAAAGAACATCTTATACAAGTATTTAAGGGTGAGAAAAACTTACACTCAATTAATGCATGTTCTACCTACTCTTTTCTCTTCATAGCCTTACAAAGAAGCGCATTTGAGAAGTGATTAGTCCATCATAAAATATAAATCAATTTTGAATAAATATGTAGCCTTATATTATTTATATATTCATTATTGAAGTATATTTCATATACAATGTTACATTTAGTTTCAGGTATACAACATAATGATTCAGTAAGTCTATACCTTATTCCATGCTCGCTACAAGTGCAGCTACTACCACCTGTCACCATACAATGCTATTTCAATACTACTGACTATATTTCCTGTGCTGTATCTTTTTTCCCTTTGATTTATTCATTGAATACTGGAAGCCTGTATCTACCACTCCTCTCCCACCATTTTGCTCATTCCCCATACCCTCTCCCTTCTCTCAATCATCAGTTGTTCTCCGTATTTATGGGTCTGTTTCTGTGTAGCTTTATATTTAAAACAATGCTTTTAAAAAGTAATAATTCCTATTAGAATTTGTGTCTTCATTATTGCTTCTAGTCTCATTAACTTTTTTTCAAACTTAGATATCTCATTTCCAAGACTGAAGTACAGGGTACATTTAAAGATGAAGTTGCAATTATGGACTTTTTATGTGAATTGGAATTGCAGTTGACCCTCAACAATGCAGAGGTTGAGGCACCGACACTTGTGCAGTGGAAAAATCTATGAATAACTTTAGGCTCCCCCCAAATTTAACTACTAATAAACAGCCTCCTGTTGACTAGAAGCCTTACTGATAATGTAAACAATTTATTAGCACATATTTTGCATATTATATGTATTATATTCTGTATTATTACAATAAAGCAAGAGAAAATGTTATTAAGACAAACATAAGAGGAAACATATTTATATTACTGTACTGTATTTATAGAAAAAATCCATGTGTAATTAGACCCCCACAGTTTAAACCTGTGTTGTTCAAGAGTCAACTATAATTATTTTCTGAAAGGCAGAATGGAAAACTTAGTGTGGAGGTTTGAGCCTTGAGGAGATGAGAGACGTGTTTGAGACTGCTCAAAATGACCTAGTGACATATCTTGGCTATAGGAGGAGTGGCTTTGCCCCAAAGTTGATTTCAGGTAAATATGTGTACCACTGCTTAGGGCATGAAAGATGTCTGACAGCTTGGACTCCAAGTAGAGAATAAATATTTCAGAAACCTTTCCTATCCATCTTATTCTTTTTTTGTTGTTGTTATTTATTTTTGAGAGGTAGAGAGTGAGTAGGGGCAGAGAGAGAAGGAGACACAGAAATCTGAAGCAGACTCCAGGCTCTGAGCTGTCAGCACTGAGCCCAACATGGGGCTCAAACTCACAAACTATGAGGTTATGACCTGAGCCGAAGTCGGATGCTTATCCGATTGAACCACCCAGGTGCTCCCTATCCATCTTATTCTTCCCATCTGGGTTGAGAAGGCCTAATCATGGAATGAAGCAGAAGAATAAACAAGTGCTTATGATCATTATGGAGATGAGGACTCGCAGGAAATCCTAAACATCCAAGGTCTTGATATTCACAGGATGATCAAAATTCATGCTCTAAAGGCAGAACAATTCTGGAGACAACTTATCACCCACAGGTCTCTGTCATTAAGGTATTATACTATCCTAATCAATACATCTTTTAATAATGGGCTAGATGACATTTTAATATATTTTAAGAAGAAAGTAGAAGGATTTTCCAGAGGTCATTATTTTAGACCTTATTATTTTAGAGAGATGCCTAGTTATCTCATGTTTATAGATTTCCAGAAAATCTTGGTAATCTTGAACTTTAAATTTCTTTTTCTATAGGCTTTAGAATATAAACAGAATAATAGTGGCCACTTATAAATTTATTAGTCACATTTCTCCCAGGTGTAATTCATTTACCCAGAATCTATTTAGTGAACCACTGTATGTATTATGTACGTGTGTATGTGTGTGCATATATCTAGATAAATACATAGATACATACAGAGCTTAGGATCAGCATGGAATAACAGGTTTACTTCCCTGCAGTGATATAATTACAGTATAAACAGAAAAATGTGATGTTTTTTAAGAAGCTTTGTGTCAGGTAAATTTATGATTTCTTTTATACTTTATGAAATTCTGCAAATAGCTTATGGATCTTTCTCTTTTTAAAATATATTTTTTAAAGAAAGCTCCTTTTAATGTTAGATGGCACAGGGAACAAATTTATTGACACCACTAGCTTGATCAGTACAGTGAAATATGAAAATGTTTTTATCTCATTTCGTGCCTATTTACTTATTTTCCATTTATTTATTTATTTATATATTTAAAATTTACATCCAAGTTAGCGTATAGTGCAATAATGATTTCAGGAGTAGATTCCAGTGATTCATCTGTTAGGTATAATCCCAGTGCTTATCCCAACAAGTGCCCCTTACCCATGCAGTCCATCCCCCTACCCACAGCCCCTCCAGTAACCGTCAGTTTATCCTCTATATTTAAGATTCTCTTATGTTTTGTCCCCCTTCCTGTTTTTATATTATTTTTGCTTCCCTTCTCTTATGTTCATCTGTTTTGTATCTTAAATTCCATATACGAGTGAAGACATATGATATTTGTCTTTCTCTGATTGACTTATTTCACTTAGCATAATACTCTCTAGGTCCATCCACATTGTTGCAAATGGCAAATTTCATTCTTTTTGATTGCTGAGTAATATTCCACTCTGTGTGTGTGTGTGTGTGTGTGTGTGTGTGTGTGTGTGTACACACCACATCTTCTTTATCCATTCATCCATCAATGGACATTTGGGCTCTTTCCATACTTCGGCTATTGTCAGTAGTGCTGCTGTAAACATTGGAGTACATGTGCCCCTTAAATAGTACACATATCACTTAGATAAATACCTAGTAGTGCAATTGCTGGGTCATAGGGTAGTTCTATTTTTAATGTTTTGCGGAACCTCCATACTGTTTTCCAGAGTGGCTGGCTGCACCAGTGTGCATTCCCACCAGCAGTGTAAAGGAGATCCTCTTTCTCCACATCCTTGCCAACATCTGTTATTGCCTGAGTTGTTGATTTTAGCCATTCTGACTGGAGTGAGATACCACTGGAGTGGTATCTCACTGTGGTTTTAATTTGTATTTCCCTGATGATGAGTGATGCTGAGCATTTTTTCATGTGTCTGCTAGCCATCTGGATGTCTTCTTTGGAAAAGCATCTATTCATGTCTTTTGCCCATTTCTTCACTGGATTATTTGTTTTTTGGGTGTTGAGTTTGCTAAGTTTTTTTTTTTTATAGATTTTGGATACTAATATCTTCTCCTATTCTGTTGGTTGCCTTTTAGTTTTGCTTAATTCTTTATGTACTCTTAGATGTCTAGGAATCTCAGGCTGGAACCCACTGGTGTATAAGGATGGAAACAACTGAGTCACTACTTGTCCATTCTGGTTATTTCTGGCACTATTATAATTGAGTTGAATCTCTACAAAGCTGATCTGGATAATTAACATATATTTGAAGTTGAAGATGGCTCAAAATCCAGCACTAAATTTGCCATAGTCAATTAAATCTCTTTGTGTAAGAATGGCCCAAATAATGAGTTGTATTTCAATAAACCATACTTAAGGTTTGAATTGAAGGGAGTCACCAAAAACCCAGTTGCCTCAAAAGTTTTCCTCTCACCAAATCTACTTTTTATACCACCCATTTCCTTTTTCTCAACATAGACTCCAGAAAGCTACTGTTTTTTATAAAGTTTATTTATTTGTGTGTGTGTGTGTGTATGTGTGTGTGTGTGTGTGTGTGTGAGAGAGAGAGAGAGAGAGAGAGAGAGAGAGAGAGAGCGAGCGTGCACAGGTGGGGGAGGGGCAGAGAGGTAGAGAGAGAATCCCAACCAGGCTCCACACTATCAGTGCAGAGCCCATTGCAGAGCTTGATCCCATGCACTATAATATCACGACCTGAGCTGAAATCAAGAGCTGGATACTCAACCCACTAAGCCAACCAGGTGCCCCTAAGCTACTTACTGTTTAATACCAATTTTCCATTAGGAGGAAAGTGAAGAGTTTTGCAATGGACCCCTATTAAGTTTGACATCCACTTTCCCTTCTCTGCAAACTTCTCCCTTTCCTCCTTATCTACATGGTCACAGGATAGCCTTGAAGCAGTCATGGTTATAAATTATATCCCCTAACATTCATGTTAGATACAGTTTGGACTGGACAGAGATTTATCTTTGGAAAATTTGGGACTGGGAGTAAGAGATCTGGTCTGTGTTTAGGTTGAAATCTTTAATGCAGGAGATATAAAAAATGGTCTGTGCAACCATATTTTCTACCATGAAGACTAGGTAGTTAAATGAAACAGAGAGTGGAACAAAGAGAGAATGTCTCATCCCTGAGACATGGCCTTGGTTTCATCCTTGTATTTTCCACTTTTTGCTTAAGTTAACTTGAGTTGGTTCCTGTTTCTTGAAACCAAAAGTGATCCAAGAGACAGATTAGGAAGCCTACTGGTTAGTTCTACAGTCACATTATTGCCTCTATCACTTCAGCTTTTAGTTATTTTCAAATACACAAAGAATCCAGTCTCTGAAGATCTAGGAATCGAGGTACCCCAGAAGAGTCAAAATGAGATTGGACAAGTCCCAGATTTATATGCATATATATTTATATATACTATGTGTAATATACATATTATGTTTATATGCATATATATTTCTTTGCTATAAAATCAATTACTTTTTTTTAAACTCATTTTATCATTACACAATCTTTTCTTAAAGAGTATATTTATTTTGAAAGAGAGTATGCACAAGCAGGGGAGGGGTAGAGAGAAGAAAAGACAGAATCCTAAGCAGGCTCCTCACCATCTGTGCAGAGCCCAATGTTGGGCCTGAACTCACAAACTGTGAAATCATGATCTGAGCCAAGATCAAGAGTCCAATGCTTAAGTAACTGAGCCACCCTGGTGCCCCAATCTTTTTTCCTTTTTTAAAGTAATCTCTATACCCAACATGGGGCTCAAACTCACAACCCCAAAATTGAAAGTGGCATGTTCTACCAACTGAGCCAGCCAGGTGCCTTCAAGTAATTATTTTGAGAGAGAGAGAGAGAGAGAGAGAGAGAGAGAGAGGGAGAGAACAACTAGGGAAGGGGCAGAGAGAGAGGGAATCTTAAGCAGGCTCTGCACTGTCATTAGCGCGGAGCCCAATGTGGGGCTTGAACTCACAAACTGTGAGATTGTACCCTGAGCAGAAATCAAGAGTCAGATGTTTAACAAGCTGATATGCCCAAGTGCCCATCAAGTAATTCGTTTAAATAGCTGTCATGGTCCTTAAAATGTTAAGAGACTATTAAAGGGGAATGGATAGGCAACCATCACCCCGATGGTACTAAGAGTAGCAGAAAGACATGGGTAAGTTCTTTTCCTAATTTTGGGGAGAAAAAAATGACCCTGTCCATAGTTTCATTATTTAAATTCAGAAAGCATAGCTTTCTTTTCTTCATAAAAAGCTGGGGTGGACACAGCTGGTACAACCTGGATAATTAAAGTATCAATCAGAACAGGAGAGATTGAATGGCTTTACTTGAACGGAACAATTGGGCAGAATTAGAATTGTAAGAAAAACAAAATAGGTTACAAAAGAAACAAAGCAAGCAATTTGACACTGTCTTTTTCAAGAAGCATAGTTGAAGGATGATAACAAGTAGTACTTGCTCCAAATGTTGCCATGGGGAACTGGAGAACATGTACTTCCTGACACGTGGACATTCATATACTTACCTTGTTTATAAGATTTCTTTCTTTCTGCTTCTGTTGTCATGTACATAGTGAACATGACTTACTTACAAAGAATACCTAAAATTTGATTTAAAAAAGGCATACCAGGGGCACCTGGGTGGCTCAGTCGGTTAAACCCTCGACTTCAGCTCTGGTCATGATCTCATGTTCATGGGTTTGAGCCCCGCATCGGGCTCTGTACTGACAGCTCGTGCTCTGTCTCTCTCTGCCTCAAAAATAAATAAACCATTAAAAATTTTTTTTAAATAAAAAAGGCAAACCATATAGAAATAGCATCTTGTTCATTTCTTTTTTTAAAAAAATTTTTGTTTTAATGTTTGTTTATTTTTGAGAAAGAAAAACAGAGTGTGAGTGGGAGAGGGGCAGACAGAGAGACACACACACAGAAATCAAAGCGGACTCCAGGCTCTGAGATGTCAGCACATATCCCAACGTGGGGCTCTGACCACGAACCATCAGATCATGACCTGGGCCAAAGTCAGACACTTAACTGACTGAGCCACCCAGGTTCCCCTATCTTGTTCATTTCTTTAGCCATCTATATGTCCCAACAAATTAAATGGATAACAAATAATAAATAATAAAAGATACTTTGAAACAAGATACCTAAAATCCATATATGTTTATTAATAAGCACTGAACAATTAATAAGATTTTTCAGTAGTACAGTCACTTTTCTATTTACAATTAAAGTATATGTGTTAGGGTTCTCCAGAGAAACAGAACCAATAGGATACATATATATAGAGAGAAGGAGAAAGATAGAACTAGATATAGATAGAGTGGGGGGAAGAGATTGATTGTAAAAAAAACTGCCTAATGTGATTATGGAGGCTGAAAAGATCCAAGATCTTGAGTTGGCATGCTGGAGACCTAGAAGAGCTGATGTGTAGCTACATTCAGAGTCTGAAGGCCTGACAATCAGAAGAGCCAATAGTTTAAGTTCCAGTCCACAAGCTAGTAGACTTAAGACCCAAGAAGAGCTGATGTTTCAGTCCAAGTCTTAAGACAGGAAAAAGAAAATCAGTGTCCTAGCTCAAAGCAATCAGGCAGGAGTCATACTCAGTCTTTTTATTACATTTAGTATATTTAGGTCTTCAATTGATTCAGTGAGGCTTACCCACATTAGGGAGGGCAATCTGCTTTATTCAGTGTACTTATTCAAATGTTAGCTTATCCAGAAATATCCTCACAGACACACCCAGAATAATGTTTGACTAAATGTTGGGCACTCCATGGCCCAGTCAAGTTGATATATAAAAATAACCAACAGAAAGAAGTCCACTCCTTGTCAACTTGGAACCCATATGCATCTCCTCAAACCAAACTTAATCTCTAAATAATGACCACAACAAGGTCATCATTCTACCTAGCATGATATAATGTCCTGCATAGAACCAAAAAAATACTCTTTCCCTTGAAGGGGAGGTAATATCACCGAGTGATGTTCACTCTTCTTCAAATTCTATCATGTAAAATTAACAGTACTTAAATCTTATGACATAAAGTCAATATATCTTATATTATATCATAAGGAAATAAAAAAGGGAAGAAAACAAAGGTATTTGTGAGATACACACACACATGCATAACGAGATAAGGAGAAATACTCATGACAATTACAGTCCTCACTTCTATAACTAGCTACATGGTCATCGCTAGTATTTATAACTATCTTCTTTCACTACCCATTCTGCATTCTCTTTGCCTTCAGCCAGCACCTCAGGTAGTCATGCAAGATTCTTTACCCTTAGGGTGATCCAAATCTTCATTTCTGAAGGATGTGAGCCATTAGTAGTTCTGTCTGGGTTGGGTTGTTGTAGTTTTCCATTGGCCTTAATCACAGGGCATGATAATACTGAGGAATCCCGTGTATTTCAGATATACTCTTCTTTCCCTCTATGGTAGATGAGTAATCCAATTTCCCCTTGGTAGTCAGGATCAATCACCCCAGCCAGCACAGTAACTCCTTTCTTTGCCTGTTGATTCAGACACATGAGGAACCTAAAGTGGCTAGTCAGCAATCTTAACCTCCAGTTTAATGGAATCATTGTTGTGTCGTCTAGTAGAATCATTCCTCCCCTTGGAACAACGACCTCTAGACCAGTGGAACATAAGGTCATGGGAACAGGAAGCAAAGTTGTGCTAGTGGATTATTAAGGGTAATAGTAAGATTTACCACTCCCATTTCTACCCCTTGCTTCCTGGACTCATGAATTCTGGCTATGGGAAAAAAAACCAGCACCATTAATTAGGTATCTAGTTAACCACAAGTTTTCCTGGTATTGGAAAATGGATTCAAAGATCAGAATTTGGCCACTGATAATATACAAATACTGGAGTACACATATTCATGTATATTTCTATTCATGTTTATTTATTTATTTTGAGAGAGAGTGAGAGAAGGTGAGTGGGAGAGGGGAAGAGAGGGAGAGGGAGAGAGAATCCCAAATAGGCTGTGCATTGTCAGTGCAGAGCCCAACATGAGACTTCATCTCATGAACTGTGAAATTACGACCTGAGCAGAAAACAAGAGTTGGACACTTAACCGACTAAGTCACCCAGGCACCCTTCTATTCTATATTTAGGAAGTATTTATTTAAAAATATATTGATACAAAATTAAAGTTCTAATAAAATTCATCTAAGAGAAATATGCATCTATAGCCAGATAATCTGTCAGGTAAATGTGATTAAACTTCATTGTTTTTAAAATATTTCTGGGGTTCCTGTGTGGCTCAGTTGGTTAAGTATCTGACTTCAGCTCAGGTCATGATCTCAAAGTTTGTAGGTTTAAGCTCCGTGTCGGGCTCTGTGCTGACAGCTAGCTCAGAGCCTGGAGCCCATTTTCGAATTCTGTCTCCCTCTCTCTCTGACCCTGCCTGCTCACGGTGTCTCGCTCTCTCTCTAAAATAAATAAAACATTAGCAAAATTTTGATGCAGAGGCTATAAAGTACTCTATTTGGAGGTGAGAGATTTGGAAATGAGATTGGTCACCAGAGTGAATACATGAGACTCTTTGCCAAGTGTAATGAATGAACAACATGATTTACATGTTCCATGTGTTCAGGTCATTCCAGTCAGGCATATAAAGTATATGGGCATTAGGACTTAACTTACTGTGTGTGTGGCTTTTTATTTATTTTTGGGTTTTTTTTGCATATTAGAGAATTTGGGAAATAGAAGTATAAGTTTCTACTGATATATCAATGGAAAAACCATTTAAAATAGATGTACATCTGAATTACATAAATTCAATGTAAAAGTGTACTGAGTACTTACTAAGGCCAGTACTTGAGTATACAAATATAAACAGGACACAGTTCACATTCTCCATGAGGTTATCAGTAGATGAGGGGGGGCATAAGACACAGATTCTAATTACTTTACTAAAGAGTGAAGTAAAACAGAGGAACTGCCATTTAAGATAGCAAGTTGAATACATGATTAGATCTGCTCCTTCATGAAATCCCACCAAAATGACAGTAAAAGGATTTTTAAAAAGACATGCAAAGACATAGAGAGCAGGAGTGGAGAAAACAAAATAAGACTATTGGAAGCTGGAAAGCAACTGGACTAATGACAACTGATTTAGCAGAACCAGAAGAGTTGAATCCTATGCCTACAGTAGGATAAAAACAAGTGAATTCTATTATAGAATTCTCAAGTAACATGGGAAATACAGGACCTGAGGTACCTTTGAAAATGTAGGTAAATTGGAGCCAAAAGTTTGAAAGTCTGTTTACAAGAACCTCCCTACAACTCTGTCCCACCCAGCAGAACACTTAAGTTGCTGACCTAATATCCTATTACCCTTGAATACTTCTCTATATATTTTCTGTGAATAAAAACATTCTCTTACATGGCCACAATATAATTATCAAAATCAGGAAATTAACATTATACATTACTTACCATCTAATTCTCAGACTCTACTCAAATTTTGCTGGTTTCCCAATAATGTCCTTTATGTCATGTACAGTTCCTCAAACTTTCCCTGACTCTTAAAAAGCCATAAACTTCTGAAGATTACAGGCTATTTTAGACAGTGAAGCTTAATTTGATTTGTCTGATGCTTTCTCATATTAGCATCATGTTACGTATCTGGAAGTGATGCTGTGATCTAACTATATTCCATCAGGTGGCATACAATTTCTATTTATCCAATTGGATGATATCCATGTTGACCATCTGATTAACATGGGGTCTGACAGATTTCTCCACTATAAATTTACTGATTTTTTTCCATTTATAATTAATAAGTATTTGGGGAGGGGAGGGACCTTGAAAATATGTAAATATTATTACTAATTAAATATTTAATTTATTCATGTATTTAAATATGTTAATACAGGCAGGGCACCTGAATGGCTCAGCCAATTGAGCATCCAACTCTTGGTTTTGGCTTAGGTCATGATCTCACAGTTCGTGGGTTCAAGCCCCAAGTTGGGTTCTGCAGAGCCTGCTTGGGATTCTCTCTCTCCCCCCCTTCCTCTGCCTCTCCACCCTCTCTCTCAGCCCCTCCCTGCCTCTCTCTCTCTCTCTCAGAAATAAATGAAACTTAAAAAATATGTCAGTATAGGCTTGTGGTTTCCTGTTTTATTCAATGGATTATGACATGTTGATCATCATTATTTTGATGCTCAAAATATCTCAGGTTTGGCCAGTGGGAGCCTATTTAAGCTGTATGTTGTTTTCATGTGCCCCATCAATTCTTTGAGCACTTCCTTACTTTCTGGCACAACAAGATGATCCAGGCTAAACTTGTGTTTTTCCTGCCCCAGTGGTGGAATCAGTTACTTCTCCAAGGATTCTCGGTTTCCTTTAGGGGAGAATAATATTTGGAAGCTACCACTTGGGCCCTATATATACTCATTATTATTAATGGGGTGCCTGTGCTACCAGGCCTTCTCAGTGGACAAGGCCAGGGAAAATAAACACACACAGTGCATGCATGCATACACACACACACACACACACACACGTATATATATATATATATATATATATATATATATATATATATATATACACATACCCACACGTATACATTTACCACTATGTTTATTTCTATATCTGTATGTATTTCCAGTCACTGATATTTCAGATTCTAATCTAACACTACAGAGTTCATTCTACTTGTCTCCCTTTTCAAATTTGTTACTCCCTTCTCTGACAGTAAGAAACAGGACCTTCATTATCCTTAATTACTTATTTGATCAATCCTTTGAATGTAAGCAAACTCCCACTCACTGATGCCCCCTCCCCTGCCTAGAAACTCTTCTTACCCTACTCACAATCCAATACCCTGAATTAGGCGAATGCTTTCTCCTATGCTCTAGTGCTGCCTTCTTCTCCTTCTCTTCTCCTTCTTCTAAAAAAATCTCTACCTCCAACATGGGACTCAAACTCACAACCCCGAGATCAGGAGTCCCACACCCTACCCACTGAGGGAGCCAGGCACCCCTGTCCCCCTCTTCTTACCTGTGCTCTGACACCATTTGTTCCAGAAAGGGAAGGGGAAAAGGGCCCATGACTTCTTTCACATTCTCTTTTAACCGCTCCCCCTTTTTTCTTTACTATTACAAACAATACTGCAGTTAATAATTGTGTCTATACAAGGTCAGTATATGTTTAAAATAAATTCCTAGAAGTGGACTTGTTGGGTCAGAGAGTATGTGCCTTTGGAATGCTGTTGATTGTGCTACATTACTTTTCAGAGTTTAAACAATTTACTCATGATGATGCCTAGAACTCTTAGATACACAGAGTAGAAATAGAAATACATAGAAAGACCTAAACATTACAGGATAGCACTTGATAAAATTAAGACAACTTTTTTTTATTTCTCTGGGAATACATTTATTGTTATATAAATCACATTTCCTACTAATTATTTCAGTTTTTCGCCAAAGAAAATGAAACAAAATTTAGCCACCGCAAGCAAATTTAGGAATACAAAACAAGAGCCGAACAGACCGGGTAAAAAGTAACTTTAAGAACCCTGAGAAACCTAAGTTAGCACCATAAGCTGAATGGGAGTTAGCGCAGTAGCCCCGCAATTTACAAGGCAGAAATGAAAGCAGGACGATACAAAACACCAGGAAATATTTTTTTCTACCAAACTCGTTCGTCAGACACTTGTCAGAAAACCGTTTCCCAGGTCATTGGCTTACACTGATACCGGCGCTCGTTGGAGTGTCCTTTCCCATGGCTTTGGGCACGTCAGAAATCGAGAGCTTGCAGTTATGCGGTTTGCCAGGACTTCCCAGGTGTTTGCCCTGGCGGCACCCCGAGACCCCTACCCCCATCAAGTCCCAAGCAAACCTGCACATTAGCCACCCTAGGACCAGGCTACATTAGGAGGGAACTTGGACCTGCGCTCCCCAACACAGCACCACGAGCCTGGTGGGACTATTTACATTTAAATGAAGTTCAACGAAATATTAATTTACTCTGCCGCCGTAGCTACCTCACAATCGATCAGCAGTCACAAGTGGCTAGTGGCTACCGCATTAGAAAATGCAGATACCGAATTTTTCTAGTATCGCAGAAAGGCTATTGGATAACGCTGACGTTGACACTTTCAAGTTAAAAGGAAAAAAAAGCTCGGAAGCCACTAGGTTCCCCTACCCAAAATGAACAACAGATGTTATTACTCCTTCCAAATAGGATGAGGGAGGAAATTACGCTAAGAAACCATCAAGCAAAAACCTGCAAAGGCACCTGCCAGAAGGCTTTCTAGGGGAACTCACTCGTAATTCCCACGGCGGACGTCGTCCGTCTTTCTGCTGTGTGAAGTAACTCCTCAGACTTCTAGAACGCAGGGAACTCCCAAAGCGGTGGGAGACCGAGGGCCAAGACCCCCGAGATTCAGTTGTTCAAAGCGCTGGACGCCTGTATTCACAGGGTGGGAGAACCTCGGCTCTGTGGTCCACAGCAGGACGCCACCCACGGTCGCGCATC
>NC_043706.1:93054928-93094131 GCF_006229205.1 Suricata suricatta | reverse complement strand
GGGGCGCCGCGCGCCGGGGCGGGGCCATGACGCGCGCGCCTCGTGACCCCGCTCGCGGCCTGCGCCCAAGGAAGCCGGAAGCGGCGGCGGTCAGCTGTGCCGGCTCCGGGTGGAGAGGCGGCGTTGGGTACCTTGGGGTTTGTGGACCCCGCGATGGAGCTAGATGCGCCAGTCACGTGGCGGAGGTCGTTGCTTCTGCCGCGGCTGCTGCTGGTGCTGCTTCTGTGGTCGGGGCTGGTTCTGGGCGAGTTTGCCGTGGTCAGCAGCCCCCACAGGGTCCTCCACGACCTCCTGTCGGAGCAGCAGTTGCTGGAGGTGGAGGACTTGTCCCTGACCCTGCTGCAGGGTGGAAGGCTGGGGCCGCTGTCGCTACCCCCGGACCTGCCGGATCTGGATCCCGAGTGTCGGGAGCTATTACTGGACTTCGCCAACAGCAGCGCAGAGCTGACCGGGTGCCTAGTGCGCAGCGCCCGGCCGGTGCGCCTGTGTCAGACCTGCTACCCCCTCTTCCAACAGGTCGCCAGCAAGATGGACAACATCAGTCGAGCCGTGGGGGTGGGTAGCGGAGCACACCCTGGACCTCCGGCGTGGAGGTTTGGAAAAGGAGGATGTAATGATGATAACTTTGGGGGCCTCAGTTTCCCTGTTTGTAAGAAAAGGGGGTTGGACTGGGATTGTGCATTTTGGGGCATCAGAAGAGTGGGTGGCATTATAGAGCTTGGAGTTTGGAGTTTAGCTTTTTGCCTCCGTGGTTGCTCTTGGGCAGCTTGGTATATATTTGCAGATAGGTATGGTTGTTTTTCTTGGGGGCTCCTACACCTTTAACCCTACCTTTCCTTTCCCTTCGCTCCTTTACCCTTTTCACCCCACTCCAATATAGCTTCTTCCCATCTCTACCTGGAAGGACCCTTTCCTGAAGCCCCAAGTAGAGTGGAGAGACTACAGTGTGGCAGTGGTTAGGAAGCTTGAGCTTTGTAGCCAGAAAATATCAGATGCACCACTTTATAGCAGCTTAGTCTTGGATTAATTATTTTATAATCTTAGTTTCCCCCTCTGTAAGATAGAAAAAACCCCACAGCCACCTGTTGTAACTGTTACAAAGATTATAAGAGCTAACATGAAACTTTATCTTTTAGCCATATACTCTGGGCAAATTAATTACATTCTCTATGTCTGTTTTTCTCATTGTAAGATGAAAGGAGCTCTTAGAAAACTAGCACATTATAATAGTTCTCAGTAAATGGGAGTTAAAATTTTAGGAAATGATATATCTGCCCTCCATTCTTGGTACCCTTAGTGCTTTTCTGGTCATGTGGTAGGTCCTGTGAAGGGTTTAATAGAAAAGAGGAAGGAAGGTAAGAAGAAAGAAAGAGAAAGAATACATATTTCTACTAATGAGAAATCAGTAGGGTCTAGAGTAGGAAAGGGCAAGAGTATCAGGGCTGGGAGGAGTCATGAATTGTGGGCCAGATATGCCTTGTAAAGGAAAAACGTGAGGAATGACATTAGGATTGTCGGGCAAAGTTCCTCTTGTATTGAGGGGACACGTAGTCTCATGAAAATGTGATTGGAATTCTTTCATAAATTATAGTTGATTTGACAAATAAAAACTTATATAGTGTTGCATCCTGCTTTAAGTCAGACTGATATTACTTAACATAATCTTTTTTATTTTAAATATATAGGAAATTTATTGGCATTAAATAAACTATGAGGTCAATCTTCCTGTAAAGAGCTAGTTTTCAAGGTAGTTGTCAAGTTTGGGGAAAAAAAACCCAATTAAAACCAATAATTCACCAAAGTAGCAATTAGTAAAAGTTTGTTGTGCACACACCAAAAAGGACAGTTTGTAAATTGGGAGCACTCAAACCGAAACATGGAATGAGGCTCAGATACATTGTTATAAAGCAGTTTACATAGTATAGACCAGTGACTGTTAATTCTTTACAATGTTGGTTACAATATAAGAATTTTCTTTTTATTTTTCATAGGAATTTTCTGAAAGAGAATTGGTTAGTCGTTACTTCATATCAATTTTGGGGAACAGTTTAAGTCTGGCTATGATTTTCAAAGGGATAAGAAGTAGCCCAGGTCAAGGTGGCCTCACTGGTCTTGCAAAATAAGCTAAATTAAGTTTTTGTTTATATGACTAAACTGGTTTTATCTGATCAGGGAATATTCAAGTCTGGTCTCCATTTGTGTTTGACTTTAACATAGTTTAAATAAATTTTGGCTTACTGCAATATTTTTCAGGCATACTTCTATTAGGTATAACAAGGCAGATTATCTATCTATCTATCTATCTATCTTCCGATGATTTTAAAATACAGCACCCAAGATTTGTACCTGTCACAATAGCAAGGTATAATAGGACATAATATCTGTTTTGAGCAATTAGGTGTGTTGTTTTGGGCCAAGATGACTGAATCATGATGCAAAGCTTGGATCTTTTGAGGGAGCAAATGCTTTCCTCATTTGTGTAGACACTGTGGAATTAAGAGGTTAAAAAATGACCCTAAACTCTAGTGGTACCCTTCACCCATTTTGTGTATGAATTTCCCCATGAATTCCTCACTGCCCAAGGGGGGCTTCTTAGTGTGGGGGTCGGCTGAAACTTCCTTCCTCTCATTTGTGCCTCTCAGATTCTATCAGTGATCTGAGAGCCAGACTCACCTAACCCTTATGTGCAAGGAAGAGAGTAAAGAGATTTTTAAAAGGCAGAAAAACCCTTTACCCAATCTGGAATTCCTCTCCAACTCATCCTAGACCTTGACCACTTTCCCTTTCCTCAGTAGAGCTGGATGTGCTTTGCTACCTCAGAAGCATGATTTCTACAGTTCTGAGTTACTTGATGGATATTATAGGCTTCCTTGGATTGGTTCCGGAATTGAATCATCGTGTAATAATGAACTTCTGGGGAAAAAAGTGTTCTGAGTTTCTTACGAATGAACTGGAAAGAATCCGTTGTCCTTTCTGTGTGTGTGAGGGGAGGCTTATTTCTCAAGAGTAATGCATTTTCTTTGACTCACATAAACTCAATCTTTCATTTGAATCAGTTTAATCAGCAGGCACATGTTATTTTTAAATATTGGACTGCTAAAATGATACAGGAGGAAAAGAAGGATAAGGCCCAAGCTCCAAACTATCAGTGTAGTTGGGGAAATAAACCTATTTTGTGAAAAAGAAAAAAGGAAAAAATCATTAAGGTGAATGTTATAATTCGTACAATAGCAATTTACAGAAGGGTGATGGAGCTACTGAATTAAAGGAGGGAACAGAGCAAGGGGGCGTTAATCAGAGAAAACCTATGAGCTGAATTTTGAATATGATACCTTCTATCATTTCTTTACACTGAATCCATGTCTATAGATTGATTGGGGCGGCGGGGGGGAGTATAACAAGGAGAAAAAGAATCTAAGGTAGAAATTAGCAAGCTATTTCTCTGGTACAGGAAGCTAATTTATTTAACTATAATAGAAGTGTCTGATAAGAATTCTGTTTTCTTGTCACTTCCTCTTGGAATTACTGAGACAAGGACCACATATAGTTTTACTATCTGAAGGTAAAGAATACAGAATTGACTAATTCCCTCTTAGAGTCATACTTTCTTTTAATTTAAATGGATAGTGGTTTCATTGAGCTGTTCAGCATCGTCAGAGAAGTTGTCAGGATGCTTTGGCCTCCCAAACTCTGAATTGCCTAGCTCTGTCTCATTCTACTTTGTTTAAAGTGTACATAGATAGGTAGATATAGATATGCATAGATAGATGTGTGTGTGTGTGTATGAAGGTGCTAGTCATAGGGGTATGTATCTGGAAGTGTTCAACATACGTTTTTGTGTATATATTAATAAACAAATTCTTAGGAATATAGGAGGAGAACCAGAACATAGAATAACATAATAACCAGTGTCTTTCATTAGCGATCAGAAAAAAATGCTTCTAATGCATAATCCTAGGAAATTATTGAGTACCTATTATGTGCAGGCCAGTAGTAGTTACTAGGGATATAGCTGTGAATGAACAGAGCTTGTAGTCTGGTAGGGAAAACAGACATTAAGTATATTATAATACAAGTAATCACTTAATTCAGGTGTAATAAGTGTTGCAAAGTAAAAAACCCCAGATGCTACCAAAACATATAACAAGGGAGCTAGCTGACCTTGACTAGGGCTGGTGGTAGGTAGAGTGGTCAGTGGTTAAAGCTGATACCTAAAATCTGAGAGGGTGTGCAGCAGGAAAGAGAAGATATACATGCAAAAGAAGTAACAGGTGTGAAGACTCCGAGTCTGGTATGTTTGAGCACCATAAAGAACTCAAAGTACTGTGAGCCTGGAGGAGACTTGTGATCTGAGCCTGAAGAAGTGGGCAAGTACCAGGTCATGTGGACCTGGTGGGGTATGTTAAGGGTTTTAGACTTTGATGTGAAGCAGTGTGATGTTATTGAGAGGTTTAATTCTGTAGAATGAGATGATCAGATTTATACATTAAACAGTCATTCGGGTTACATGAGAGAAAGTGGAGACAGGTGGGTAGGGGAACAGTAGGTGTGGAGAGGTGAATTAAGAGACTTGCAGTGATGTGGTAAATGGTGGCTAGACCATTGTGATGGGGAGAAATGGACAGATTTCAGAGCTATGTAGAATGAAGACTTGACACGACTTGGTAGTTAACTTGGGGAGGTTCTTGAAGTCACAGTATTTATGGCATTCCCTTACACTTTTTGTGTCCTCAAAACTCCAGGATTCTTACGGTGCCTGGTAAGTAGTAGGAGTTACATAGCTTTGAGAGAATGAAGGGTCAGCATGACTTAAATCCTTGCTTGGGAAAAAAGGGGAAATGAAGAGATAAGGATCTATTAAAAATAATAATTATTATTAAAAATAATTTAGGGACTCGATACATTTACTTGCATAGTGTGAGTTTCATTATTAAAATGATCCGTGGAAAGCATATTCATTCTATCTGGGTGTAAACTATGTGGGTACAAATTGGATGTGTTACATTGTCTTGTGAATTGTAAGATTTTTGCACCAAAAATTGCCCAGAAGATGAAACTCAAATGTTTTGTGATCATTTACCTACCAGATTAAAAAAATTATGTAAATAATATGTTTTCATTGTAGACAAATTTAAACAGTGTAAATGAGGCAAAAAGAAAATAAAAATCACCACATTTCTGTTATTCAGAGATAACCAGTGCTACATTCTGATGAAGGCTTTCCAGAATTTTTCCCTATATATAAAAAGTAAGAAATATGACACACACAATTTGATCCTAAATAGTTGAGACTGTTTAATAGAAGGAAATATTTATATAAGAAGCAAAGATTTCTTCCCTTGCTAGTGAACCTTGTACCAATAAATATTAGCTGCTTTTGCTTTATTATGCTTAGTAATGATATCATTATTTGCTTATATCAAACAGGTAAAATGCTTCTAATAAATATTTTAATTATTCTTATGAGAACTTTTGCCTTATGTTGTTGGTTAGGAAGTCTAAAAGTACTCAGATTGTATTTTTCTACCTTTTTGTTGTTACAGAATACGTCAGAGAGTCATAGTTGTGCCAGAAGCCTCTTAATGGCAGATAGAATGCAGATAGTTGTGATTCTGTCGGAGTTTTTTAATTCCACATGGCAGAAGGCAAATTGTGCAAGTAAGTAATTCTTTCATTTTCATGTTGCAGTTATGGTTCAGTGGTATAGAGGTCAGATTTTATTTTAGTGAATTGTGAGATCTTTGAGGCTAGATAATACTTTTAATTATGAAGTTCAAATGAACTGCGATTAGCATCATGGTTTATTAGTGGGAATTACTTGGGCAAATATTGAAAGGCAGAAAAGTGTAGCAGTTAACAGGATGAGTTTTGCAGTCAGATCAGGCCTTGATTCTAAGTTCTGCCACTTGCTAACCCTGTTTTACTGGCAGTCAGACCTTGGGCATGTAACTTCGCTCCCTGGAGCCTCAGTTTCTTCATCTGATTTGGGAGTAATAATGGAACCTACCTTATATGATTGTTTTTAGGGTTAAGTAAAAAAAAAAATTGTGTAAAGAACTTAGCTGTGTAGCTCGCACGTAGTTAATGTTGAAGAAATGTTAACTGTTTAATATAATAATAATTATGTTTATACTCTGTCAAATGGAGGTGGTGGGAAGTGATAACATCTGTTCCACCAGTTTTGCAGGTTTATATGTATTTGTATAATACAGTGAGATCTATTTTCAGGCACTCTGAAATTAAAACCACTATTTCAGTTTGTAAGTATTTTGAATACCAGCTGTGTACCAAGCAGTTCTTATTTTCCATGTCTTATAATTTAGTGATGGAGAAAGTTACATTTACAGGATAACCTTAGGTAGATAAATAAATGTTTTAATAAAGTTATTGAATACTTGGGGGACATAGAAAATACATTGGGGAGAATTTGAAATGACTTCTTAGAGTAGGGACCTTCTTATCCAATTCCTTTATGGCTAGGCATGATTTCACTAAGTAGATGAGAGGCAGGACACTGCAGAGAGCAAGGTCCCATAGGCAGAGGCACAGAGGTGTAGGCGTTGTATTGTTCCAGGGTCTGGAAGTACAATGGAGATGAAGGCGGAAAAGGAAAGTAGGACCTTGACGCAGTAGTTTATCACCAGTGTATTATTAAGAAATGGTTATATACTATAGTATGTTGGACATTCACAATACACATGGAATATTAAAGGCAGTAAGGGCTACTATAGGTTAAAAAAATTTTTTTTAACGTTTAACCTAAGACTTTCCAAGCTGTTTTTGTTTTGTTTTCTTTATTTCATTAAAAAAATATTGTTGAAGTATAGTTGACCTACAATGCTATATTAGTTTCAGGGGGGCAACTTGGTGATTCAACAATTCTATACGTTACTCAATGCTCACCATGGTAAGTATAATCACTATCTAGCTTTGTTGTTGTTGTTGTTTACTACAAAGACCCTTTGTTTTTTCTTTTTATTGAATCCCTTTCGAAGAGGAAGAGAGAGACCAATGAGGAAGTTACTGCAACAGTTTAGGCAAAAAGCAAAGAAAACACAAAGCAGGGCATGGGCAGGGGAAATCCACAGGATTTAAGATCTGTACCTATAAGTCATTAATGAGTTTAACTTTCCTAAGACTTGTCTTTTTGTTTAGTTCATATGAGAAAAACTGTAAATGGCAAAAAGACCCCTGCTAAGTTTCTTTTCCTTTGCAGTATACCATGGTATACTGAATATAGATTCTCTTAGTTTTGTCTCTATGAATTCAGATTTTCTGGCAATTTGAGTGGAGGCTTGGCTGACAGTTACTTTTTTTTTTTTTAAAGCAAAAGATTTACTTTTTTGGTGTAAAAATTTCTAGTATAAATATGATTGAACATAGTTTATATAAAGTTGATATTCAAAATGATTGAACAGAGTTTGCTTAACCTATATAGGAGAACTGCATTTACGTATTCTTAAACCATTAAAAAAAGCCATTAATATAGAAAAATATGTTAATTTTAAGTAATTTAAAATTAATTAGAATAAGTGGGACATGTATTGGGTTTCAATTTTTTTGGCTGGTATGACTTAATTTTTATATTTGAGAGACAAAGCATCTTTTGTTTAAAAGTTATTTTGTGACAAAGACTTCACTAATGCAAAGTAGCTTTCTTCACCAGTTTAAAAAAAAAAAAAGAAAACATTTTGCTGCATATTTACTTAATATGGTAGTTCTAAAACTGTTTTGAATACATTCTTGGGATACCTTTGTTTTTCTGTGACTCATCCTATCTTATAAATATTCCTTAATTGAACTTCTTTTGAAGAACAAATGAAATGCTTGCTTCCTAATTAAAATTAATTTGGCCAAGACATATGATCAGGTGAAAGAAGCAAGGTGCAGAGAAGTATGACATCTTTTGAGGAATTAGGAAACTAAGAATACTTAGTTTTCATTTTACTTACATTTGTACCCTTTAAATTTTACGCCATATACATTTAATATCTATTCAAAAATACATTTAAAATTTTAACAGAATGTCCAAATTTAGAGTATTTATATGTTAGATGTAGTCAGTCTTTTTTTAGCATTATGCACTAAAAATTATCTTCCATTCATTTTTTATTCACACTTTAAAATTTCATCATAACTTATATTCTGTATTTTAAGTGGAAATAAAATATTTCTTTAAATATGTACTCCTCGTTTTGTACATTCTAAAATAATCATCTTAACTAGAATTGAATGATTTCTACCAAAATTACCTGGAAACTCTTCTGATTATGCTCTTTGTAAACATATTTAATAAAGGTAATGTGAACATTTTCTGAAAATTTTAAAGAATTGCTCAAATAACTTTAAACTTTTCACCAAAATTCAATAAAGCATTCTTACTTGAGCAACATAATCTTCTCGTACAAAGTAGTGAGGAAAGAAATGGGGAAAGAAGGAAAAACTGAGGAGTTAAAAAAGGTGAGCAACAAGTTAGCAGTTAATATTTCTCAAGGCGCCTGGCTGGCGGTTAGTAGAGTGTGTGACTCTTGGTCTCGGAGTTTTACATTCAAGCACCATATCAGTTGTAGATGTTACTTAAAAATAAAATCTTAAAAAGAAAGTAAGTAAATAGATGGATAGATTAATAAAATTTCTCAATTTTGTAGCTCTTGTCTCATTTGAGCTTCACAATAAGCCTTATGAGGTAGAGTGAGAGCTCAGAGAGTATAGATGAACTGCAGATCCAGAGTCTGGAACTAAATTCAAAAGGCTTTAAGATTGTGCCTCTGAATAGATCGTGTTTACAAGTTAATGCCTAATTTAGTTTTTTAAAGTGCTTTTTGACAAATTCATTGCACAATCTGTAAGAAATACAAATACATTTTAATTAACCCACAAAAGTTTAACATTTATGCTGTGCACGTGCTTGATATTATGGAAAGCCTATATTTTTCTACAAATATAAATGTAAAATACTCTTTTTATAAAGAACAATTAATACTACATAAAATTAAAACTAGATAACATGAAAAAAAATGTTAATAGTTGCACATTTTCTATGAGACTGACACACTGCCCAGTGCACTGGTTCTTTTGATAAACAGCAGACACAGGAGAAGCTCTGAAGACAGAATAGAAATAACCATTTTATAAAGGAAACTTATATTTATTAAGGAAATCTCCATTTATAAGATTATTTCCTTCTCTGTACCAAGAAAAGGATGACTCCAAATCATAAAAGAATATTAAAACTGGAGACGCCAGGGACATGTATCTGCATAACAAACTTAGACTTGTTTACTGTGATTCTCCCGATCACTTCCTCATAACCGGCCTCCCTCATACTCTTCTTTCTTTGTTTTTAGCTGACGGTGACTTTTAAGCCATCTCTTTGTGTTACTCATGTCTATCATGTATATGTGAAACGTACAAGACCATGTATATATGAAAGGTACAACTTAATAAACTTGGTTTTTTTCCCTGTTATCTGTCTTCTGTTAAAGGAGCCCCAGATGAGAACTTAGAAAAATAGAGGGAAAATTACTTTTCTCCTCTATAGTATATACATGAAAATCACAATATAAATTTTCAAAAAATTTTTCTGGATTATTTGCCTTTTTATTTAAATACAAAAAAAAAACTGTTCAGTTTTCTCAGAATTTGTGTGAAATTATTAAACTCAAGCCACTAACCCATTTGTTTCCATTACTTTTTTTTGATGATCTAGTTATTCAATTTGCAAATACACCCCTGATAGGTAAGGCCAACAATAAGAATATTTAGTGGTGAATGATAGGGAATCTATTTAGTCTAGCACCTAAAAGATAAAATGGGAAGGAAAAAAGTTACAAAGAATGAACAAAGGCTACTGATGTGTTTTAAAAATTTGTTTTTAATGGAGACGTAAGCCAATATTTTGTCTATTTTGTAGGAATGTATCCTTTGATATAAAAGGACTATTTTTTCCCATCTTCTCCACTAGCAAATGCAAAACTGTAATTATATAGGTAAAAATCTTTTTAAGTGAATTTAAGAGGCTATCTTTTAAAAGAATCTAATTTAAAATATAAAAATATACTGGGGTGCCTGGGTGGCTCAGTTGGTTGAGTGTCTGACTTTGGCTCAGGTCATAATCTCACGGTTCGTGGGTTCAAGCCTTGCATTGGGCTCTGTGCTCACTGCTAGCTCAGAGCCAGTAGCCTGCTTCAGATTCTGTACCTCCCTTTCTCTCTGACCCACCCCTGTTCGCACTGTCTCTCTGTCTCTCAAAAATAAATTTAAATATAATATAAAAATATAATAACATCTTATTAAAAATGTAAAATTCAGAATTGTGTTTTAAAAATGTTAAAATTAATACACTGCCAAAAACCACCTTTCCTTTCTACTTGATCTAGCTCAGGCTGACACCCAAGTCTCTACAGTTTTTAGTTGATGAAAAGAAGGCTAGAAACCCAATAAAAAAGAGAGTCATCCATGTACCACTCCCATATCTTTTATCTTTAGAATTCCTCTGTCTTTGAATGATATTAGTCTTGGTAGGAAAGACGGTTTTGGAAATGGATGGAGACTTGAAGTGTTAAGAGCTCAGTTCTTGAATGTCTGCTAAGTAGTAAAGAAATATGTCAAAATTTCTTGTCTACAGAATTGTAAATATTTCTCTTTTTTTAAAGTTTATTTTCAGAGAGAGTGGGAGACAGAGAGTGCACGTGCGTCAACAGGGGAGGGTAGAGTGAAAGGGAGAAAGAGAATCCCCAGCAGGCTCTGCACTCTGCACAGAGCCCAACATGGGGCTTGGTGTCACAAACCGTAAGATCACAACCTGAGCCAAAATCAAGAGTCAGACACTTAACTGACTGAGCCTCCCAGGAGCCCCCATCTTGTACAGAATTTTAAAGTGGTTATCAAAAGTATATTGTTAACATAAGAATAGTCTTGTTATTGACATGCTTCTTAGCTATCCTATGCGTATGACAATTGAATAATTACCAGGGTCACAAGCTTTGATGAGACCATAGATTGCTTTATAATAAAGTGTTTTGGTGTTTTCTTTTTTTCTTGTTCAACTTTATTGAAATATAATTGACATATAATATAAGTTTAAGATATACAGTGTATTGATTTGACATATATTGCAAAATGATTACCACTATGGTGTTACCTCCAAAATAGTACTTCCAACATGCCACATAATTATCATTTTTTGTGTGGTGAGAATGTTTAAGATTTACTCTCTTAGCTGCTTCCAGGTATATAAATATATGACAATATTGTTAACTATACTCACCGTGCTGTACATTAGAGTCGTAGAACTTACTCATAACTGGAGGTTTGTGTCCTTTGACCAACATCTCCTTATTTCCTCTAGTCCCTGGTGACCACCATTCTTCTCTAGGGCTCCTAGCTTTAGTTATTAGCTCCTAGTTGACTGTATAGGCTGGAGTTTATTTCTGGACTCCGGATTCTGTTCCATTGTTGGTCTCCTTTCCTGTGATGAGAGTCAGTCTTACCTAATTGATGAAATTCCCAGGGAAGGAATTTATGCCAATTGAGTTTCTTTTGGAAGATTCATCTTTAGGCAGATAAGGGCAATTCATAGAAAGCTCTCTCCTTTTGCTATTTTTCAAGTGATTTTAACTCAAAATAATCCTTATGGCAAAGAGGCATATTTTAGAAAGGCACATTCTATCACCATTCACTTACTATATCTTAATTGTTTAAAAGTCAGTAATAAAACTTCATGGTTAACCACAACCTCTCTTTTACATATTTTATCTACATGGCAATTTACTAAGCATTAGACTGACTTATTTGTATCTTATAATTTAAAATGTCTTTGTTTTCATATTCATTAAACTTAATTACATTCTTGAGGTGCAAAGTTCTCATAGATTATACTATATTTTCTGAAGCTTGCCCTATTTTTCAAAAATTGGTAATTGTCTCTGTTGTTCTCTATAAAGCTAGTTTTGTAAAACAGTAGAGATTTTTATACAAACTTCTAATGGATGCCAAATACTTTATCTAAAGATGTGTAATAATTTGTCATCATAATATAGGTCTCTGTGTCTAACTTGAATCCTCCACACCTTTAAGAATGCCTCTTGGGCTGATGCTTTGAGCCCTCACTAAGAAGCTATGCTAATCTGTCCTTGATGAGGCTGCATTGATTATCTGAGATGTGGAAAATTCATAATAACCACTTCACTTGGTACTTATAGGAAGCTTTATTATTACTAATATTCCTTAACTTACTAATTTCTAAAATATATAGCTTCTCACTGCTTATAGCATTATGCTCCCAATTCCTGCAAAAGCACAAACGAGGAATTTTACTGAAGTTCCTGTATTTTAAATCAGAAAGTTAGGGTTCAGATGAAGACATTTTTAACCCTAGTGTATGAATGAACTCCTTTGTGCTTTATAATACCACTGCCTAATGATCATTGAAAAAATTTTGATGGTACTGCATTAATGTGGTACTTAACAAGATGACCAGTCTTTATTAGCTTTTAGTTGAATTTTCACATTATTTTAAATGAAAAGGAATGGCTGTCAGTAAAATAGAAGAGATTAAGTTCTTTTGTTTCAGAGAAGCTTCCTTTATCAATTATTTTTTCATTTGTTGTTATTTTCTACAATTATCCTATAAATTACTTCTTAATAAAAAATTATTTCCGTTACATACTTTGTATAGAAGAAATTGCCACTGCTCTCTTATATTTGTGTGCTTCCTAATGCTTTAGTAGGCAGTACAGCGACGCACACACTCGTATTTATCCCTATGCTGAGTGTGTCAGGTACCATGACATGGCTCATTACCACAGAGGTGCAGTTGCTATGGGTGAAACTATTCCCTCTACTCCTTGCAAAATGTCAACTACAAAAACTGAAAATCTGTTTAATCGTTTAGGCCGGTATATTAATCTTCTGCATGCTCGTAGTTGTGATTTTTGTATATATACTGCCTTCATGTATGTGGAACACATAATGCTTGTTTGAATCAAGAATTACTGTCGTTTGAAACAGAAGATGATAGCTTGAGAGATAAATGACAGTTTCTAATTGTTGTTTGAGATATATTAATATACGTTTTTGTTTGTTCGGCAGATTGTTTAACGAACACAAGTGAAGAGTTATCAAATAGCACGCTATATTTCCTCAGTCTATTTAATCACACATTGACCTGCTTTGAGCATAACCTTCAGGTATTTTATATATGATACTTGAAATTAAAGTGCTGCCTTGTACAAATGAGTAATAAATAATTTTAAAATGTTTTAGCATTAATTATTGATATTTATCTATACATGCAATGTAGAAGAGTAAATGGACCTGGATTTCTGCTAAATTCTTAACATTACTAGTCTTTAGGCCAACCGTCAAAACTTTAGTTTTCTTACTTGCAAGGTGGGAACACTAAAGTCTATCCTGCCTGCCTTCATGTATTTTGTAGTGAGGACCCAATGAGATACTGTGTATGAACACAGTAACTTAGGTATGTGATTGTTTAATTGAAACACTTTGTTGTTCTATCTGACAGTAATTTACCTTGACTTTGTTTATGCAAAAGGTATATGTAATGAAGTATGTGATTCTGTCTATAGGCAGTTTATTCTTTGCTTCAGTATTTGATTAAATATATTTTACCTACTTTTAAAGGCACTGTTTAGTAAAGTAACTTTGAGTATGAAATATAATGTAAAAAGTACCCTTTAAGAAACCTACCCTTAGGGCTCCTGGCTGAGTCGCGAGAGCATGTGACTCTTGATCTCAGGATTGTGAATTCAAGCCCCACATTGGGTGTAGAAATTACTTAAAAAAACCTTTTTTTTTTTTTTAAGAGAGAGAAAGCAAGCCAATGCAGAGCTTGATTTCATGACCTTGAGAACACAACCAGATTCGAAATCAAGAGTCAAAAGCCTAACTGACCGAGCTATCCAGGTGCCCCCAAAAATAAAATCTTAAAAAAAAAGAGAGACACCTGCCCTTATTGGTTTCTGTTTTCTTCACCTCTGACCTTTGACTATTGGTATTGGAACTTTCCTGGTGGGGTAAGGGGTGAGATTAGAACTCTGATAAAATCCTAAAATTGAAATTTGCTTAACAAGTAAGTAATCCCCACAAAGAGCTGTAAACATGTTTAGTATATAGGTATAGATTTTGTCTTTAATAAATGTGATAACACAGAATTATGAATTTCTGTGATAATAATAAGAACTATTAGATAAGCAGTTCCCAAATTATATTCTGCAAAGTATAATTAATACATGGCCCATAAAAAACAGCTTAGTGAGTGAGAAATGATTTACTACAGGACTTTATAACATTAGTGGACTAATTAACGTATGTTGTACAATACTAAATGATAATTTTTGTATAGTGTTTACCAAATCTCTTTGACCAGCTAGTTACTCTTTGGTTTAAGAGACTAGTGTTCTGATGAATGTTTTAGGGAAATTAGCATTTTCCTGGGATGTTAGTTGCAAATATTATTTTCCTAGTTTTTTTTTTTATTGTGCTTTTCATTACAAAGAAAATTTTAATTTTTATATTATCAGATTTATAAAAAATTGTAATAGCTTGTAGACTTGGTGTCACATTAGAAGGATTTTCCCACTTTGAGATGATTTTTTAAATTGTTGTGATTTAGTAATTTTATGGTTTCATTTTCTGTGTTTAAACATCTCTATCTGAAATTTATTTTGGTGTGAGATGTGAGGAATAGGTCAATAATTTTTGCTTATGGCTTCTTAACTGTCCCAACATGACTTACTAAATAAATCCATGAAATAAATTATAGAACCAAGTTTTTAAAAAATCAGTCATATTGAGATTTTATTACAATTGCGTTACATTTTAGATTCATCACTTGGAATTAATTGACATGTTTATGGCACTGAGTTTTCCCATCTAGGAATATGGTATATTATCTATTCTTTGTTACTGTGGTGAAATAGAATATAAAATTTTCCAGGTTACTGTTTTTAAGTGTACGTTGTGCGACTCTCACCACCATCCATCTCTAGAAGTTTTTCAAACTAAAGCTCTCTGCCCATTAAGCAATGATTCCCCGCGTCCTCCTTCTTTAGCCTCCAGCAGCCACCATTACGCTCTGTTTTTTTAATGTCCTCTAGCAGTTTTACTGATTTATTTAAGTTTCATTTAGGTGTTATGCATTTTTGAAGTGTATTCCAAGGTGTTATGTTGCTTTTGGTGCCATTGTGAATGATATCTTTCTTTCCCCCACTACCGATTTTCACTGGTTACTTTCTTTTAAAATGTTTTTATCATGGAATGATTTTAGATTTACAGAAAAGTTGCATCGGCAATGTAGAGAATTCCTGTATATCCCTGACCCAGTTTCCCCAAATGTTAACCTTATGTTACCATGGTATATTTGTCCAAACTAAGAAATCAGCATTCATACACATAGCTATTAACTAAATACCAGACTTTATTCTAATTACGCCACTTTTCCCAGTAATGTCCTTTTTCTGTTTAAGGATCCATTCCAGGATAATGTTGCATTTAGTAACAGATTACTCCTTAAAATTTCTGTCATATATATAGCTACATTTCCTTTCTTATTCCAAGTGCTGTTTTTGTGCGTTCTCTTTTCCCTTGAGTTTGCTTTAGGCTTGTTAGAGGTATGTTCATTTTTATTGATCTTTCTGAAAACTTGTGTTTGGTTTTATTTATTCGTTTCTGGGTTTTTAAAAAATGTGTTTATTTTTGCTTTTCATTTATTAGTTCCTCCTATATTTTCTGGTTAATTTTGTCATTTTTCTAGTTCTTTGAATTGAATGGTTAATGTATTTCCAACTTGCTTAACAATAAAATAATTTACAGATTGTAAGTTTATAACTTTGGTCTTTCCAATAATAGATTCTCATATAAAGGCATTGTATTTGCTTTTTATTTCTAAATTTCTAATTTTAATTTTGATTTGTTCTTAGACTTAAAAGTTCTTTGGAAGATTATTTTTTAATAAGAGTGATGTGATTTCTTTTATTTGTATTTGTACATCTCAAGTTTCATTGAAATTGTGACCAGTAAATGTAGCCTGTGTACATTTTGGAACTAATTGAGATATCTTTGCGATGTAATAATCAGTTATTAAAAACCTTTAAACAATGTTTTATGGGCATTTGTAAAGAATATGTGTATAGGATGCGAAGTGATATTTACTTATTTGCTTATTTATTTTTAGGTCAAATTTGTTAGTATATTATGAAGAATATAAGCAAAGGTGCCATAACAGAGACCTCAAAAAAGTTTCATAAATAAGAGAATGGTCCACAGGTAGACGATAGGCAGCTGTATTCTACAAGGTGATTCTGAGACCTACAGTTCTTGTCACTTTGTGCTTCCCCTCGTTTAAGGAGTTATATTAGGAGGCTCTCAGGACCCCATTTAATTCTGTGAAAAGGGGAAAAGAGTGAAGGGCAAGGAGTTTCCTTTTCAGGAAGTTCTGTAGAAGTCCTGTGTCATCTATGTTTTGTTTCATTGATAGAATGTAGTCAATAGCCATGTCTAGCTAGGTGATCAAGTGCCCTGCTGAAACCCAGACAGGTTCTCTTATCTAAATTTCTTTGTATCTATGTAAGCTATCCCTACATTTCTATGTATGATTTTATTTTGGATGAATTTACCTTGTGCTTATGAAAGTATTAATTTTATTATTTTGTTGCTGTGTTGTAGGGATTATAAAGGTTTGTGAGTTTGATGTCTTTTTAGATTGTATTTTTGTTACAAATATATAAAATATTTATATAAGGTATTTATCTTTATCTGACTGAATGCTTTTGCCTTGAATTCTCCTCTAACACTAATATTGCCACCTCTGTTGTTTTTTGTTTGCAAACAAAGATATAGGAAACATGTACCTTTGTTTATTTCTTCATTTTTAATCTTTTTTATACTAATATTTCTGCTATAAGTAGCATATACGTATAGATTTTATTTTGTATTTGACCTAGAGTCTGTCTCTTAATAGAGGAATTTGACCAATTCACATGTATTGTGTTATTATTTTAGGTCTAATTCCTGCTACCCAGTTTTCTCTTTCCTGTCTTTTTTTTTTTTTCCTTTTTCATGACTTTTACTGGAATGACCTGTTTCTCAACTTTTTTCCCCTCTATTTGTAATTTAAATGTGATATATCCTATTCTGCCATCATAGTGTTTCTCTTTAACTTTTTAAAGAAGTATATTTGAATCTGTAGTTCTCTATCATAATAGCTGCTTAGTCTTCCTAGATCAAGATGGAATCTCATATCCCATAATTTATATAAATACCCTAAAATTTAAAACTCAGATTTTTACTAAATTTGAAATATATCTTTTTCAAAACCCCTTACCTGCCCCAAAAACCATTCTATTAGTGATTACTCAGATTTTACTGTTTCAGTGCTCACTATCCTTTCCAGGCCTTTCTATATCTTTCCCTTTCTTGAGTTTTGATGTTTGACTAGACTACTTTATATATTGTGTTACAAGGATTTGGGAGATATACTTTCTAAATCTTTGCATGTCTGAAATTATCTGTTCATTGTCTTTACATGTGAGTATAATAGCTTGGTTAGGTTTATGATTCTAGAATCATAATTCTTTTTCCTCAGTTCCCTATGAATTATTCTCCTTTATCTTTAGTGTTTCAGGTAGAAATCAATGCCAGTTTGAACTGTTTTCATTTATAGGTAACTTTCACTTAGTTTTTCTTTTTCTTTGCCCTATCTGGCCCTTTCTCTCCTTATGATAGTCCTTTTATAGATAATACTGGATCTTTTGGGTCCGGTTCCTCCATGTCCCTTGTCTTTTTTTGCTTAAGTAAGCTTCCTCCCTTTTTCTTTCTTTTTCTCTCACTCCCTCTCTCTTTCTGGCTTTTCTTTTTGTGTTCTAGGAGAGGTCTTCTCTAAATTACTAATTACATCCTCAGTGTGGCATCCTGCTTTTTACTGCTTCTATATTAATTTTTTCTGTTGTGAGGTATTTTTTAATTTTCAAGAATTTTTATTGCTCTAATAGGTCCTGTTTTTCTTACTGTTTTAAGTATAAGCTATGTTATTTGCTGTATTCTATTATAGGTAGTCATTAGGAAATACAGATGAAAGAAGTCAAATGCCAGATTATTTGTAAATATATCTTCACACATATGTTTAGTCTCTCACTTTTGCTAAGTATATGCTAGTTGAAAGCAATTATTTTTAATATAGTCCCTTTTACCTTTTGGGACTTCTATTTTTTTCAAGAGGCAGTCTGATTTTATTTTATTCCAGATCTTTGCAAATAAATGTGACAAATGATATGTATTATTTTTCCAGTCTTTTTATTAGGACAGATTTAAAACTTACAGAAAAGTTGAAAGAGTGTTACAATGAAGCCTCATTATATGTATCACCTAGATTCAACAATTACCAACCTTTTGTCATGTTTGCTTTATATATATGTGTGGATATGTTTAGTTTTTTGCTGAAGCATTTTAAATTAAGTTGCAAAAAAATAATTTGATGACATATTACTTACTTGCTTTTCAAAAAGTTTTAAAGTTTTAATTTTAGAATAATAGTAGATTTAGAACAAAACTGCAAAGATAATACAAAATGTTCCCATATACCCCTCCTTCAGTTTCCACAATGTTAACATCTTCTATTGTTATAGTACATTTGTCACAACTGAAAAACCAAGATTTGGTGCATCACCACTAATTAAACTACAGTTTGTGTTCACTAGTTTTTCCAGTAAAGTCCTTCCTTCTCTATCCTGATTTCCATATTGCAATTAGTTGTTGTGTTTCTGTAGTGAGCTAGTTTTATTCACAACACTTCTGATATCCAATGTGTAGTGATTTTTCCACACCAACAAACAATTCTTTTATTCTCTGACACCAACTAGGTGTCATACAATTCAATTCTGGTATTAACTACTTGGAATTAGTGTCAGACTTCACAGATTTAAGGGCTCAGTCTCACAAGAAGTCCTTATTTCAGATGCCAATCACAAAGTGCCCAGGTTACCTACACTTTCGGTCGAGTTGCTACAAAGTCAAGGGGTTCCCACAACTTGCCCACTTTCAAGTTTCATAATGTGCTAACTGGCTCACAGAATTCAGGCACACTTTCCCCTTATGTTTACTGATTATTACAAAGCATACAAGTCAGCAGTAGCCAAGTAGAAGAGACCGGTAGGAGAAGGTGTGAGGGAGGGATGTGTGCGCAGGCCTTCCATGCCTCTTTGAGGATGCCACTCTCCCAGCACATTGCTGTGTGCACCATCCCGGAAGCAAGCTCTTGGAGCATTGAGGGTTTTTTTTTTTTTTTTTTTAATGAAGGTTTCATTATGTAGGCATTATTAGTTACCTCAGCTACTGGTGATTTAACTCAGTCTCCAGCTCCTCTCCCCGTCTCAGAAGTCAGAGGTGGGGCTAAAAGTTCCAACCCCCAATCAGTCTAGCTTTGGTCTTTCTAGTGACCATCCTTCAGCCTGAAGCTATGTAGGGACCCCCAGCCACCACCCATTGCATTAGCATATAAAAGGCACTCTTATCACTGAGGATATCCTAGTGCCAGGAACCAGGGATAAAGGCCAAATACCTATTTCCCCTCACACCACACTTCACTCCTGTGGTCAATGACAATTTCTCAGTCTTTCCCTGTTTTTCATGATTGATAATTTTGAGGAGTACTGGTCACCTATTTTATAGAATGTCCCTCAGTTTGGGTTTGTCTAATGTTACTTTCATGGTTACACTGGGGCTGTGGGTTTTGGGGAAGAACTTACAGAAGTGAAGTGCCTTTCTCACCGCATCCTGTTAGAGGCACATGCTGTCACCATGATTTATCCCTTATGATGTTAATCTTGATCACCTGGACAGGGTAGTGTTTCCTAGGTCTCTTTAATGCAAAGTTACCCTTTTCTCCCTCTTGCCATATTCTATTCCTTGGAAGCAAGTTCCTGAGTAACAAGAATGGGGGTGGGAGAATTAATATCTAAGTCCTGGAGGAGTGAGTGTTTACTTAAATTATTTAGAAATCTTCTGTAAGGAAGACTTGCCTCTTCTTCCACATTTATTAAATTTGTATCAATATGGGCTCATGGACCTTTATTTCATACTTGGAGCTGTAATTAATTTTTAAAAGTTCCTATATGTTGAATGAATTCTTTTTCATTAGAGGGCACTTACTCTGATGTCTATGTTTAATCTGTTTGCCCTTTGAATCATTTTATTTGCTTGTGTTTTTTTCTTATGTATTTTGTTTTCTTTTTATGTCCATTGTTAGGCTCATCTTACTTTCTTATGTGCTCATGTAATCAACGCAATACTGTGGTTGTATCAGGTTGAGATGGCTGGAAGAAATCTCTCTCTCCATATAGAGTTTGGTTTTTATAGCTTGACTTTCAGAAATTCCCTCAAGCAGGCACTATGCACTCACTTACTCATTCACCAATATTTAATGGGCACCTTTATGTGCCAGGAGGTAGTGTTCTGGGCACTGAGAACAGAGCAGTAAACATTACAGCTAAGATTTCTTTTCTTGTGAACTGTGTCCTAGTAGGGGTAAGACTAATAACAAAGAAATGAGATAATTAATAGTGTTGAGTTCTGGAAAGGGGGTGTAGTGTGCTCCTTTAGATAGGCTGGCAGGGAGTACCTCTCTGAGCAGGTGAATTTTGAGATGATCTAAATTTTGAGATAGAGTCAGCCACAGGAAAAATGTTTTTCTTAGAAGCAAGGATAAAGGCCTTGGGAGAGAGAATGAGCGTGGTATGTGCAAGGAATAGGAAGAAGGCCCGTTTGGCTGGAGCACAGTGAGCATATGTGAGTGAGATATGGGGAGATAGGCAGAGGCCAAATCATGTAGAGCTGTGCAGAACAAAGGAAGAAATATGGACTGAATTCTGAGCACAATGGGAAGCCATTTAAAGCAGGAATGTGACGTGATATGAATTGCATGTTAAAATAGTACTCTGGCTGCCCTGTGGAGAAACTCAGTTGAACCTAGGCAAGAATGGAAAAAAGGAACCTAATTAGGAGGCTGTCACAGGAGAAAATGGTGTGGATGGGGGTACCGGCTGTAATGTTGGAGGAACACAGATCAGTGCAGGATATATTTTGGTAGTATATCTAACAGGACTTCCTGATAGATTGGGTAATTCCTGAGATTGCTGGTGGCTGATCAGATAATGAAGGAGAAGCATGATTACCCTAGGCTCTTGGGTAGGTAAGAATATGATGGGGCCACTGGAAAGACTGGTTGTAAGGTATTGAAGATTAAGACTTCTATTTTGAACAGGTTAATACAAAATAGCTATTCAGCATTAAGTTGAGATGTGAAATAGTATTATACATGAAATTGGAGCTTGAGAGAGGTATAAGCTGGAGATACAGCTTTGACCATCATTAGCTCCGGCACAGATGGTATTTAAAGTCATGAGACCAGATGTGAGTGAGTGAAGCTACAGTGATAATAAAGGCGCCCTAAAGACTGAGTCCTGGGGAACTCCTATGTTTTATATGTAAGGTGTGTGTGTGCCCATGCGTGTTTGAGAGGGGAGGGGAGCCAGCTAAAGAGACAGTGGTGCAGCGGGGCACAGGGATACAAGAGCACCTTGCTCCAGGGATCTCAAACAGAGCAGATTTGGCCACTTGCTGCTGACAAAATCCAAAGGCAGAGAGACTGATTGGTGATGAAACAAGAGAGGAATTTATTTCTATGAGGCCAGTGTCCAGAAGACAGCGGACTAGCATCCCAAAGACTGTCTCCAAAGTGCTGAAAATACTTCCAGGTTTACATAAGGAAAATGTGGGGCAAAGATGGGCAGATAGTGCCGGCAGGCAGTGAAGGTCAGATTGGTCCTCATCCTCATCGTCCTGGAGTCAATCACGGGGAAGGGTCTTAACGGCTCAGGGCCGCCCTTATTGCTTCAGGGGTAGTTTAAGTTCCCCTCTGGAGATGCTTTGCCCTCATGGTCTTCTACCTAAGACTAGAGACAAACTGGAAAGAAGAACCCAACTAAAAAATTTGAGGTCAAAAGGGAAGCAGCCTAATTGGTGACATTGGCTGTGGCAGTGGCTCCGAGCTCAGTGCTTCGGCTGGGAGGTGGGTTTACATTCCAGACTGGATCCACTTTGGGTGGTAAGTGTTTGCAGGTGGCTTCTCTGGGAACCTGGGCTGTCTTGGTGTCTGTGGAAAGACTCCTTTTTCTGGCGGGGTCTGCAGGCAGGGTAGAGCTATTCTAGCTTCTTGTGTCTCTAGAGGCCAGTAGGTGGCTGCAGGGGATAGAGGTTCACAAAAGACGGTCTCTGGTTCTGGTTAGTTTCTCTGGGACTGCTATTGTAATACGGCCTTCCTGTGCGGAGACTTGCATGTTACACCTTTATATTTTAGGTGCTATTCAAGTGCCTGGATTTACTTTTCCTTTCTTGAATCTTTTTTAGTGAAGTCAGGACACAAGCCATGTGCTAATATCATCCTCTTCCTAGAATCCTACTTCCTCATTCCTTTTAAACACTGCAGGTCAGGATGCCTGGGTGGCTCAGTCAGTTAAGTGTCTGACTTCGGCTCAGGTCATGATCTCACAGTTTGTGGGTTCATGCCCCGTGTTAGGCTCTGTGCTGACAGCTCAGAGCCTGGATCCTGCTTTGGATTCTCAGTCTCCCTCTCTCTCTGCCCCTCCCCTACTTGCACACTCTCTCTCTCAAAAATAAATAAACATTTAAAATTTTTATAAAAACCTAAACACTGTAGGTCTTTTTATTGTTTGGTTATGCCCCTGTTTATTCAATCAGTCCCTATGTTGATGGAGAATTTTGGTTCAGTATTTTACTATTACAAACATGTATTTTTTCATGTAACTTGGGAGTGTTTGTATGACTTCACCTGTCTGGTAGATTCCTAGAAGTGAAATTCCACTGTCAAAAGATATGTGCATTTTAAATTTTCATATAAATGGCTAAATTACACTCTGCCATCAAGGTTCTGTGCTCAATTTTTGATTAAACACGTTTAGTTAAATGCACAATTTTGCTGTGAAAAACAGGCCACGTTCTTGTGGCAGAACTAAAGGCAGACTGTTTCTCTGTCAAATAGATGGTGAGAGTAACATTGTAGGGGCTGCGTCTGTTTCATTCCTTTAATTGTTTCTTTTCTCTTTCATTCCAATATCATTTCTTCAGGTGACAAGGTAACGAATAAGGGAATAGAAGGCAAAGAGGTGAACTGACTAGTTAGTGAACTTGTTCTGGAAAAGACAGTCCCAAAATGGAAAAGATTGAGATTCAGCAACATGATAGCTTACATGTTATACCTACTACCTCATTTTAGGTTATATAATTCTTTGGCATTACTCCCTTTTTGATGACCAGAGAGGTCTGTATTAAAAACCTTGACATAAGAGGGTGGAGTGGGGATGTAGTTTTGGTGCCTTTTCCTTCCCCACTAGTAAAGTGCCTTCTGTCTCAATGAGGCAGACTTCAGTGTTGAAGTCAGCACAGGCAAGGTCATATTTGATTTATTCTGTAAGAGTAGGATAGATAAGAGCAGCCGTATACATGACTAGATGATTTAAGAAATTTGGGGGATTTAGGCATTAGTAATTTGGCATCTGAGCTATCGTTCTCAGTTACCAACAGCTCGTGCAGTGGTTTTCAAATTTTAAGGGCAACCAGAAAGTGCCAACATATTTTGCTATGTGCGTACTTCTCTAATCCTTGAGACCTATAGTACAGGTAGTGGTAGCGATATATCATGGATGACAGAACAGGCTCGGAGTGATTTAGTCACATGTTTAACATCACAGCTCAGTACTTTAATGTGCTACATTGTTTCCTGTCTGCTAGGAGGGAAAACAGCTTATGTTAAAGAGATGCAATGTTTATTGTGTGAATTACATGTACCTTTGATGTTTTAGGGGAGCGTACACAGTCTTATGCAGTTAAGGAATTATTCAGAAGTTTGCAAAAACTGTCGTGAAACATACAAAACTCTGAGTAGTCTATACAATGAAATGCAAAAGATGAATCAACTTGAAAATAAGGCTGAATCTGGAACACATTTATGCATCGATGTAGAAGATGCAGTAAGTACTTTACTTCTGATACGATATATATTTTGCAGTGTTGCTGATTGTGCCTTCAGTATTATTATCTCCTTTAGAGGTATATTGGAATCTGCATATGCTGTCTTCAACCAGAAATAACTAGTTATAAAGTAGTAGAGTTTTAGAATATCCTGATCTGTCAAACGAAAATGAACATTAATCAAGAACTTCATAAATGAGTTGATAATTTGGTACATTTGGTCTTTTAAGTTTGATAATATGTGTCATTTTCAGAGGCATGGGTGTTATATGTTTACATTTCAGTTTCTTGTGCAGGATTGCTGATTCAAGAAATCTCTGGGGGTGCCTGGGTGGCTCAGGTGGTTGAGCGACTGACTTCAGCTCAGGTCATGATCTCGCAGTTCGTGAGTTTGATCCCCACATGGGGCTCTGTGCTGACAGCTAGCTCAGAGCCTGGAGCCTGTCTTCATATTCTGTGTCTCCCTCTCTCTCTGCCTCTCCCCTGTTCGTGCTGTCTCTCAATAATAAATAAACGTAAAAAAAAAAAAAAAAAAAAAAAGAAATCTCTGGTTTTGCTACCATGGGTTGGTTTCATTTCTTTTCTTTTTTCTTTCTTTCTCTCTTTCTTCCTCTCTTTCTTTCTTTCTTTCTTTCTTTCTTTCTTCCTCTCTTTCTTTCTTTCTTTCTTTCTTTCTTTCTTTCTTTCTTTCTTTCTTTCTTTTTCCTTCCTTCCTTCCTTCCTTCCTTCCTTCCTTCCTTCCTTCCTTCCTTCCTTCTTCCTTCCTTCTTCCTTCCTTCCTTCCTTTCTTCCTTCCTCCCTCCCTCCCTCCCTCCTTTCCTTCCTTCCTTCCTTCCTTCCTTCCTTCCTTCCTTCCTTCCTTCCTTCCTTCCATTTTTGAGAGAGAGCACATCTGAGGGGGATAGAGACAGAGAAGGATAGAGAATTCTAAGCAGGCCTTATGCTGTCAGCACAGAGTCCAACGTTGGGCTCAGTCTCACAAACTGTGAGATCCTGACCTGAACCAAAACCAAGAGTCAGACACTTAACTGACTGAGCCACCCAGGTGCCCTGCTACCATGTGTTTCTGAAGCCATTTTTGAATTGCTTCCTGTCCCATTGCTTTTATTTTTTATATCTGTTATCATCTGAAAATTTTAATTTATTTATAGCCTGTCACCTCTCACTAAAATATAACCCACATGAGGAAAAGGACCTCCTGTCCTTATCTCTGTACTGTCCAGTATTTAGAACAGTGCCTGGCATACAGTGGGCCTTTAGTAATATGTATTGACAAAAAAGATTTTTACTCCATTGTATAGTCGGCCTTCATGTGGGGCACCACTAGATGGCGATCATACCTTTTTATGGGAATATGGTGCCTGAGGGTTGAGGCATCAAAGGAAATAGGAATTACTGTCTAAAAGTAGAGAGCTAAAGGTCAAAGTTAATAAACTTAATGGTTGAGAATGATGAATATGAATAGCAGCTCAGAGTGAACTATGGTAGATCAATAATATTCATGACAAAAAGCATTTATTCTCAAACTTAAAATGGGTATACCATGGGGTTTTTATTTTTTTACTGCACTTTTTCTAATGTCTGGAAGAGTACCTGCTTCTAGTAGGCTCTCAGTAAATACTAAATATTTATTTTAAGAATAATAGTCTATCTCATCATTTTTAAAAAGAAGAAAAATGACTATTGATTCTCTGACAAAAGTTGGATTGCATAGGCAATCAACATGACCACCTGTTTTTAGAACATTCTTCTTACAGTAAGCAAAACTTACAGTAAACATACAGAGCACCATTTGCAAACCATGTCTCAGATAAAATTCAGGCAAGAACAGTTTTCTACATTAAATTTGATAGTTTCCTTAAATCACTTAGCATGTTTGGCAGAAACCATGAGCTCAATGAAAATGAAGTATTGCTGCCTCTAAATGTATCTGTTTAAAAAAAACTTTTTTTCACATTTATTTATTTTTGAGAGACAGAGACCGAGCATGAACAGGGGAGGGGCGGAGAGAGAAAGGGACACAGAATCTGAAGCAGGCTGCAGGCTCTGAGCTGTCAGCACAGAGCCCGACCCGGGGCTCAAACCCACAAACCGTGAGATCCTGACCTGAGCTGATGTTGGATACTCAACCAACTGAGCCAACCAGGTGCCCCTAAATGTATCTGTTTTTAATGTATGCTGCTAAATGAAATACTATCTAAAAAACTTTCAATTATTCACTAGATATTATGTACTTAAATAATTATTTATTTGCCATCTGAATCTTTTATAATATCTTAGGTAAGGTACTAAACATTTCATAGATATCTTTTGAAGAGCAGCTATATTTATATATTTAGTAGATGTTTTTATTTTCATTCTAAAAATATTGCAACAAGCTCACGTATATAGCATTAAAAAAAACTTGTTTTTGTTGCCGAATTCCCCCCCCCCAGTTTTGAGATATAATTGACAAATGAAATTGTAATATATTCAAAGTGTACAAGTGATAATTTGAAATACATGTACATTGTGAAAGGACTCCCACAGCCGAGTTAGTTAACACATCCATCACCTCACATTGTTACCCTTTTAAATCTTTTTTAATAAATGAGGCATGGTCTAACCATATTCCTGTTGATACAAGTTTTCTGTTTGAGATCTCTGAAAGGTTGACATTCTTTGGACTGTGTTATGAATTTAGAATATGAAATTTCTGTATGGATATAAACTTACACAGTGACTGATTGTGAACCAGCTAATTTCCTGGGCAGAAGAAATTGTCCTCAACTATCAATAGATTTTTTTTTTAGGGATGTATAATTAGTTTTAGATTTTGGATGCCTATTATTTTGTTAATAAAATAATTATATGAATTGGAGACAGATTAAATGTAAAACAAAGTAATTTTATCTGCTATCATTCCAGATGAATATTACTCGAAAACTTTGGAGTCGAACTTTCAATTGTTCGGTCCCTTGCAGTGACACGGTGCCTGTAATTGCTGTTTCCGTGTTTATTCTCTTTCTACCCGTTGTCTTCTACCTTAGTAGCTTTCTTCACTCGGAACAAAAGAAACGCAAACTCATCTTACGTAAGTTTCTTTTTACAACTGTCTGTTTGTTTATTTAGCTAAAACCTGTATTTTAAAAACTTAGGCCTGTTTTAGAAATGATGTGTACTCTGAAAACTCATGCTGTATTAGACTAAAACAGCCCTCTGCTTCAAATTTTACGGTTAATGCTTACAAATGGGAGAGATGTGTAAGAAGTCTCTAAGTACAAATAACAGTCAACATACAGTATCTTTTCAGATGTTTTAACTGAGAGAGCTAGAGTCCCTGGAATTAGGTAGGCAACAACAGAAGAATAGCAACAAAGGTTTTGCAGACCTGAATGGGCATAGTAGGAGAGGTAGACCGCTCTCAGGCCCATTGGAGCTGTGGTGAAGCCACCTAGAAAGCCACCTAAAAAGGTAGGAAGAAACTAGTGAACACACAGTTTGTTTATGAATAAATGGCAAATGTAGTTGCAAGGACATTACCTGACATACAGCATGTGCTCACACATGTTCCCCACCAAACGGCACAGCAGACTAAGCACTAACTAGAAGACCCCATCTAGCTGAGGAAGCATGGCTTCTAAGTCTAGTGGGTTTCTTGTTTATGATCAGAATGAAGATATGAGCTTATCCCTTAATAATTTTAATTTTTAAAGTAGAGAATGTGTTTTGTAGGAAAAAAGTTAGGCTTTTTTTTTCATCTTAAATATTATACCTAGTCTAGGAACCTATGATATAAAATTTCTTTCCCTTATAAATTTCTTCCTAGCTTTTCATCTTCATTGTTTATTTAACCTCACTTCTAATATATTTAACTAAAAAAAGGCTACTTGCAGATCAGTTTTAACTGAATTTGTAATGTCTTGTCACCTTGAAAAGCTAGTTAATAGAGGGGAAAGTCTTTAATATGAGTGTAGTTAGTAAAGCTTTCCAAAGATTGCTAGCATTCTATAAAATATGTAATAACTGGGGCCTAAAGGGACTTATTTAGATTAATAACAAAATATTGCAGGGACCTCACTGTTGAGAAACTTTCTTTTTCAAGGCTTAGTGTACTTTTAAATTTCAGCATCATATTTGCCTTGCAAATCAATTTAACTCTGTGGAAGATACTTAGAGCTTCTGCATTGTTTGTTTGTTTTCCAAGTCACTTTCATCCATCTGCTTGTACAAGCCACAAACCTTGTTATCTTTAGTTTCTTAATTCTTTTCTTTTTTATTTCCCCATCCCCATAGTCTCTTTCCTGCCCGTTTGCATTCCATCAGCAAGTATTGGCAGCTGTTCTTCCAAAAATGTGTCTTAAATGATCTTTTCTCCACCTCCATTGATAATACCCCAGCCTGAGCCATCTTATCTCTTATCCCCCCTAATGCAGGAGTCCCTTAACTGGTATCCCTGCTTCCATTAAAAAAATTTTTGTTTTGACCCACAACAATCCATTCTTCATATAGTGGCTAGAGTAAGTTTTTAAACACAAACGTTACCATGCTTTTCTCCCGCTTGAAACCCTTCCTGTGTTCCTGTTGGATCCAAAATAAAATCGAAACTTACTTCCAGGGTCCGCTTTCTAAAGCTGTGTGTGACCCACCCCATCCTCCCCATCTACCTTTCTAAACTCATTGCACCCCCTCCTTTCTTTGCTCATGAAGCTATCTATAGGCAGCCTGGCCTCTTTGCTCCCTTCAAACACCAAACTCATTCACACTGCCCCCTCCCAAAGCTCCTCTACTGGCCCTCCCTGCCTTCCTTGACTAGCTCCTTGTCATCCAGGTCTTAGGTCAAAGACTACTTTTCGAAGATACATTTTATGACCCCCATCCTAAGAATGTATTCTTTTAATTCTCCTGTATCTATCATCTTTATTTGACGACACTTAATCGCTTTTTAACTTAGCTTTTTTATCTTATTTATATTCAATCTTATTTGTCTCCCCTGACTCAATTGGAAGCTCCATCAGAACAAGGATCTTGTTTATCTTTTTCACCACTATCTCATCAGTAGCTAGAAGGTACCGGGCCTATAGTGGGGATGCTCAAATGTTTGTTGAATAAAAGAATGTGTATCTAATGTTAGCATTTCCGAGGGTGTGTTCCTTAAAATAACTAGTACTGTGAGGGTTTTTTTTTTTTATGATTTTCATAATGTACCTGAATGAAAGGTTCTGAGATTATATTCCCAAAACTTGACTCTACTGTCAAGTTCTACTACTTTTGCCCAATACCTGTTAATGTTTCATGAAAGCATTGTTTATGAATTGATTTATGAATTTAAGGAAATGCTAGTGTAAGCAAATAATTCTTGTGCTGTTATCTCATGGACATTGTTATTTATTTTTCTTTATGCCACAATTTTATATGCCCCCATTCATTAAGTCCTATGGTAGGAATTAGGGACTAAAAAAAAGGAACAAGGTACAATATGTACCCTCCAAGTACACACTGACCATAATTCAGTTATTACAACAAATGTAGTTAAAGGTATACAGTGTGGTTGGCCCACAGAGAATAAGATTAACTTGGCATTAGGGCTGTTGGAATTCATCCCTAGATCTCTGGGGTAGAATTTCTTTCTTTCTTTCTTTTCTTTCTTTTCTTTCTCTTCTTCCTTCCTTCCTCCCTCCCTCCCTCTTTCTCTCTTTCTTTCTTTCTTTTCTTTCTTTTCTTCCTTCCTCCCTCCCTCCCTCCCTCTCTCTCTTTCTTTCTTTCTCTCTCTCTCTCTTTCTTTCTCTCTCTTTCTCTCTCTCTCTCTCTTTCTCTCTTTCTCTTTTTCTCTTTCTTTCTTTCCTGGATTAGAATTTTGAAGGACGTAGGGATTTATTAGAGAATAAGGAAGCAAGGAAGTTGTAGATACATGTACTCATTGGTATTACTGCCTAGTTAGTTTAATAAATTTGGTAATTAGTAAGAAACTAGGTTATTTCTAGTAATTTTAAACAACATAGGAAAAATCCCTTTTGACTAAGTTTGTCTCCCAAATCCACAGAAGCTTAAGAGTAGACTTCTAGCTTAGGCTGTTTTTTAGGTTAAGTTGTCCTTTAGTTTAGCTGGAAGCAGGACACTGGTCCAGAAAGTCATGTTGTCATCTTAGAGTGGTGGTCAGCAGAGACCCTGATAGAAACCAGAACACTGGTGTTCGTCCTTGAGCACATATCAGAATTGTCTGTAGAGCTTTTAAAACAGAACAAGAAAACACATGCCGGGTCCCATTGTAGACCTTCTAAATCACAACCCTACTCTCATGTTAAAAACTGCCGAAGTAGAGAGATTCCTAGTTATTCAATGTAAGATACTTTTACTATTTTACAGTTGTTTTTCATTTATGGAACATGAGAAACATTCATATGTAATTATAAGCACAAACATTACCAAGCAAAATAGCCATGACTTCCTTTATTAACCCAAACAACTCAGTCCCATTACCATCATAATAAAAATTGATTGTACATATTTTATTAGCAGCCATATGTATTCGTGTGTATGTGCACATTCACTTTTTTTTTGGTAAACCATTTAAGTTTTTTTCAACTTTTTTTGGACAGTTTTTTGACATTACAGAATTATTTTAAAAGAAATCTGATTTGGATTTCTTCATTTTTAAAAATGTTTATTTATTCTTGATACAGAGAGAGAGAGGAAGAGAGAGAGAGAGAGAGCAAGCAAGGTGCAAAGAGAGAGAATTCCCAGCAGTCTCCACACTGTCAGTACGCAGCCTGATGCAGGGCTTGAACTCACGAGCCATGAGACCATGACTTGAGCTGAAATTAAGAGTTGAATGCTTAACTAACTGAACCACACAGGCACCCCTACTAACTCAGACTTTTAAATATATAATTTTATTATTATACTTTGTAACACTTCTATTTTTTAAGTAGAATACTCTTACCTCTATTGCATATTTGAGATTGTGATGTTCAAAATGATAGGTTATGTCTGTTTTATTTGGTACTGCTTCAAACAAAGTCATGTGTAGCTTCAAGCAAAGTTATGTTTTTTGAGGTTAGTAGAAAAAAATAGACTTGGGTTTTAATTCTTAGAAGATTGAGTCTATTCTGATTCAAGCATAGAATTAATAGATGAATACTATAGTTTACATAAAAATAATGAATTGTTATGTTTAGAGAATTAAATTTAAGTTAAAATATAATACTTTGGATTTTTCTAGCCAAACGTCTCAAGTCCAGTACCAGCTTTGCAAACATTCAAGAAAATTCAAACTGAAATCTACAACATGGAGAATTAACATTCTATTCCATGGATGAATGGTGGAAGATACAGCTTGGTCCATAAGAAGATAAACTGAGTTGACAAGTTCAAGTTCCTAAGAAATGCAAGCAATTCAGATTTATTTTTTAAATAAGTATTTTCAATTTTTCTTTCCTTTTTTGTTCCTTTTTTAAGGGTTTGGGTAGTTTTAATTTCTAGGCCTAGCAATGTTGTCTATTTTAAAGTGTAGTTGTTACAATAGCAAAAGACGCAAGAACAATCTTTGTTTTATTTTGTACGCATAGTATTACTATTTGAGACTGCTGGTATCTCCTTATTAACATAGTATTTTAGTAGCAAAGTTTTTGAAAACATTTAAAAATTAATCAATTATAGCAAAGTCTTTGAAAAAGAAATATACTTGCCAAATAGTAGCAGGTCCAAAGATTAATTTAAATTACCATTGCAGTATTATTGTTTTATAGATATATATTTAATATGTCATACATTACAAATGACATGTAATTCAAACTCTAGTTTCCTTTAAGTGATTTTTGAAACCACTAACTAGAAAACTCCTTAACAATTTTTAGAAGCAGGAAGGCACATTACATTTATCTTTGTAAAAAGATTTATGGTAACTGGTTTCTTACTTAACTTTTATAAATAATATTGTATTTTACACCTTATTTTTACCTTTATTTCGTAAATAATTTGAAATCACTGGAATGCTGTATTATATTCAGGGCAAGATGGATTCTTTTTCTATGAGGTATTTGCATTGTGAATTACATTAAGTTATTTGGCAATTTATAATTTATTACTACTTTAAATCAAATGTAGCATTAACACAATATATATTTAAGTTGTGAGTTTTTTTTTTAATGGAAGATTCTCTTGGGATGTATGGAGATTTTTGGAGGGGAGAGAGAGGAGGAGTAAAAAAACTTAATGTTTAGAACATAGACAGGGACATGAGAGGATGCTCACTATGAGACTGTTGAATGGTTCATGTTGAGGGCATGAGTTAAGATGAGTACAGGAAGCAGTTAGGTTAAGATGCGTATTTTTTTCTAAATTATTTAAATCAGATAAATGTGATATGGAAATGAAATCAGATATTTCACTATCAGAAAGCAAATTCTATTTTGGAAATGTTTATATCAGTTTTTTTTTAACTTTATTTCAGAATTGTTCACAGTTTTTTCCCCCCCCTCAGGTTTTTAGTGTTAGGTATTTCATTTGTTAACTCCTTCTTGCTTTCTTGGTGGAAATAGGCTTTGTTCTAAATGTTGAGAATGTGAAGCCTGCTCTATATAGAAACAAGAGTTAGGTTAAATAGTACAAGAATTTTAATCCCTTCATATATAGTAAAAGGCTCAATAAAGAGCCAAGAAAGTGTTTTTAATTTTTTTAATGTTTACTATATATGCAGAGTTGAAATAGGAGGCTTATCTTTGGATATATAACAATCCAAAAACTGTTGCAGTTTTTCTAGTCTGCTGTGATCCATTTAAAATGTGCTGGGGTTTATTCTACTGTCATTGTTCATGCTGCTGATACTAATAGCACTGTCTTGATTTGAAGCATATAGTTAAGGGCCATTGAAAGCAATCTTTCATTAATGCAGATAAAACCAGTTTACATATGCAAAGTTGCAAAATGGCATATTTGAATCTGTAAGTAGTGACTGATCATCTTTCAATGTTACGTATTTCTAAAAACCATTGCTTTTAGGTATGGTTGCTGAGAAGCACTTTAGGAAAACAAAAGACAGCTTTTGCTATTTTTCTGGTTGAGTCATTGCTCTTTTACATAGCATCAGCAATAGATTTCAAAAATAAGTAGTAAGCATTACACTGAAGTATTGCACATACTTCATTTTTTAGTCATATTGATAAATTCTTTGCATAGTTTTAAATTCTGAGACATATAGCATATGTGTGTGCATAATCTTTAGCTTTTTGACACTTAGAAATAAAAGAAGTAACTTAAAGAAATTGCAGTGCACCATATTGTACTTCTTAAAATATATTTTTAAAGCTTCAGATGTAATTGAATGTCACATTTCAGTTTTTCAGGCATTGAGTTTAAATGCTCACTTTTAAAGTACCATCTAATAATGTTGTTAAATAAAAATGTACTTTTGGATTATTTATTTTTTTGTTTAGATTTGAGACATAGAACTATCATCAGCTATCTTAACATATAATTCTAAATCAGTACCACCAGAGTGTAGATGGTAAAGGTTACTTCTAATGAGACAGCATTTTCTGTTTCATGGATAAGCTCTACTTTTACTGCAGTGTACTCCTTATAAACCGAATGTTTTCCCAGAATATTATTATTGGGGTTGCATTCCTGACAAAAGACTGACATCACATAAGTAATAGACATCAGCAGCAATGAATTAAGAAAGCAAAATTACACTAGTAACCTATGTAACAGTTGAAGATAGGAAAAAAATTATGTTCCAAGCACATTGTTTTCTGAGCTAGAAGAAATCTTAGTGGTCAATCTGGTTATACACTCCTAGAGCCCACTTGATCTAACCTATCCACTGCATGGATTCCCTCTAAAAAGTGTATCACTTACTTCCTATCTTCTCAGTTAAGGAAGTAGAACATCATAGAGCACCTTACTTATGACGGAGCCTTTGTTTGATAGTCACATCTAAAATTGAGATTTGAAATACCTAATCAAGCATTTTTCTACTCTGCCTATCCCAAATTCCAAAAAATAATCTCATTGATTATAAAAAGGGCTTTGACCTATGTTGAATTATACATGTAACACATAAAAATTACAACTCTACCAGATTTGCTTATTCTAAACTGTTACATTGAGTATAATAAATTTTAGTCATACATGTAATATACTTAATTATCAGTAATTTTCTTTGTCTCCTTGGAACTAAAGAGGGCTTTCAAAAGATAATATGACTAATTCATGCTTCTTAAAGTAGGGAGTTTATCAATAATAATTTTTAAAATCTTTTTCCTGTGATAAACATGTATTTTTTACAAAATCCATCCCAGTACCTAAATACAATCAAAATATTTCAAACCTTTAAAAGGAATAAGCACATCTTTAGCTAGATATGGTAATAAATCCTCCATTGTCTTACTTAAGTACCAGAATTGTATCCAAAAAATTTGGCCAATAGCATTAGAAATGAAAAACAATTCAACAAATGTAATTTCTGGAATAATTGTAGACAACTAGAATGTAGATAGGAGGACTGAAAACTGTTTTGACTTCTGAAACAGAAAAGTAAGCAGGAGTTAGGAGGTTTCTGGTCCCCAAAATGTGTATCTTCAGAGGTAGGGTCCCACAAGAGAAAGCTTGACAGTCATCCCTGTTTCCAGAGGAGAAGTTACGTCTTCCCTTTCTCTCCTATTAGTACTTCATTTTCTATGTTCATTTGAAGTGCTATTGCCAGTAATGTAATAGGAGCTTAGATATAAAGGGCTTGACCTTGGCTTTGTAAAATTCAAATCCTCAAAAATAAATAAATAAATAAAATCCAAATCCTCTTAGATCTTGGCTCTTCTTCACTAAATAAGGCAGTGCATTTTGTTTTTGTTTTTTGTGTGTGTGTGTGTATGCAACCCAGGGACTCTTATCAGTCAAAATCCAGCATTTCCCACCTCACCCCCCAACACATACACATGCCCTTTCTCATTGCTTTTCTCCTTCTGGGTTTGGAGAATTAATTGCTATGGTGTGGGCAAACAGGTAGCACAGGTTGTAAAGAGCATGAGTGAGCAAGTAGAATCTCCAGATTTAGCCTTTTCCCTCACGCCTCTCCCCAGTAATTCTTAAATGTTTATATAGGAGGGACCTAGGAATGGAAATCTCTAGGAGTAGTATTTGATTGTATATTTACTGGGGGAGGCTTTTGTAAAATGATGGATATTTATTACGAAGGGGCTAAAACTGCTTGAAATTACACTGCTTGGCACACTTTGCCCACCATTCACTCAGGACTTGCTCCAACCCCGTATCTCAGGAGCAAGGTGAAATCATCGTTTAGCTGCTTTGGCTCCTCCTGCTAGGTTTATGCCCTCTGCATTCTTTGTTCACTTTTCCCCCGTCTCCTAATGCCTAATTCCAGTAGATGGAATCATAAGAACTATCCTTTGTAGTTTGGCTATTGTCATGAAATCTGCACCACTCATTCTGTGGCTTTGAAACACCAGGGATAGGTGCTTACTTACATAGGTACTGAAATTTTGCTTGTAACCAACCCCATCATACTGGAAGTGAGTGAGAAAATGTAGTCACCGACCTGGTCAGGTTCTGGAAGACCTTTTTTGGTTTTGGGATCCTAGCTTACTGATAGTCATTTCATGAAGTATATCCATATCACTTTTGGCTCTCAAGTCCACCAGCTCCTTGAATCTAAGCCCTGTTATTTACTCTTGTTCCCATAGTGGCTACCATTTTTCCTTGCCCTGATTAGCCTCACAAACACCAAAAATTCAAATGACCTGATAGAATTGTGGTGAAGTCGAAGTTTCTCAGTACTTTAAAAAAATCACTCCTTTGCCTTCAGGATGGCAAAGTTTCTGAAGAGAAGTCTGCTATAATTCTTGCATTTGTTCTTTTGTATGTAATGTTTTCTGGCTACCTCAAGATTTCCTTTTAATTTTTTATTTCCAGCAGGTTTACCTTGATATGTCTAGGTGTATTTTTCTTTGTATTCTCCTTGAGATTCTCTGAGCCTCTTGGATCTTTCGTTGTTGTTCATTAATTTTGAAAAAGTCTCAGTCATACTCCCATCAAATATGCTTCCACCCTGTTCCCTCCCTCCCCTCCTTCTGGGATTCCAGTTAGATTTGTTAGGTAATGTGATATTATCCTACAGCTCTACTGGATGTACTCTTTTGTTATATTCACTCTTACCTTCTCTTTCCATTTTAGTTTGGATCATTTCTATTGACCTATTTCAGGTTCACTGATTCTTTCTTGGGCTGTGTGTGTCCAGTCTACCAATAAGCCTGGTGAGATGATTCTTCATATTTGATATTGTATTTAATTTTTAACATTTCCATTTAACTCCTTGTTAGTAGTATCTCTGCTGAAATGCTCTACCTGCTTTTTTTTAAGTTTATTTATTTATTTTGAAAGAGAGAGCAGTAGCAGAGGAGGAGCAGAGAGAGAGAGAGAGAGAGAATCCCAAGCAGTTCCTTCTGTGAGCACAGAGCCTGATATGGGCCTTGAACTCACGAACCCATGAGGCCATGACCTGAGTTGCAGTCCAGTTGGATGTTTAACTGACCCTGCCAACCAGGCACCCTACCTCCATCTGTTTCGTATGCTGCCCTATTGCCTGTTCTATGCCATTCTACTAGGTCTTCTGTAATTTTTTTTTAAAGTTTATTTGTTTATTTTGAGAGAGAGAAAGAGAGAGAGAGAGAGAGAGAGAAAGAGAATCTAAAACCGGCCCAATGCTCAGCACAGAGCCCAACACAGGGCTCAAACTCATGAACTGTGAGATCATGACCTGAGCCAAGATCAAGAGTTAGACACTTAACTAACTGAGCCACCCATGTGCCCCTTATTCCACTAGATCCTTTAGTATTTTAATCACAGTTATTTTTATTTTATTTTATGTTTTATTTTCTAAGTAGGCTTCATGCCCAGTATGGAGCCCAACATAGGGCTTGAACTCATGACCCTGAGATCAAGATTTGAGCTGAGATCAAGATCTGAGCTGAGATCAAAACAGTGTGGAGGCTCCTCAAAAAACTATCCATAGAACTCCCTTATGACCCAGCAATAGCACTGCTAGGGATTTACCCAAGAGATACAGAAATGCTGATGCATAGGAGCACATGTACCCCAGTGTTCATAGCAGCAATGTCAACAATAGCCAAAACATGGAAAGAGCCTAAATGTCCATTACCTGATGAGTGGATCAAGATGTGGTATATATACACAATGGAGTACTACATGGCAATGAGAAAGAATGAAATCTGGCCTTTTGTAGGAAAGTGGATGGACCTCGAGGGTGTCATGCTAAGCGAAATAAGTCAGGTGGAGAAGGACAGATACCATATGTTTGCACTCATAGGTCTAACAGGAGAACAGGAGAAGCCTAATGGAGGACCAGGGGGAGTGGAAGGGGGTAAGAGAGTTGGGGAGAGAGAGGGATGCAAAACTTGAGAGACTATTGAATGCTGAAAATGAACTGAGAGTTGAAGGGAAAGGGGGAGGGGAGAAAAGAGGTGGTGGTGATGGAGGAGGGCACTTGTGGGGAAGAGCACTGAGTGTTGTAAAGAAACCAATTTGACAATAAATTATTTAAAAAAAAAAGAGTTGGCTGCTTAACTGACTGAGCTACTCAGGCACCTCTAATCACAGTATTTTAAAGTTCCTGTTGGATAGTACCAATATCTGAACCATCTCTGGATCTAGTTCTTTTGATTACTTTATCTCTTGATAGTACATCATTGTCATTTTCTTCTTTTTAGTTCATCTTAAAATTTTTGGCGAAATGCCAGACATTGCATGAAAAAGAACAGTAGAAATTGAAACAACTAGTATTCATACCTGCAACTGAGCAAACCTTTCTATCAAGTGTGAGGACTGGGGGTTGAATACCTCTTAACAGTAGTTGATCTGGGTTTGAGGTTTATTGTTAATATCATTACCTTCAGTATATCACAGGTTTCAAATTCCTCCAGTGAAGTATTCCCACAGCTACTTTGTGTTTGGGGTGTGGCCTGGAATGCCAAGAGAGTTTTACTCAGTATTCCTACTTCAACTTTCAGCAGACTATAACTGTGCTGTAAGTGGGACGTCTCCCCATGGACTTGTCTCTCCCTCAGCTGTAGAGGTCTCTTGGTTGTTTCTTTGTGCAAGGCTTATGGTAGGGCCAGGCAGTGTTTCTCCCCCTCTAACCTCAGTCTCATGCAGGTCCTGGGCTCTTGAGTTTTAGGGTGGGCCTTCTTCTTCCCCATGGCAGTCAGGCTCTGCATTGTAATAGGGGGGAGGTCTTAAGTGGGAGTGAGTTTTCTGTCCCTCTCTCACTGACAGCAGACCTGCTTTGTATCAGTGAAGGATCCTGGTGACTGGTTGGTTTCTTGCCTTCCTCTGGCATCTGATGGCTTTTGCTTCAACTTCTCTTCCACCACAGGCAACCATATCTTGGGACCAGGGGACAGGAAAATTAGGTACCACTTCTTTAGTGGCAGATGGCTTTTTCTTTGCATGGAAGATGGGCATGGGTCTCATGCCTGTCTCCCATTGGTAGCTGGCTGTCATCTGAAAGCCTGTCTCACCAAAGAAAGGCTTAAATTTTTAGTTTTCCTGATCTGCCCCCAGTCTTTCCCATGAGTACCCAGGGAGGCCTATGGAAAAGTGCTGGCAAATGGGGCAAACTCCTTGTATCCATGGCTCCCAGTGGTTCTAAGTTGTGATACTAGCCCACACTTGGTATTTAAACTTTTGTTAACATTTCAGTTATTTTCCTCTTACTTTTTTGGCTGCTACTTTTCCCCCTGTACTCTGCCCAAAGCAAAATAGTTTGTAAGAGCAGTGCTTATTGGTTTTCTATATCCTAAGTGGGACTAGAACTCACTGATTTGTTGTCAACTCTTTTACTTGACAGCAAACTGCTCAACAATTTAATACATTCAAAGAGGTAAAACAGGCAGTAAGGGCCTTAGCCAGTTGACTGGAATTGTGGCTACTGGAGGTACCTATTAAAGGAAATACTAAAGGCAGTTCTTTAGGCAGAAGTAAACTGAACCTAGATGGAAACTCAGAGGTATAAGAAGCAAAGATTGATGAAAAGAGTAAAATACATGGATAAATTTAAATAATAATGACTGAATACAACAATAATACTCTGTGGGGTGTCTCTCTCTCTTGATATAGATATTTATGTT